>NC_068454.1:11243315-11418315 GCF_023373465.1 Oncorhynchus keta
GAGGCTTAGCTTAGCTAGGGCGTTTCTCAAAATGTTCAATCTGATTACAACTCAAATCTGGACCCCTGCAGCAGGGCTGTTGAACTCATTCCATGGGGGGCTTAGTGTCTGCATGGAATGAGTAGTTGTTCCTTTCAATTAAGCCCTAGACAACCAGGTGTGGGGAGTTCCTTTCTAATTAGTGATCTTAATTCATCAATCAGGTACGAGGAAGGAGCAAAAACCAGCAGACACTCGGGCCCAACGTGGAGTGAGTTTGACAGGTGTTCTACAGGGTAACAGTGACTCTATCGGTTTGAGTAATGACTACAAAATAATTTTAAGTAACTGTAGGCTACTCAGACATATTAAGTGCAACAGGTTTCCTAAAAAAATTGGAGTAATGACAGCACAATGGGGTTTACACTGCCAATACAGAGAGAGAAGCAGGGAAAGCCTCACTCCATCACGTCCGTAAAGAGAACAAGAAAGAAACCGAAACAGAGAGAGAAAAGTCACTCCCAGTGAGAAGAGATGCAAACAGACAAATAGAGAGAGACAAGTCACTCCCAGTGAGAAGAGATTTAAACAGACAAACAGAGAGAGAAAAGTCACTCCCAGTGAGAAGAGATTTAAACAGACAAACAGAGAGAGAAAAGTCACTCCCAGTGAGAGGAGATGCAAACAGACAAATAGAGAGAGAAAAGTCACTCCCAGTGAGAGGAGATGCAAACAGACAAATAGAGAGAGAAAAGTCACTCCCAGTGAGAAGAGATTTAAACAGACAAACAGAGAGAGAAAAGTCACTCCCAGTGAGAGGAGATGCAAACAGACAAATAGAGAGAGAAAAGTCACTCCCAGTGAGAAGAGATTTAAACAGACAAACAGAGAGAGAAAAGTCACTCCCAGTGAGAGGAGATGCAAACAGACAAATAGAGAGAGAAAAGTCACTCCCAGTGAGAAGAGATTTAAACAGACAAACAGAGAGAGAAAAGTCGCTCCCAGTGAGAGGAGATGCAAACAGACAAATAGAGAGAGAAAAGTCACTCCCAGTGAGAGGAGATTTAAACAGACAAACAGAGAGAGAAAAGTCACTCCCAGTGAGAGGAGATGCAAACAGACAAATAGAGAGAGAAAAGTCACTCCCAGTGAGAGGAGATTTAAACAGACAAATAGAGAGAGAAAAGTCACTCCCAGTGAGAAGAGATTTAAACAGACAAACAGAGAGAGAAAAGTCACTCCCAGTGAGAGGAGATGCAAACAGACAAATAGAGAGGCATAAAACGGAGTGGACAGGGAGAAAGAAAGAGGGTATCCCTCTCTCACCCTCTCTGTGTCTCCCTCTGAAATTCCTCCATGCCACTTTGACTTTACCCCCTATTCCCTACACCCATCCCACTTCCCAGCCAGCCCTCCCTGGCACCAGTATGCGGCCCCCAGCCCCCCTTTCTCCCCCCTCAGGGCTGCTGCTGTTGCTGGTCTTCTGCCCCCTAGTGGTGGTAGCGCAGGCCAGCAGCAGTAAGACGGAGAGCGGACACAGCACACACCATGGAGACACAAACCCAGACCGCTGTATGAGGCATCACTTCGTGGAGACCATCACACACTCCATCTACAAGTGCCACTCCAATGTAAGTCAGCTGAATGTGCACACACACACACACACTAGAATGTACACACACGCTCTTTCACACGCAGACAACGATACACGAGCAGATACCTAATGATAAAGAAGGTCAGAACTTCCTGTAAATCAAAACAAACACGTATGCAGACACACACACACACACACACACACACACACACACACACACACACACACACACACACACACACACACACACACACACACACACACACACACACACACACACACACACACACACACACACACACACACACACACACACACACACACTGTAAGCCAATCCAGTGTTCCACCCCTAGTCTTCCTGCTAAGAAGCTGTTTAAGATAACAGGGCCAGTCCAGCTGACAAAGGAGCAGGAGCTTTTACATGATAAATATCAGAAGAGATCTGCCCCAAACCACCAAAGCAGACCCCTGGGACTACAGATAGGGAACTCTCTCTAATGAGTCTAGTGAGTAGGTATTTTTCACTCTATGTTTCTCTGTCTGTATGTCCCTCTCTTTCACTGTCTCTCTCTTTCGCTCTCTCTGTCTCCGTTTCTCCCTCTCTCTGTCTCTCTCTGTCTCTCTCTCTGTCTCTCACGGTCTCTGTGAGTTCCTCAACCAAGCCCAAAATTATACAAGCCCCCATAGATAGAGCAGCAAATGTCTACAGTGTGGCCCACATCCAACACCTCACTCAACAGCAGCGTGACTCACCTAGACCAGACAGAGAGAGAGAGAGTGAGAGAGATGAGGAAGGCAGAGATAAATAGAGGGGGTAGAGATAGAGACGGAGAGAGGGAAGAGAGTGGAGAAAGAGAGAGACGGAAAGAGAGGTGAGAGAGAGAGAGAGTTCTAATAGAAAGAGAGAAAGAAGAAGAGTGGAGAGACTAGAAAAAGATTGTGGCAAACAGGTGCTGAGTAACCCTAGTAACCCTGGTGTAGCGGTATAAGGCACTGCACCTCAGTGCAAGAGGTGTCACTACAGTCCCTGGTTCGAATCCAGGCTGAATCACATCCAGCTGTGATTGAGTGTCCCATAGGGCGGCGCACAATTGGCCCAGCGTCGCCGGGGTAGGCCGTCATTGTAAATAAGAATTTGTTCTTGACTGACTTACCTATATTTAAAAAATGAGGAGAGTTAGTTCCTCCCTCCCGGAGGCGTAATATACGGCATGTAGACAGAACAGCACTGGGGATCTGTAGTGATGAGTGACACTGGGGATGTGTAGTCGTGAGTGACAGTTCCTGATGTAAACGACTTTAAATGAGTGTAAGTGATCCCTCACAGGGGACAGTTAATGGAGGGGGGCTGTCATTCCGTCTTTCTATTCTTCCCCCTCTCTCTCCCACCATGAGTCCATTTCATACATGCAGGGCCGTGGTTGTGTGTGCGCATTCAAGTGCTTGCAACTGTGTATGTAGGTGTCTGTAAGTGGGTAGGTGAGTGCCCAGCTGTTGTCATCTTGCCATGCAGTTCCCAATCTCCAGACCCTTCTCCTCTCTTTCCCTCTCCTTATCTCCCCTCTTCTCTTCCCCCCCAACACACACTGACACAAAGCCCTCAGCTCCCAACCTCTCTCTGTGAAAATACTAAAACACTTCCTTGCTGATAGCTCATCTTCTTGTCCTCAGAAGGAAGACACATGTTCCTAAAGTGGCTGCCAACTTCCTTGCAGTCATCGCCAACAAGTGTGTGTGTCATATTCCCTGGCCCGAGACAGGCTTTAGCCAAAGATAGAGAGAGAATCAGAGAGAGGGCCAGAGAGAGAGAGACAGAGTCAGAGAGGGAGAGAGTCAGAGAGAGAGAGAGAGTCAGAGAGAGAGAGAGTCAGAGAGAGAGAGAGAGAATCAGAGAGAGAGAGTCAGAGAGAGAGAGCCAGAGAGAGAGAGTCAGAGAGAGAGTCGGAAAGAGAGAGTCAGAGAGAGAGTCAGAGAGAGAGAGAGACAGAGAGAGTGTCAAAGAGAGTCAAAGAGAGTCAGAGAGAGGGACAGAGAGGGTCAGAGAGGGAGTCAGTGAGAGAAAGAGTTAGAGAGAGAGAGAGAGAGAGAGAGATATCTATTACATTGGCTTTGGCAATGTTAACAAATGTTTCCCATGCCAATAAAGCCCCTTGAATTGAATTGAATTGAGAGGGTCGGAGAGAGTCAGAGAGCACATACCTTGGCCTGAACTATAGATTCCTTGGCCTTAACATCAGCGCCACAGGTAACTTCCACAAAGCTGTGAACAATCTGGGAGACAAGGCAAGAAGGGAAAAAAACATCAAATTCATACGAATTAGGATCTGGCTATAAAATACTTGAATCAGTTATAGAACCCATTGCCTTTTATGGTTGTGAGGTCTGGGGTCCGCTCACCAACCAATAATTCACAAAATGGAATAAAACACCAAATTGAGACTCTGCATGCAGAATTCTGCAAGAATATCCTCCGTGTACAACGTAAAACACCAAATAATGCATGCAGAGCAGAATTTGGCCGATACCCGCTAATGATCAAAATTCAGAAAAGAGACGTTAAATTCTACAACCACCTAAAAGGAAACGATTCCCAAACCTTCCATAACAAAGCCATCACCTACAGAGAGATGAACCTGTAGAAGAGTCCCCTAAGCAAGCTGGTCCTTGGGCTCTGTTCACAAACACAAACACAAACACACCCCACAGAGCCCCAGGACAGCAACACAATTAGACCCAACCAAATCACAAGATAATTACTTGACAAATTGGAAAGAATTTACAAAAAAAACAGAGCAAACTAGAATGCTATTTGGCCCTAAACAGAGAGTACACAGTGGCAGAATACCTGACCACTGTGACTGACCCAAACTAAAGGAAATCTTTGACTATGTACAGACTCAGTGAGCATAGCCTTGCTATTGAGAATGGCTGTCGTAGGCAGACATGGCTCTCAAGAGAAGACAGGCTATGTGCACACTGCCCACAAAATGAGGTGGAAACTGAGCTTCACTTCCTAACCTCCTGCCAAATGTATGACCATATTAGAGACACATATTATCCTCAGATTACACAGACCCACAAAGAATTCCAAAACAAATCCAATTTTGATAAACTTCCATATCTACTTGGGGAAATACCACAGTGTGTCATGACAGCAGCAAGATTTGTGACCTGTTGCCACAAACAAAGGGCAACCAGTGAAGAACAAACACCATTGTAAATACAACCCATATTTATGTTTATTTATTTTCCCTTTTGTTCTTTAACTATTTGCACATCGTTACAATCCTGTATATATATATAATATGACATTTGAAATGTCTTTATTCTTTTGGAACTTCTGTGAGTCAAATGTTTACTGTATTTGTTTTATTGCTTATTTAACTTTTGTTTATATCCCCTGGCTCTAGCTATTGTTAGAGAGGGTCACATCGGTGGCGACACGAGGCAGTTGACAGGGGACATGACATAGGAGTCCACTTACAGTGTGTGTGTGTGTGTGTGTGTGTGTGTGTGTGTGTGTGTGTGTGTGTGTGTGTGCGTGCGTGCAGTGGTCACATTGCAGGCAGACCATCACCTCTAGATGAGGATCCGCTAGGAACACAGTGAAACAGGTTATCCATGTTGTGTAGCTAGGAACACAGTGAAACAGGTCATCCATGTTGTGTAGCTAGGAACACAGTGACACAGGTCATCCATGTTGTGTATCTAGGAACACAGTGAAACAGGTCATCCGTGTTGTGTATCTAGGAACACAGTGAAACAGGTCATCCATGTTGTGTAGCTAGGAACACAGTGAAACAGGTTATCCAGCTAGGAACACAGTGAAACAGGTCATCCATTATGTGTAGCTAGGAACACAGTGAAACAGGTCATCCATGTTGTGTAGCTAAGAACACAGTGAAACAGGTCATCCATGTTGTGTAGCTAGGAACACAGTGAAACAGGTCATCCATTATGTGTAGCTAGGAACACAGTGAAACAGGTCATCCATGTTGTGTAGCCAGGAACACAGTGAAACAGGTAATCAATGTTGTGTAGCTAAGAACACAGTGAAATGGGTCATCTATGTTCTGTAGCTAGGAACACAGTGAAACAGGTCATCCATGTTGTGTAGCTAGGAACACAGTGAAACAGGTCATCCATGTTCTGTAGCTAGGAACACAGTGAAACAGGTCATCCATGTTCTGTAGCTAGGAACACAGTGAAACAGGTCATCCATGTTCTGTAGCTAGGAACACAGTGAAACAGGTCATCCATGTTGTGTAGCTAGGAACACAGTGAAACAGGTCATCCATTATGTGTAGCTAGGAACACAGTGAAACAGGTCATCCATGTTGTGTAGCCAGGAACACAGTGAAATGGGTCATCTATGTTCTGTAGCTAGGAACACAGTGAAACAGGTCATCCATGTTCTGTAGCTAGGAACACAGTGAAACAGGTCATCCATGTTCTATAGCTAGGACCACAATGAAACAGGTAATCAATGTTGTGTAGCTAAGAACACAGTGAAACAGGTAATCCATTATGTGTAGCTAGGAACACAGTGAAACAGGTCATCCATGTTGTGTAGCTAGGAACACAGTGAAACAGGTCATCCATGTTGTGTAGCTAGGAACACAGTGAAACAGGTCATCCATGTTGTGTAGCTAGGAACACAGTGAAACAGGTTATCCATGTTGTGTAGCTAGGAACACAGTGAAACAGGTTATCCATGTTGTGTAGCTAAGAACACAGTGAAACAGGTCATCCATGTTCTGTAGCTAGGAACACAGTGAAACAGGTCATCCATGTTCTGTAGCTAGGAACACAGTGAAACAGGTCATCCATGTTGTGTATCTAGGAACACAGTGAAACAGGTCATCCATGTTCTGTAGCTAGGAACACAGTGAAACAGGTCATCCATGTTGTGTATCTAGGAACACAGTGAAACAGGTCATCCATGTTGTGTAGCTAGGAACACAGTGAAACAGGTCATCCACATTGTGTAGCTAGGAACACAGTGAAACAGGTCATCCATGTTGTGTAGCTAGGAACACAGTGAAACAGGTTATCCATGTTGTGTAGCTAGGAACACAGTGAAACAGGTCATCCATGTTGTGTAGCTAGGAACACAGTGAAACAGGTCATCCATGTTGTGTAGCTAGGAACACAGTGAAACAGGTCATCCATGTTGTGTAGCTAGGAACACAGTGAAACAGGTTATCCATGTTGTGTAGCTAGGAACACAGTGACACAGGTCATCCATGTTGTGTAGCTAGGAACACAGTGAAACAGGTAATCAATGTTGTGTAGCTAAGAACACAGTGAAACAGGTCATCTATGTTCTGTAGCTAGGAACACAGTGAAACAGGTCATCCATTATGTGTAGCTAGGGACACAGTGAAACAGGTCATCCATGTTCTGTAGCTAGGAACACAGTGAAACAGGTTATCCATGTTCTATAGCTAGGAACACAGTGAAACAGGTCATCCATGTTCTATAGCTAGGACCACAATGAAACAGGTAATCAATGTTGTGTAGCTAAGAACACAGTGAAACAGGTCATCCATTATGTGTAGCTAGGAACACAGTGAAACAGGTCATCCATGTTGTGTAGCTAGGAACACAGTGACACAGGTCATCCATGTTCTGTATCTAGGAACACACTGACACAGGTCATCCATGTTCTGTATCTAGGAACACACTGAAACAGGTCATCCATGTTCTGTATCTAGGAACACACTGACACAGGTCATCCATGTTCTGTATATAGGAACACACTGACACAGGTCATCCATGTTGTGTCCCTCTGACAGACACACAGTATGGAGACTGAGCCATTAGAACAACCAACATCACTAATTGGGGCGATGATACCGGGTGTGTCACCCCTGTTATGCTGCAAGCTCTAACGGAGCTAACACAAGTCTTCAGGTCTCAGGCGAGGTTACTCATGTGATTTACATGTGTGTGTGTGTGTGTGTGTGTGTGTGTGTGTGTGTGTGTGTGTGTGTGTGTGTGTGTGTGTGTGTGTGTGTGTGTGTGTGTGTGTGTGTGTGTGTGTGTGTGTGTGAGACTAACTCAGAGCTTTCAATGTCAACAATGAGACAGACTAGCCAAACTCCTATTACTGCACGTGCCAGGCCACATATTAAGTCAGACTGCAGGCTCTAGATTACACTAAATTGAATCAAATTAAATGTATTTGTCACATACACATGGTTAGCAGATGTTAATGCGAGTGTAGCGAAATGCTTGTGCTTCTAGTTCCGACAATGCAGTAATAACCAACAAGTAATCTAACTAACAATTCCACAACTACTACCTTATACACACAAGAGTAAAGGGATAAATAATATGTACATAAAGATATATGAATGAGTGATGGTACAGAATGGCATAGGCAAGATGCAGTAGATGGTATAGAGTACAGTATATACATATGAGATGAATAATGTAGGGTATGTAGACAAAGTGGCATAGTTTAAAGTGGCTAGTGATACATGTATTACATAAAGATGCAGTAAATTATATAGAGTACAGTATATACGTATACATATGAGATTAATAATGTAGGGTATGTAAACATTATATTAGGTAGCATTGTTTAAAGTGGCTAGTGATATATTTTACATCAATATCCATCAATTCCCATTATTAAAGTGGCTGGAGTCAGTGTGTTGGCAGCAGCCACTCAATGTTAGTAGTGGTGGCTGTTTAACAGTCTGATGGCCTTGAGATAGAAGCTGTTTTTCAGTCTCTCGGTCCCTGCTTTGATGCACCTGTACTGACCTCGCCTTCTGGATGATAGCGGGGTGAACAGGCAGTGGCTCGGGTGGTTGTTGTCCTTGATGATCTTTATGGCCTTCCTGTGACATCGGGTGGTGTAGGTGTCCTGGAGGGCAGGTAGTTTGCCCCCGGTGATGCGTTGTGCAGACCTCACTACCCTCTAGAGAGCCTTACGGTTGTGGGCGGAGCAATTGCCGTACCAGGCGGTGATACAGCCCGACAGGATGCTCTCTATTGTGCATCTGTAGAAGTTTGTGAGTGTTTTTGGTGACAAGCCAAATTTCTTCAGCCTCCTGAGGTTGAAGAGGCGCTGCTGCGCCTTCTTCACGATGCTGTCTGTGTGGGTGGACCAATTCAGTTTGTCTGTATTGTGTATGCCGAGGAACTTAAAAACTTACTACCCTCTCCACTACTGTCCCATCGATGTGGATGATGTGGATTGGGGGACTAGAGAATGTGGACTAGAGAATACAAAGCCTGACTGGGACAGTGACTATATAGACTACAGCTCTTATATAGACTACAGTATATAGACTACAGCTCTTTGAACAGGTTAACATAACTTTATTGTTTTCTAAACTCCCTTGAAGTGCTCATGTATGTTTTTTCTCCTTTCCTCCCCTCTCCTACCTCTCCTCTCCTTCTCTCTCCTCTCCTCCCTCCCTCTCCTCTTCCTCTCCTCTTTCTCTCCTCTCCTCTCCTCTCCTCTCCTCTCCTCTCCTCTCCTCTCCTCTCCTCTCCTCTCCTCTCCTCTCCTCTCCTCTCCTCTCCTCTCCTCCCTTCTACCTCTCCTCCCTCTCCTTCTCTCTCCTCTCCTCCCTCCCTCTCCTCTTCTTCTCTCTCCCCTCTCCTCTCCTCTCCTCCCCTCCCCTCTCCTCCCTTCCTCCTCTCCAGATGGTGTTGCTAGCTCGGTGCGAGGGCCACTGCAGCCACACGTCCCGCTCCGACCCTCTCATCTCCTTCAGCTCGGTGTTGAAGCAGCCCTTCAAGAGTACCTGTTTCTGCTGCAAGCCCCACACCTCCAAGCTGAAGGCTGTGAGACTCCGCTGCGCCGGAGGGAGCCGCATCACAGCAACCTACCGCTACATCCTCGCCTGCAACTGTGAGGAGTGCAGCTGAGCGGGGAATAATACTTTTTAAAACGTTAGAACTCTAGAACTGTCTCCTTGAGAACGTTTCTGCACCTGCGAGTCGACAGCTGTGAAGAGTGGAATCCTAGAACATGTAAATTAGAAGAACCTGCACCTTTTGTAGAACCTATAAGTCCAGGCCTTACCCATGGACGAGCCAGTGTTTTTGGTCCCTGTATAATGATTAAATTACGATGATTTAACTTCCCCTGGCCTTCATTTGCAAGTAGTGGAACCCTTAGTGCCCAATAGAACTCTAGAACCTGAGAGTATAGGCTAGACTCATGGACGAATCTAGAACCGTCATGCCTGTTTGTGATGAGGACTCCAGCGCCCCAACGACTATCTGCCTTTTAGAATGTTGTTCCTAGGGAAGGGAGGGCAGGAGATTTCTGAACCAATAATAATAATGGATTGGACTTATATAGCGCATTTCTACCAACTGAACTACTCCAAGCGCTTTACATAGTAACTCACCTCATACACCACCTGGAGGAATGTGCCATTTCATGGTTCTACATGTGTTTCTAGACCTGACTGAGAAGTCAGTCATGAGATCCTTCATTCTTCTTGACTCTTTGTCAAACTGTTTGTCAATCCTCTAACTATACCACTTATCAGTCTGGACCAAGACTCACCTGAGCTCCTCATCCAGTAGCCCAGTCCTCAAACTAAGACTCATTAGGAACCCTGTTCCCAAATTCTGTGTGTCTAGAACCAAGAGAACACTCGGCTCCTCAAGGCTCCCAGAAGGAGTTAGTTCTGCTCATCCATCGAGGGTAGATGACATTTCCCAGAATCCTATAGAACACTATCTTCTCCCTTATGTGTTCAGACCCAGAAACAATTAACTGCTTTTTCGGTTTCAGCCAAACTCTCAACACTCATTACAAGCAACAACAACACATATGCATATGCATAACCTCGTATTCAATCACTCATCACCTCTCTAATTACACACACCGTCTCCCCTCTCTCACCACTAACTACATCTATAAATGTATGGTGCCGACGTCCTAAAACCCAACAGCACAACATGCATAATTAAAAGCAGCATGGGACAGAGCAGGCCGTGTATCCTATGAGATACATGTGTAATGACTGTGCTTAACTACACCTTCCCCCTGTCTCCTAGCCAGGCCATAAACATGTAACATACTCCATCAGATCTTCACCTACAGTTGAAGTCGGTAGTTTACATACACCTTAGCCAAATACATTTAAACTCTGTTTTTCACAATTCCTGACATTTAATCCTAGTAAAAAATTCCCTGTTTTAGGTCAGTTAGGATCACCACTTTATTTTAAGAATGTGAAATGTCAGAATAATAGTAGAGAGAATTATTTATTTCAGCTTTAATTTCTTTCATCACATTCCCAGTGGGTCAGAAGTTTACACACTCAATTAGTATTTGGTAGCATTGTCTTTAAATTGTTTAACTTGGGTCAAATGTTTCGTGTAGCCTTCCACAAGCTTCCCACAATACGTTTGGTGAATTTTGGCCCATTCCTCCAGATAGAGCTGGTTTAACTGAGTCAGGTTTGTAGGCCTCCTTGCTCGCACACGCTTTTTCAGTTCTGCCCACAAATCTTCAATAGGATTGAGGTCAGGGCTTTGTGATTGCCACTCCAATACTTTGACTTTGTTGTCCTTTAAAGGCACAGTCAACTTAGTGTATGTAATCTTCTGACCAACTGGAATTGTGATACAGTGAATTATAAGTGAAATAATCTGTATGTAAACAATTGTTGGAACAATTACTTGTGTAATGTACAAAGTTGATGTCCAAACCGACTTTCCAAAACTTTAGTTTGTTAACAAGAAATTTGTGGAGTGGTTGAAAAACAAGTTTTAATGACTGGAACCTAAGTGTTTGTAAACCTCCGACTTCAACTGTATCTGTGTGAAACATGATGAACCCTGGCAGGCCATATCACCAGCTGATGTACTCTCAGAGAACAGACTCTTACACCATGACTGCTTTGGCCATAGCCCGGAGGACTATAATGCAAAATGCATCAGAGTGCAAAAGTGGAGTTTCCAAAGGGACATTCTATTGTTGGGATAGCTACACGCTATGTTTGGGAGATACAGTGAGGGGAAACCATTGTGTGCAGTGGTATATGGACTCTGAAGAAAAATGGTCTGTCAATGCTTTGTGAAACTGATGATTTGGTGGTTGTTATTGTTGAAACTATTAATATTATTATCGTACCAGAGTTTATGATTACTGACACATGATTTGCTATCATTAAGTACTTCACTAATGATGTAATTTCAATATTTAGATACTTTGAGAATGGAATCTGTGTGTTACAGCTCGTGCTGCTCACAATTCAAATACATGTTTTTGACTTACTCTGGATTTGTGCATGTTACCACTTTAGTGCATTTAAGACAGTCCCAAACCATTGGATTTATCAGGAGTCAGGTACTGTGTCTATCTACCAGACGAAGGTATGGGGAGAGGGTTCCATTTTAGAATCGAGCAGAATGGTGTTAAGATATTGATGGACTAAAGAAAAGACCTCAGAGTCCCACAGAAGTGATGACTGAAGTGCTTCGAAATCCTGTTGAGAAAGAGATCACACACACACACACACACACACACACACACACACACACACACACACACACACACACACACACACACACACACACACACACACACACACACACACACACACACACACACACACACACACACACACACACACACACACACACACACACACACACACACGCCTTTGTTCTTTCTTATGGCCTCTAACTGTGCCGTCCTCTAGGAAATCATACAAATTGCTGGTTTGATTTGTTAATGCAAATCATGACTGACAGCGCGACCGGCTGCTTCACACGTCAACCTAATAAACAGTCCTTTTGTTTCTGCCTGTCTCCTCTCTGTGTGTGTCTTCCTCACACACACACACGCACGCACACACGCACGCACGCACGCACGCACGCACACACACACACACACACACACACACACACACACACACACACACACACACACACACACACACACAAACACACATAAACACACGCACATTATGGGTTGCGGGTGGAAGCTGTTAATGCCTTTTGCACATAGACTTGGCGCTCCGGTACCGCTTGCCGTGCAGTAGCAGAAAGAACAGTCTATGACTAGGGTGGCTGGAGTCTTTGTAGCGCCTTAAGGTCGGATCCTAAGCAGTTGCCATAGCAGGCGGTGATGCAATCTGTCACAGCGCTCTCAAGGGTGCAGCTGTAGAACTTTTTGAGGATCTGGGGACCCATGCCAAATCCTTTCAGTCTCCTGAGGGGGAAAAGGTGTTGTCGTACCCTCTTCATGACTGTCTTGGTGTGTTTGGACCATGATAGTTTGTTGGTGATGCGGACACCAAGGAACTTGAAACTCTCGACCCGCTGCACCAGCCCCGTCGATGTGAATGTGGGGCTTGTTTGGCCCTCCTTTTCCTATAGTTCAACGATCAGATCCTTTGTCTTGCATACATTGAGAGAGAGGTTGTTGTCCTAGCACCACACTGGCAGGTCTAGGCTGTCTCATTGTTGCCTGTGATCAGGCCTGCCACTGTTGTGTTGTCAGCAAATGTAATGATGGTGTTGGAGTCGTGCTTGTCCACACAGTCGTGGGTGAACAGGGAGTACGGGATGGGACTAAGCACGAATCCCAGAGGGGCCCCTGTGTTGAGGATCAGTGTGGCAGATGTGTTGCTACCTACCCTTACCACCTGGGGGCAGCTCTCAGGAAGTCCAGCATCCAGTTACAGAGGGAGGTGTTTAGTTCCAGGATCCTTAGCTTAGTGATGAGATTTGTGGGCACTATGGTGTTGACCAATGAGCTATAAGGACGGATGATGACTTCACAGTCTGATGCTCTTTAGAACGGTGCAAGACACAACATGATCAGTTCGACCTGTTGCTGCTGGGTAAAGTATGGTTGGAAGGAATATCCTACGTTGTTTTAATCATATAGCGCTTTTCAGGTCTTTATATTAGACATGAAGATTACCTGTACTAGTGGTGAACCATGCAAGGTAAAAAGTTGATGTGTCGAGAGTTGTGTGTATAGATACAATACATACACACACTGTTAATGTACACCAACATTATGTACTGGACACCACACACTGTTATTGTAGACCAACATTATGTACTGGACACCACACCCTGTTATTGTAGACCAACTTTATGTACTGGACAATACACACACTGTTAATATAGACCAACTTTATGTACTGGACACTACACACACTGTTAATATAGACCAACTTTATGTACTGGACACTACACACACTGTTAATATAGACCAACTTTATGTACTGGACACTACACACACTGTTAATGTAGACCAACTTTATGTACTGGACACTACACACACTGTTATTGTAGACCAGGCCTAGGCAATTATTTTCCATGGAGGGCCACATTAGAATACATTTTTTGCCATCGAGGGCCAGAATCATATTACAGGATTATACATCAGGTGTATGATTGTGTTGACAGATATATCTACTGTAAATCACATCCAGATGTGCTACTTATTTAACTTTTTTAACATGCACAGAAATAAACCACATCCATGTTCTCCTTTTGGTAGGTATTTTCATTATTAAACATGCAATGAACTACACTGAGGGAAAAGTACACTGTGCATTCAACACCATGGACAGAACTCTTGTTAACGGGTATGCACATTTCACTAGAGCAGTGAAATCAGGTATAGTTTCTGATGTCGCTATGCGCAGGATTGCTGAGAGGTGAGAGTCAGTAAGAGATGATCTGTGCCTTGACTTGTTACATTTCATCACTATAAATGTCTGTTCACATACATAGGTCAAACAGTACAAACATCTTCTGAGCATGACTCCTAATCTTTGGAAAGTGTTGTTAATCGAGAGGCATAGAACCTCATCAGTGACATTGTTTTGAATACTTCTCCAATCACTGCATCAGACTGAAGATGGATCAGCTCAAGTTGCAGGTCAGTGGGAGCGTTATCCACATTGAAGGTGAAAGGAGAGGAAACAAACAGCATGTCATTTTCCAACACTTTGAATTCACTTTGAAAATGCTCAAAACATCTGACAGATAACACACCTGCAGTGTCGGAAGGTGGGGGAGATTGTTGTCTTCTACTTGGCGGGTCAGGAGGAGTCATTTTCCCTTGAAGGCTTTGACAAGGCTGTACATCTGAGGTGCAAAAAGGGTAATAAAAAAACACCCTACATTCATTGTCTACTTTCCTTTTCTTTCAAATCTTTGAACAACTCAGCCTATCAGTCACTGTCCGTCCTCGTGCTGTTGTTACTTATACAGTGGCTTGCGAAACTATTCACCCCCTTGGCAGTTTTCGTATTTTGTTGACTTACAACCTGGAATTAAAATGGATTTTTAGGGGGTTTGTAAAATTTGATTTACACAACATGCCTACCACTTTGAAGATGCAAAATATTTTTTATTGTGAAACAAACAAGAAATAAGAGAAAACAAAGGAAAACTTGATTGTGCATAACTATTCACCCCCCTAAAGTCAATACTTTGTAGAGCCACCTTTTCCAGCAATTACAGCTGCAAGTCTCTTGGTGTATGTCTCTATAAGCTTGGCACATCTAGCCACTGGGATTTTTGCCCATTCTTCAAGGCAAAACTGCTCCAGCTCCTTCAAGTTGGATGGGTTCCGCTGGTGTACAGCAATCTTTAAGTCATACCACAGATTCTCAATTTGATTGAGATCTGGGCTTTGACTAGGCCATTCCAAGACATCTAAATGTTTCCCCTTAAACCACTTGAGTGTTGCTTTAGCAGTATGCTTAGGGTCATTGTCCTGCTGGAAGGTGATCCTCCATCCCAGTCTCAAATCTCTGGAAGACTGAAACAGGTTTCCCACAAGAATTTCCCTGTATTCCTCATCCTTATACTATTACTTACCCTCTTGTTCTTTGGCACCCCAGTATCTTTACTTGCACATCATCATCTGCACATATACCACTACAGTATAAATACTAAGTTGTAATTATTTTTCACCTCTATGGTCTATTTATTGCCTACCTCCCTACTCTTCTACATTTGCACACACAGTACACAGATCTTTCTATTTCTCTTTTCCTTTGTGTTATTGACTGTACGTTTGATTATGTGTAACTCTGTGTTGTTGTTTTTGTCACACTTCTATGCTTTATCTTGGCCAGGTCGCAGTTGTAAATGAGAACTTGTTCTCAGCTGGCCTACATGGTTAAATAAAGGTTAAATAAAAAAATCAAAATTTAGCGCCATCTATCATTCCTTCAATTCTGACCAGTTTCCCAGTCCCTGCCAATGAAAAAGATCCCCACAGCATGATGCTGCCACCACCATGCTTCACTGTGGGGATGTTGTTCTCGGGGTGATGAGAGGTGTTGGGTTTGCGCCAGAAATAGCGTTTTCCTTGATGACCAAAAAGCTACATTTTAGTCTCATCTGACCAGAGTACTTTCTTCCATATGGGGAGTCTCCCAGATGCCTTTTGGCAAACAACAAACATGTTTGCTTATTTTTTTCTGGCCACTCTTCCGAAAAGCCCAGCTCTGTGGAGTGTACGACTTATGGATCCTCCAATCTTTGCTGTGGAGCTTTGCAGCTCCTTCAGGCTTATCTTTGGTCTCTTTGTTGCCTCTCTTATTAATGCCCTCCTTGCCTGTTCCGTGAGTCTTGGTGGGCGGCCCACTCTTGGCAGGTTTGTTGTGGTGCCATATACTTTCCATTTTTTAAATAATGGATTTAATGGTGCTCTGTGGGATGTTCAAAGTTTCATATATTTTTTAATAACCAATCCTGATCTGTACTTCTCGACAACGTTGTCCCTGACCTGTTTGGAGACCTCCTTGGTCATCGTAGTGCCGCTTGCTTGGTGGTGCCCCATACTTAGTGGTGTTGCAGACTCTGGGGCCTTTCAGAACAGTTGTATATATACTGAAATCATGTGACACTTAGTTAAATAAAGTCCACCTGAGCGCAATCTAATTATGTGACTTCTGAAGGTAATTGGTTGCACCAGATCTTATTTAGGGGCTTCATAGCGAAGGGGGTGAATACATATGCACGCACCACTTTTCTGTTTTTTATTTTGTATAATTTTTTAAAACAAGTTATTTTATTAATTTCAATTCACCAATTTGGACTATTTTGTCCATTACATGAAATCCAAATAAAACCCCATTTAAATTACAGGTTGTATTGCAACAAAATAGGAAAAACACCAAGGGGAATGAATTATTTTGCAAGGCACCTTCAAAATAAATGTCCCCCAAGCGGTGGGAGTAAAATCATTACACAAAGGAGAATATTCATTGGGCTTTTAATTTTAATAGCAAATACATTTTTCAAAACTTTACTATCGCAAATTCTTTATGTGATCTGAGCATGATTCCGCGGGCCGTATTGAATCAGGTTGCGTGCCACATACGGCCCCCGGGCCGGCCTTTGCCCAGGCCTGTTGTAGACCAACATTATGTACTGGACACTACACACACTGTTATTGTAGACCAACATTATGTACTGGACACTACACACACTGTTAATGTAGACCAACATTATGTGCTGCGAAAGAAAATAAACAAAAACACAGGAACACACACAGTAATATTCAGTGGATCAATAGGAAGATAACAGAGGCACTGCTGAAAGTGAGAGAGAAAATGGATCAAGTATGTTGATGTTATTAAACTTGAGCAAAATAACTTACAGTTATTATTTTTCTCATTTTCTATTACCCTCCAAAGTCACAGAAGATAGTGTACTATCCTCTTTATTACAGTAAAGCATCAATCCATCCATCACCATCCTTTGTAGTTACTGAAAACGTACACTAATCTTTAATTGTGTTTCCAGAACACAGTCAACAACAAAAACAAGTTACAATCTGCCTTTTAAAATCAAATGTATTTATACAACCCAATCCCTCAGGTTTTTATTTAACTAGGCAAGTCAGTTAAGAACAAATTCTTACTTACAATTACAACCTACCCCAGCCAAACCCAGACGATGCTGGGCCAATTGTGCCCCACCCTATGGGACTCCCAATCACAGCCAGATGTGACACAGCCTGGATTTGAACCAGGGACTGTAGCAACACCTCTTACACTGAGATGCAGTGCCTTAGACCACTTTGCCACTTGGGAGCCCATTATCATTGTTATAGGTGTAAAGCTCCTCTAGATTCATTGGGAGCCTTAGATTAAGCCATCACAAAACATAACATATTTCTTCCACTTATCTGGTCCTTTCAGATCTGGTGACCCCAAAGCTGTATAGGACTGTGGGTAATTTTTGGATTGGGTACATGAAATGAACCCTGTCCTCCAGAGCGCGGTTTCTCAAACTCGGTCCTGGGGCCCCACCTGGGTGCACCTTTTGGTATTTGCCCTATAGCACTACACAGCTGATTAAAATCATCAAAGCTTCATGAGTTAGTTGTTTAAATCAGTGGGGTTGTACTATGGCAAAACCAAAATGTGCACCCAGGATCGAGTTTGGGGAACCCTGCTCCAGGGTAAAAGGTATTGTGTGACATTGTCGCCCTCTGTTGGGCCATTGGAATACACACACCCTGTTAAATAAACTCTACTCTCAATAATTGCCTGCAGTTTGGGCCAACTCCATCCATTCCAAATCCAGTTACTGATAGCTACATTCCATCTCCACTCTTCTTGCCAATCCATGGCTTCTTTAACCAACATCAACATATACTACCATAGACTGTTCTCTCTGCTTGCTGTGCGGGAGCAGTACCAAGTCTGGAACCAGCAGGACCGTGAAAAGCTTTTACCCCCAAGCAATAAGACTGCATAACAAGACCGCTAGTTAGCTCATTGAATGGCTACCCGGACTATTCTATGCATTGACTCTATGCACACACACTGGACTCTAACCACGCACTCACACATACTTACACTGACACCCCAACACACACTGCAACCATATCACAGCACAGTTAAAGTGGCAAATGGACAGTTTCTCTCAGTTCTGGGGAGCTGGTTCACAGTCATGAACATTGACAGTTTGAATCTAACCTGGGATTTTGTAGTCGCTAGCGACGCAAACCAGGGTGCACCGATAGGGACAAACTTCCTAGTAAAATACGGGGTTGTACTTGATTTGAGAAAGAAAAACATGTTGCGTTTTGGGGAAGCAGATTCCGTTGATTTTCAGGGGAGGGGCAGGGGGAGTGTGTAAAGTGGTGATTAATGACACGATTATTCCCTACAGAAGTGAAATGTTTATAACTGGTTAAGTTGTGGGGACAGTAAACAATGACAAAACTGAGGGTGTTGAAATATTTGACAAGAGCAACCTGTTGCTGGCATGCAGCGTTGGTATCTCAGTGAAGGAGAAACTGCCCATTTGTGTGATGAATGTTACTCCGGAATCACAGTTACTGAGGGAGGGCACTGAACTGTGGGGTTTCTCTATCTGGGAGAAGGGTAATGAAGACACTATCATTGCTAGCCTACAGGATTCTAGCCAGCTGCTGTACTCTCCCATCACAGCAAAGTGGGACGAAGAACAGTTATTGCAAGAGATGGACATACAGTTAAAGTGGGAAGTTTACATACACTTAGATTCGAGTCATTAAAACTTGTATTTCAACCACTCCACAAATATCTTGTTAACAAACTATCGTTTTGGCAAGTCAGTTAGGACATCTACTTGTGCATGACACAAGTCATTTTTCCAACAATTGTTTACAGACAGATTATTTAATTTATAATTCACTGTATCATAATTCCAGTGGGTCAGAAGTTTACATACACTAAGTTGACTGTGCCTTTAAACAGCTTGGAAAATTCCAGAAAATGATGTCATGGCTTTAGAAGCTTCTGATAGGCTAATTGACATCATTTGAGTCAATTGGCGGTGTACCTGTGGATGTAATTCAAGGCCTACCTTCAAACTCAGTGCCTCTTTGCTTGACATCATGGGAAAATCAAAAGAAATCAGCCAAGACCTCAGAAAAGAATTGTAGACCTCCACAAGCCTGGTTCATCCTTGGGAGCAATTTCCAAACACCTGAAGGTACAACGTTCACCTGTACAAACAATAGTACACAAGTATAAACACCATGGGACCACGCATGTAACGGCTGTCTTCCTCCGACGACGATGAGGAGGAGTAGTAAGGATCAGAGGACCAATGTGCAGCGTGGTACGTGTTCATGCTCTTTATTAAAACAAGCGAACACTGAAACAAAACAATAAATGACATGTGATATAACCAACCGAAACAGTTCCGTGTGGAACACACAGACACAGAAAATAAACACCCACCAAACACAAGTTGGAAAAGGCTACCTAAGTATGATTCTCAATCAGAGACAACTAACGACACCTGCCTCTGATTGAGAACCATACCAGGCCAAACGCAAACACAACATAGAAGACGGACAAACCCACCCAACTCACACCCTGACCATACTAAAACAAAGACATAACAAAGGAACTAAGGTCAGAACGTGACAACGCAGCCGTCATACTGCTCAGAAAGGAGACGCTGTCTCTTAGAAATGTACGTACTTTGTTGCGAAAAGTGCAAATCAATCCCAGAACAACAGCAAAGGACCTTGTGAAGATGCTGGAGGAAACAGATACAAAAGTATCTATATCCACAGTAAAACGAGTCCTGTACCGACATAAACGGAAAGGCTGCTCAGCAAGGAAGAAGCCACTGCTCCAAAACCGCCATAAAAAAGCCAGGCTACTGTTTGAAAATGCACATGGGGACAAAGACCGTACTTTTTGGAGAAATGTCCTTTGGTCTGAGGAAACAAAAATAGAACTGTTTGGCCATAATGACCATCGTTATGTTTGGAGGAAAAAGAGGAAGACTTGCAAGCCGAAGAACACCATCCCAACTGCAAAGCACGGGGGTGGCAGCATCGTTTGGTGGGGGTGCTTTGCTACAGGAGGGACTGGTGCACTTCACAAAATAGATGGCATCATGAGGACGGAAAATGATGTGGATACATTGAAGCAATATCTCAAGACATCAGTCAGAAAGTTAAAGCTTGGTCACAAATAGGCCTTCCAAATGGACAATGACCCCAAGCATACTTCCAAAGTTGGGGCAAAATGGCTTAAGGACAACAAAGTCAAGGCATTGGAGTAGCCATCACAAAGCCCTGACCTCAATCCTATAGACACTTTGTGGGCAGAACTGGAAAAGCGTGTGCGAGCAAGGAGGCCTACAAACCTGACTCAGTTACACCAGCTCTGTCAGGAAGAATAGGCCACAATGTACCCAACTTATTGTGGGAAGCTTGTGGAAGGCTACCCGAAATGTTTGACCCAAGTTAAACAATTTAAAGGCAATGCTTCCAAATACTAATTGAGTGTATGTAAACTTCTTAACAACTGGGATTGTGATGAAAGAAATAGAAGGTGAAATAAATCATTCTCTCTACTATTAATCGGACATTTCACATTCTTAAAGTAAAGTGGTGATCCTGACTGACCTAAGACATGGAATTTCTGCTAGGAATAAATGTCAGGAATTGTGAAAAACTGAGTTTAAATGTATTTGGCTAAGGTGTATGTAAACTTACGACTTCAACTGTAGATTGTAGCTGAGAGCTGTAAAGGAAATGATGGGGAGGTATGTGGGAGTGTGGGTTGCACAAAACTAGTCCATCATAGGATTGACACAGGGGACACCAGGCTTATCAAACAGGCGTTGAGAAGGGTGCCTGTTGCAAGCAGAGTTTGACAAGCATTTGCAGGACATGTTAGAAAGGAGAGTAGTTAACCCATCCAGCAGTTCATGCCCAGCACCAGTGGTGTTAGTAAGAAAGAAGGACCGCTCAATAAGGTACTGTGCGGATTACAGAAGGTTAAGAGAGAACACTGTTAATGATGCTTATCCACTTCCCACGATCGACGAGACCTTGGAATTGCTTGCCGGTGCTCAGTGGGAACTGACAAATCGAGATGCACCCAGAGTATCGTTGCAAAACTGCGACAAAGAGAGGGCTTTTCAAATTCCAGGTCGTGGGGTTTGGTTTGAGAAATTCTCCAAGCAGCTTCCAGTGTCTCATGCACCTGGTTTTGGCTGATTTACAGTGGACAACATGTTTGGTGTATTTAGATGACATCATAGTGTTTGGTCATACATTCCAAGAGCATGTGAAGCGTTTAGACAAGGTTTTCAGCAGATTGGAGCATTTAATTAAGGTTAATTAAGGATTTAATTAAGGTGAAGCCATTTGTTCAGGTCACAGGTGAGCTACCACTGACCCCATGAAAACAGAGAAAGTCAGATCATGGCCTAGCCCCGAGTCAGAGACAGAAGCTAGAAGCTTTTTTGGCCTGGCGTCATACTACAGGATAGTAATAATAAACATTCATGAAAATACAAGTGTTATATAATGGTTAAAAGATTAACTTCTTGTTAATCCAGCCGCTTTGTCAGATTCAAAAAGGCTTTACGGCGAAAGCATAACATGTGATTATCTGAGGACAGCACCCCGCACACAAAAGCATACAAACATTTTCCAACCAAGCAGAGGAGTCACGAAAGTCAGAAATAGCAATAAAATAAATCACTTACCTTTCAAGATCTTCATCTGGTTGCAATCACAAGGGTCCCAGCTGCATAATAAATGGTCATTTTGTTCGATAAAGTCCTTCTTCATATCCCAAAACTCTGTTTTGTTGGCGCGTTTTGTTCAGTAATCCACTGGCTCAAAGGTGGTCAAAACATGCAGACGAATACATCCTAATAGTACCGGTAAAGTTTGTCAAAACATGTCAAACGATGTTTATAACTAATCCTCAGGGTGTCAATTATCTAAATAATCAATAATATTTCAACCGGACAATAGCGTATTCAATAGAAAGGAAAAACAACGAAGAGCGCGCACACAGTCACGCGCACAAACCAGTACTGCATGATTCCCCAGTCCCCTGACCAAAAGGTCTCATTCTTCTTCATTTTTTAGAAAACAAGCCTGAAACCAAGTCTAAAGACTGTTGACATCTAGTAGAAGCCATAGGAACTTTAATCTAGGCCCTAACCATTACATAGTCAATAGGCATTCAATGGAAAACCACTCACATCAAAAAAATCCCACTTCCGGGATGGATTTTCCTCGGGTTTTCACATGCGATATCAGTTCTGTTATACTCACAGACATCATTTTAACAGTTTTAGAAACTTCACAGTGTTTTCTATCCAATACTACAAATATATGCATATCCTAGCTTCTGGGCCTGAGTAACAGGCAGTTTACTTTGGGCATGTCATTCATCAGAATTTCTGAAAACTAGGGGCATCACTAAAAAGTTTAACATTTCCGATACTTTTTGCTGGGGAGGACATTTCTACATTCTGAACTGATCACATCTCACTGAGGTGGCTGAGTAACTTCAAAACAACCTGAGGGACAGTTGGCTCGATGGTTAGAGAAACTGGATCAGTTTGACTATGATATCGTCCACAGGCTAGGGACACTGCACAGTAATGCGGATGGTGTGTCACGCCAACACACACAGACAGAGAGTGTGGACACAGCCGTCTCACAGGAGGCCGCTGTCAGTCTGAAAGCCATCGTAAACAAGCCTCAGGATGTCACTATTGAGCCTGTAGTTGGAGCTCAGACAAGCCAGACAGTACCCAAAAATGCAGCTTTCCTTTTGGAAGCACAGGATAGAGACCCAGTGGTCTCCCAGTTAAAGACATGGAAAAAAGAGGGTTCGAGCAGAGCTCCCTGTGGAGTTGCAATTGGAGCCAAAGTTCACGCCTTTCAAACAAGTGTGGGGGGCTTTACATGTGAATAATGGAGTGTTATTCCTAAAGAGTCAGAACTATGAGACAGATGACACCATCTGGACAGGGGTTGTACCAGATGAGCTACAAGATACTTACCTTTATCCACAATGATGGAACAGGAGGCCATTTAGTTGTTGAAAAACTCACCAGTAAAATTAGAGCAAGATTTTATTGGCCAGGCTGACAGAGAGCCATAATGCAGTGGTGTAATAGCTGCACTGCATGTAAGTTACAGGGTCCAGCCCCCAGAGCACCCATGACAAGTTCTGTCACAAGCAGACCTTTTGAGAGGATAGCTGTAGGCTTAATGGGAGACGGGACAAGGTAATTATGGCAGTGCTAGATGGTAATGGTTATGGTAGTGCTAGATGGTAATGGTTATGGTAGTGTTAGATGGTAATGGTTATGGTAGTGCTAGATGGTAATGGTTATGGTAGTGCTAGATGGTAATGGTTATGGTAGTGTTAGATGGTAATGGTTATGGTAGTGCTAGATGGTAATAGTTATGGTAGTGCTAGATGGTAATGGTTATGGTAGTGCTAGATGGTAATGGTTATGGTAGTGTTAGATGGTAATGGTTATGGTAGTGCTAGATGGTAATGGTTATGGTAGTGCTAGATGGTAATGGTTATGGTAGTGCTAGATGGTAATGGTTATGGTAGTGCTAGATGGTAATGGTTATGGTAGTGCTAGATGGTAATGGTTATGGTAGTGTTAGATGGTAATGGTTATGGTAGTGCTAGATGGTAATGGTTATGGTAGTGCTAGATGGTAATGGTTATGGTAGTGCTAGATGGTAATGGTTATGGTAGTGCTAGATGGTAATGGTTATGGTAGTGTTAGATGGTAATGGTTATGGTAGTGCTAGATGGTAATGGTTATGGTAGTGCTAGATGGTAATGGTTATGGTAGTGCTAGATGGTAATGGTTATGGTAGTGCTAGATGGTAATGGTTATGGTAGTGTTAGTCTGACACTACATTATTACTGCATCATTCCTGGGAGACGAGGCCATACTCCAAACTATTTAATAAAATGATGTTTTGCTTTCTGTCTCTATTGGATATTCAGTTAGAGAGTGCTTGTCAAGAAGGGTGGTTGGTGTGATGGCATCTTTGCGCAATCAGTTTCAGGGTTGATGGGAAAAGAAGGCCACCAGTGGTTTGTCCAACATTTGGAAATCCCTGTAGGTCTCTTCCACCTTCAGCATGGACAGACCCGGCAACAGTCCAACCATTCCTTTGTACAACATAGAAACAGGAAGCACAACTGGCACACTGAGCTGAGAGAAGTATGCCGTCTGGAAGAGCAATCCGACTGCATGATTGTAAGGAGCAGTGCCTGTTACACATGTGTAATCTACGATGGGGGGAGGACAACTGGGTCAGAATCTTGAAGAACAATCTAAAAGCATGTGATTAGAGATATTGTTAAAAACATTGATGACAGTGTGAAATATGGCCTACTAAACCAACTGCCAAATACAGTATATTTAGGCCTACTTAACCAACTGCCAAATACAGTATATTTAGGCCTACTTAACCAACTGCCAAATACAGTATATTTAGGCCTACTAAACCAACTGCCAAATACAGTACATTTAGGCCTACTAAACCAACTGCCAAATACAGTATATTTAGGCCTACTAAACCAACTGCCAAATACAGTATATTTCGGCCTACTTAACCAACTGCCAAATACAGTATATTTAAGCATACTTAACCAACTGCCAAATACAGTATATTTAGGCATGCCAAATACAGTATATTTAGGCACACTAAACCAACTGCCAGATACAGTACATTTAGGCCTACTAAACCAACTGCCAAATACAGTATATTTAGGCCTACTAAACCAACTGCCAAATACAGTATATTTAGGCCTACTTAACCAACTGCCAAATACAGTATATTTAGGCCTACTAAACCAACTGCCAAATACAGTATATTTAGGCCTACTTAACCAACTGCCAAATACAGTATATTTAGGCCTACTAAACTAACTGCCAAATACAGTATATTTAGGCCTACTAAACCAACTGCCAAAATACAGTATATTTAGGCCTACTTAACCAACTGCCAAATACAGTTTATTTAGGACTACTTAACCAACTGCCAAATACAGTATATTTAGGCCTACAAAACCAACTGCCAAATACAGTATATTTAGGCCTACTTAACCAACTGCCAAATACAATATATTTAAGCCTACTGTATGTGTTGGTATTTAAGCCTACTGTATGTGTTGGTATTTAAGCCTACTGTATGTGTTGGTATTTAAGCGTACTGTATGTGTTGGTATTTAAGCGTACTGTATGTGCTGGTATTTAAGCCTACTGTATGTGTTGGTATTTAAGCCTACTGTATGTGTTGGTATTTAAGCCTACTGTATGTGTTGGTATTTAAGCCTACTGTATGTGTTGGTATTTAAGCCTACTGTATGTGTTGGTATTTAAGCCTACTGTATGTGTTGGTATTTAAGCCTACTGTATGTGTTGGTATTTAAGCCTACTGTATGTGTTTGTATTTAAGCCTACTGTATGTGTTGGTATTTAAGCCTACTGTATGTGTTGGTATTTAAGCCTACTGTATGTGTTGGTATTTAAGCCTACTGTATGTGTTGGTATTTAAGCCTACTGTATGTGTTGGTATTTAAGCCTACTGTATGTGTTGGTATTTAAGCCTACTGTATGTGTTGGTATTTAAGCCTACTGTATGTGTTGGTATTTAAGCCTACTGTATGTGTTGGTATTTAAGCCTACTGTATGTGTTGGTATTTAAGCCTACTGTATGTGTTGGTATTTAAGCCTACTGTATGTGTTGGTATTTAAGCCTACTGTATGTGTTGGTATTTAAGCCTACTGTATGTACCGGTGTTAAAACATTGAGGACACAGCATACAAAACATTTTTAGACAGTGTATATCCTGTACAGCCAGCAGTTGTTGTAACCTGATGTCTAATCCTAACACTTACCCTCCCTGGCCAATTCGACCCCTAACCTTTGGATCTGCCGGCTGATTGTGCACATCCAACATTTAAACATGACACTTAAACACCTGAACATAGACGTGCAGAATTTGAACAATCCTTTGCTAGCTTTCTCCCTACTCTCAGACTGTGTCGCTTCTTGTTCTCATTTAGTAACCTTGTCCTAGAGAGATTTACACGGTTGTCTAAACGTCACGCCAGAGTAAGCCTACGCGAAACACAGCCCTTATTTTAAGTGTTTCAAAAAATCCGCTATTGGAAAAATGAATGGTAGAAAAAACGAAAGACACTAACTCGTGAAAAATGGTGGTAAAGAATGTAGTCTCATTTTGGAGTCACTTTTACTGTAAATAAGAATAGAATATGTTTCTAATCACTTCTAGATGAATGTGGATGCTACCATGATTACGAATAATCCGAATGAATCATGAATAATGATGAGTGAGAAGTTACATAAATACTCAGCTCCTGCCCAAGTCAACCACTGTGACATATCAGAGGTGCTGGTACTCAGCTCCTGCCCAAGTCAACCATTGTGACATATCAGAGGTGCTGGTACTCAGCTCCTGCCCAAGTCAACCATTGTAATAATAATATATAATGTGACATATCAGAGGTGCTGGTACTCAGCTCCTGCCCAAGTCAACCACTGTGACATATCAGAGGTGCTGGTACTCAGCTCCTGCCCAAGACAACCACTGTGACATATCAGAGGTGCTGGTACTCAGCTCCTGCCCAAGTCAACCAATGTGACATATCAGAGGTGCTGGTACTCAGCTCCTGCCCGAGTCAACCACTGTGACATATCAGAGGTGCTGGTACTCAGCTCCTGCCCAAGTCAACCACTGTGACATATAAGAGGTGCTGGTACTCAGCTCCTGCCCAAGTCAACCACTGTGACATATCAGAGGTGCTGGTACTCAGCTCCTGCCCAAGTCAACCACTGTGACATATCAGAGGTGCTGGTACTCAGCTCCTGCCCAAGTCAACCATTGTGACATATCAGAGGTGCTGGTACTCAGCTCCTGCCCAAGTCAACCATTGTGACATATCAGAGGTGCTGGTACTCAGCTCCTGCCCAAGTCAACCAATTTGACATATCAGAGGTGCTGGTACTCAGCTCCTGCCCAAGTCAACCACTGTGACATATCAGAGGTGCTGGTACTCAGCTCCTGCCCAAGTCAACCACTGTGACATATCAGAGGTGCTGGTACTCAGCTCCTGCCCAAGTCAACCACTGTGACATATCAGAAGTGCTGGTACTCAGCTCCTGCCCAAGTCAACCACTGTGACATATCAGAGGTGCTGGTACTCAGCTCCTGCCCAAGTCAACCACTGTGACATATCAGAGGTGCTGGTACTCAGCTCCTGCCCAAGTCAACCACTGTGACATATCAGAGGTGCTGGTACTCAGCTCCTGCCCAAGTCAACCACTGTGACATATCAGAGGTGCTGGTACTCAGCTCCTGCCCAAGTCAACCACTGTGACATATCAGAGGTGCTGGTACTCAGCTCCTGCCCAAGTCAACCACTGTGACATATCAGAGGTGCTGGTACTCAGCTCCTGCCCAAGTCAACCACTGTGACATATCAGAGGTGCTGGTACTCAGCTCCTGCCCAAGTCAACCACTGTGACATATCAGAGGTGCTGGTACTCAGCTCCTGCCCAAGTCAACCACTGTGACATATCAGAGGTGCTGGTACTCAGCTCCTGCCCAAGTCAACCACTGTGACATATCAGAGGTGCTGGTACTCAGCTCCTGCCCAAGTCAACCACTGTGACATATCAGAGGTGCTGGTACTCAGCTCCTGCCCAAGTCAACCACTGTGACATATCAGAGGTGCTGGTACTCAGCTCCTGCCCAAGTCAACCACTGTGACATATCAGAGGTGCTGGTACTCAGCTCCTGCCCAAGACAACCACTGTGACATATCAGAGGTGCTGGTACTCAGCTCCTGCCCAAGTCAACCATTGTAATAATAATATATAATGTGACATATCAGAGGTGCTGGTACTCAGCTCCTGCCCAAGTCAACCACTGTGACATATCAGAGGTGCTGGTACTCAGCTCCTGCCCAAGACAACCACTGTGACATATCAGAGGTGCTGGTACTCAGCTCCTGCCCAAGTCAACCACTGTGACATATCAGAGGTGCTGGTACTCAGCTCCTGCCCAAGTCAACCACTGTGACATATCAGAGGTGCTGGTACTCAGCTCCTGCCCAAGTCAACCACTGTGACATATCAGAGGTGCTGGTACTCAGCTCCTGCCCAAGTCAACCACTGTGACATATCAGAGGTGCTGGTACTCAGCTCCTGCCCAAGTCAACCACTGTGACATATCAGAGGTGCTGGTACTCAGCTCCTGCCCAAGTCAACCACTGTGACATATCAGAGGTGCTGGTACTCAGCTCCTGCCCAAGTCAACCATTGTGACATATCAGAGGTGCTGGTACTCAGCTCCTGCCCAAGTCAACCATTGTAATAATAATATATAATGTGACATATCAGAGGTGCTGGTACTCAGCTCCTGCCCAAGTCAACCACTGTGACATATCAGAGGTGCTGGTACTCAGCTCCTGCCCAAGTCAACCACTGTGACATATCAGAGGTGCTGGTACTCAGCTCCTGCCCAAGTCAACCACTGTGACATATCAGAGGTGCTGGTACTCAGCTCCTGCCCAAGTCAACCACTGTGACATATCAGAGGTGCTGGTACTCAGCTCCTGCCCAAGTCAACCACTGTGACATATCAAACACAGATATGGGAATGGCATTGGTTAACTACTGCGCAGCTATTCTGGTCATTGTGTCTGGGTAAACCACCACAAATATACACACACGGTGTTATGGGATTTTTATGAATAATGACTAAATTATGTATACATTTAACTTAGAACTATAAAACTAAACAGAATACTACTCTGTTACTGTATGAATGTATGAATCTTGTTATAATCATAATACTGAATATACAGTAATGTGTGTGGTTTTAGTCAAGAATTAGAACAAGGACTTTATGTTCCTTGTTAGAAATGAATGGAGCTATCATCAGACCGGCTGGAATACTGTGTTCCTTACAGGAAATTCTGTCCCTACCCAGGGAGGGGAGAGATCTTGGGCTTGTAGTAGATTGTTTAACAGGTGGCAGACAATGTGAGAAGGCTTGTGAACTATATTGCCATTGTATCTGAGAGGAGGAGGGACATTTATGATGAAATGTGAGGTATATAAACCACTGTAAATGGTATTATGACCAGAGCTCTCGAGAATAAACACTATTGGCTCATTTTGGTGGCTGGTCTCTATCCATTTTATTTATTTTTTATTTTTTATTTAACCTTTATTTAATCAGGTAGGCAAGTTGAGAACAAGTTCTCATTTACAATTGCGACCTGGCCAAGATAAAGCAAAGCCGTTCGACAGATACAACAACACAGAGTTACACATGGAGTAAAACAAACATACAGTCTATAATACAGTAGAAACAAGTTTATATACGATGTGAGCAAATGAGGTGAGATAAGGGAGGTAAAGGCAAAAAAAAGGCCATGGTGGCAAAGTAAATACAATAGAGCAAGTAAAACTCTGGAATGGTAGATTTGCAGGGGAATAATGTGCAAAGTAGAAATAAAAATAATGGGGTGCAAAGGAGCAAAATAAATAAAATAAAATAAATACAGTAGGGAAAGAGGTAGTTGTTTGGGCTAAATTATAGGTGGGCTATGTACAGGTGCAGTAATCTGTGAGCTGCTCGGACAGCTGAAAGGGTCCAGATTGTCTAGCCCGGCTGATTTGTAGAGGTCCAGATTTTGTAGCTCTTTCAGAACATCAGCTGACTGGATTGGGGAGAAGGAAGAATTATGGAAATAAGAACCTTACAAATCCTTAGAAACGGACAGAGTGTTTTAATTGAATTGGTTAGTGAACACATAAGAACTAAATTCATCAGACACACGCTGACCACTTCCAGTGTAGGTTCCCCTTGACCCCCCAGCCCCTCAACCCCCTAAACCCTCTCAACCCCCTCAACCCCACTGACCTAGAGAGAGTGGACAGTGATGTACTAGTGTGGAGCTTTACTAGCTTAACTCATATGGGATCCAACTCGGATTATAGGATTAACCACAATATACCCATTATGAATCATATACTACACCCTTCTGGACACCCACTAGGGACACATATCTCAGTCTACACACTCTCTATATACTAGAGTGCTCTATACCACATACCACTCTCATTGATATCCTCCATATAAGACTAGATTCGTATGGTGGTAAGGCAAGGTCTTAGACACCTCAAGTAGTTACCACAGTGATCTAGAGTCACTGAAGGGCCAGGGCTAGAGGAATAGGCTCAGTTAGCTGGAGGTTGTTTTGGACCCCCGAGGCGTCATGCTCATCGGGGGCACAGAGGCACGTGCCTCCTCAGATTTGCCCAGTTTTTTTTTACAATTGTTTTTTTTGTTGTTTCTTCTCTGTAATACTACAAGCCACCTAGCAATTTTATGAAGTTGGCTTTAGCTAACTCTCAGATAATGTGGGTAGCCACAGTAGCCATTTCAGGCTATCAATCAAGTTAGAGTAGCTAGCTTATGTAACTATCTTAGGCGGCATGGCTGCTGGCAAGGTGGGTTGACTTCAGAAAATCAATAAATAACTAAATGTACTGACTTTCGGCATTTTACCCAGATTTCAGCAGAGTTGCAGCGAAACATATTTAGTTAAATTTTTTTAAATAACTCTCGTCAGGAGTATACATACAGCTCAAGCGATATGCTTAGATATGCAGAAAAATACACATTTTTGTTTTGTTTACATAGAATTAGACTTTTACTGCAGTGGGCTAAATCAGGGTCACGCAGAGTGATTATTGATAGTCTAAAACAAATCTACTTTTGTTGATGAATAAGTATATGAGAAGCGAGACCAAGTTGAGACTCTGGACAAGGCGGATATGGTATAGTAAAGGCTGTTTATTATAGCGTAATAATATATGGTAAAACGTGCTGCACGGCTTCTTTTCAGTGAATGCGTTATTACATGTGTTAGTTAATATGTTACTACAATAACGTGTTAATATGTTACTACACTTTGAAACTAAAGTCTACACCTCACACACATCGGCTTAAAAAAAGGCAGCTGTACCATGTCAGATATAGTTGAAATATATTCAATTTTCAGTTTGCATCACAATATTACACTTTATATACATCACAGAAGATTGAAATATAACAAAACCGTTTGACACAAAAAACAGTTTTTTCAGTTTAGGCCCCTAAAAGCTTGCACGGGCAGACAGATAGATAGATTACTGTGATTGTCTGTCTGTCTGTCTGTCTGTCTGTCTGTCTGTCTGTCTGTCTGTCTGTGCAATGTCAAAATCATATCATACAGTAAGTAGAAGCCTATTGTTTTATTGGAGGCAATGAGCGGTGTCTTTCTAGGACAAGGAGCAATGATTGTGCCTCTCACCTGTCATATCACCACAGAATCGTGCAGAGTAGGCTACAATCCGTAGGCGGAGTCGGGTAAATTGGGCCGGTCTCCGCCGCTTTTAATACAGATGCGATCCTCTGTCCTCGTGGCGTTTAGCACCACCGAGCAAGGCGAGCGAACCGCAGCGTTGGTAGAGAGCGAAGACAGTGACAGTGTGAGAAAGAGAGAACCGCATAACAACGCCATGACAGCACAGAACACATACGACGTTATAGTTATTGGAGGAGGAATATCAGGTACGTGCAATTTATAGGAACGCTTCCTTTGATGTTGCTGCATTTAGCAAATAGACTAGTGGAAATATTACAATAGTACGCGAGACAGGGAATTGAAAGCAACTCAGGGTGATATTGCACGAATCTCAGCCACTTCGCTTTATGTAAGTAGCCAACTGTTGCATAGACATATTTTCAACATTGTAGCCTGAAACGAAACGTGCGCTGTTATTGTAATGCAATATAGGCTGCAATAACCATGCTCTGTTTTTGATTCATAGTTGAATAGGCGTTGTGCTTATTATGGACTTACTGTGCAGTTTCAGTTAATTTGCTTTGCACATAGACATCTCCTCCGTGATGCTGAATCCCCTGATAAAATGTCGCCTTATAGGAAGGAGTGTTCAAATGCAACATATTGGACCACAATATTATAATATAATATTGCTCTATTATAAACTATATTGCTTACAATACAACAACGGGCTTATCGTTGTACGTGCTATTTGTTGTTGTTGTTTTATGCACATGAACATGAAGTTGGCTAGGGATCATCAACTAGATTCAGTCACGGTCTGATTTGTTCTTGCGAGGATGGTCAAGAAGCTGGAACTAATCATCTAATCGTTTGTTGACGGCAAATTGACTGCAATAAGCCCAAACATATATAATATGTGAATAGCGGTTAATAGCGTTGGGCAAGTAACTGAAAGGTTGCTGGTTAGAATAGCTGAGCCGGTTTGGTTAAAACAATCCGTCGATATGCGCTTGAGTAACCCACATTTCTCCTGCAAATCGCTCTGGATAAGAGCGTCAGCTAAAATGTAAATGGAAAACAGAATCAATTCAAAAACGTGTTTACATTTGTAGACGATCACATATACAGTATCCTTATATTATGCGTGGGAATACTTTGGAACAGATTTCACATATTGAAATCACTTGGAGTTGATTTGCTGGTGTTTTTACAGTATTAAATCGAACAATAAAAAAATAAAAAAAATGTGCTCAGAACTTGGGGGGGAAATATAATCGCCCACGGGCTGCCAGTTGGGGAACACCGCAGTAGGCTATAGGCGGACATTCATCTTGCCGACTAAGGTTGCTGTAATTCTACATATTACAGATACAAACTTCAAAAATCATACCTTACCTTACTTATTCTAATGATCTCACCTCAAACAAACGGCTATCTCGTAGGCTATTTGAGGCAGGAGGGGAATAGCCTTGTTATGCAACAAGTGGAACTCTCATGTCAGCATTTTTTTATTATTTTTTTATTATATATTATTTTTTAACCTTTATTTAACCAGGCAAGTCAGTTAGAACACATTCTTATTTTCAATGACGGCCTGGGAACAGTGGGTTAACTGCCTGTTCAGGGGCAGAACGACAGATTTGTACCTTGTCAGCTCGGGGGTTTGAACTCGCAACCTTCCGGTTACTAGTCCAACGCTCTAACCACTAGGCTACGCTGCCGCCCCAATTTAACACAACTAGTAAAATCAAATCAAATCAACTTTTATTTGTCACATACACATGGTTAGCAGATGTTAATGCGAGTGTAGCGAAATGCTTGTGGTTCTAGTTCCGACAATGCAGTGATAACCAACAAGTAATCTAACAAGTAATCTAACTAACAATTCCAAAACTACTGTCTTATACACAGTGTAAGGGGATAAAGAATATGTACATAAGGATATATGAATGAGTGATGGTACAGAGCAGCATACAGTAGATGGTATCGAGTACAGTATATACATATGAGATGAGTATCTAGACAAAGTAAACAAAGTGGCATAGTTAAAGTGGCTAGTGATACATGTATTACATAAGTATGCAGTCGATGGCGTAGAGTACAGTATATACGTATGCATATGAGATGAATAATGTAGGGTAAGTAACATTATATAAGGTAGCATTGTTTAAAGTGGCTAGTGATATATTTACATAATTTCCCATCAATTCCCATTATTAAAGTGGCTGGAGTTGGGTCAGTGTCAATGACAGTGTGTTGGCAGCAGCCACTCAATGTTAGTGGTGGCTGTTTAACAGTCTGATGGCCTTGAGATAGAAGCTGTTTTTCAGACTCTCGGTCCCAGCTTTGATGCACCTGTACTGACCTCGCCTTCTGGATGATAGCGGGGTGAACAGGCAGTGGTTCGGGTGGTTGATGTCCTTGATGATCTTTATGGCCTTCCTGTAACATCGGGTGGTGTAGGTGTCCTGGAGGGCAGGTAGTTTGCCCCCGGTGATGCGTTGTGCAGACCTCACTACCCTCTGGAGAGCCTTACGGTTGAGGGCGGAGCAGTTGCCGTACCAGGCGGTGATACAGCCCGCCAGGATGCTCTCGATTGTGCATCTGTAGAAGTTTGTGAGTGCTTTTGGTGACAAGCCGAATTTCTTCAGCCTCCTGAGGTTGAAGAGGCGCTGCTGCGCCTTCTTCACGACGCTGTCAGTGTGAGCGGACCAATTCAGTTTGTCTGTGATGTGTATGCCGAGGAACTTAAAACTTGCTACCCTCTCCACTACTGTTCCATCGATGTGGATAGGGGGGTGTTCCCTCTGCTGTTTCCTGAAGTCCACAATCATCTCCTTAGTTTTGTTGACGTTGAGTGTGAGGTTATTTTCCTGACACCACACTCCGAGGGCCCTCACCTCCTCCCTGTAGGCCATCTCGTCGTTGTTGGTAATCAAGCCTACCACTGTTGTGTCGTCCGCAAACTTGATGATTGAGTTGGAGGCGTGCGTGGCCACGCAGTCGTGGGTGAACAGGGAGTACAGGAGAGGGCTCAGAATGCACCCTTGTGGGGCCCCCGTGTTGAGGATCAGCGGGGAGGAGATGTTGTTGCCTACCCTCACCACCTGGGGGTGGCCCGTCAGGAAGTCCAGTACCCAGTTGCACAGGGCGGGGTCGAGACCCAGGGTCTCGAGCTTGATGACAAGCTTGGAGGGTACTATGGTGTTGAATGCCGAGCTATAGTCGATGAACAGCATTCTCACATAGGTATTCCTCTTGTCCAGGTGGGTTAGGGCAGTGTGCAGTGTGGTTGAGATTGCATCGTCTGTGGACCTATTTGGGCGGTAAGCAAATTGGAGTGGGTCTAGGGTGTCAGGTAGGGTGGAGGTGATATGGTCCTTGACTAGTCTCTCAAAGCACTTCATGATGACGGAAGTGAGTGCTACGGGGCGGTAGTCGTTTAGCTCAGTTACCTTAGCTTTCTTGGGAACAGGAACAATGGTGGCCCTCTTGAAGCATGTGGGAACAGCAGACTGGTATAGGGATTGATTGAATATGTCCGTAAACATACCGGCCAGCTGGTCTGCGCATGCTCTGAGGGCGCGGCTGGGGATGCCGTCTGGGCCTGCAGCCTTGCGAGGGTTAACACGTTTAAATGTCTTACTCACCTCGGCTGCAGTGAAGGAGAGACCGCATGTTTTCGTTGCAGGCCGTGTCAGTGGCACTGTATTGTCCTCAAAGCGGGCAAAAAAGTTATTTAGTCTGCCTGGGAGCAAGACATCCTGGTCCGTGACTGGGCTGGGTTTCTTCTTGTAGTCCGTGATTGACTGTAGACCCTGCCACATGCCTCTTGTGCTTGAGCCATTGAATTGAGCTTCCACTTTGTCTCTGTACTGACGCTTAGCTTGTTTAATAGCCTTGCGGAGGGAATAGCTGCATTGTTTATATTCGGACATGTTACCAGACACCTTGCCCTGATTAAAAGCAGTGGTTCGCGCTTTCAGTTTCACGCGAATGCTGCCATCAATCCACGGTTTCTGGTTAGGGAATGTTTTTATCGTTGCTATGGGAACGACATCTTCGACGCACGTTCTAATGAACTCGCACACCGAATAAGCGTATTCGTCAATATTTTTATCTAACGCAATACGAAACATGTCCCAGTCCACGTGATGGAAGCAGTCTTGGAGTGTGGAGTCAGCTTGGTCGGACCAGCGTTGGACAGACCTCAGCGTGGGAGCCTCTTGTTTTAGTTTCTGCCTGTAGGCAGGGATCAGCAAAATGGAGTCGTGGTCAGCTTTTCCGAAAGGGGGGCGGGGCAGGGCCTTATATGCGTCGCGGAAGTTAGAGTAACAATGATCCAAGGTTTTACCACCCCTGGTTGCGCAATCGATATGCTGATAAAATTTAGGGAGTCTTGTTTTCAGATTATCTTTGTTAAAATCCCCAGCTACAATGAATGCAGCCTCCGGATAAATGGTTTCCAGTCTGCAAAGAGTTAAATAAAGTTCGTTCAGAGCCATCGATGTGTCTGCTTGGGGGTATATACGGCTGTGATTATAATCGAAGAGAATTCTCTTGGAAGATAATGCGGTCTACATTTGATTGTGAGGAATTCTAAATCAGGTGAACAGAAGGATTTGAGTTCCTGTATGTTTCCTTCATCACACCATGTCTCGTTAGTCATGAGGCATACGCCCCCGCCACTCTTCTTACCAGAAAGATGTTTGTTTCTGTCCGCGCGATGCGTAGAGAAACCCGTTGGCTGCACCGCATCGGATAGCGTCTCTCCAGTGAGCCATGTTTCCGTGAAGCAGAGAACGTTGCAGTCTCTGATGTCCCTCTGGAATGCCACCCTTGCTCGGATTTCGTCAACCTTGTTGTCAAGAGACTGGACATTGGCAAGAAGAATGCTGGGGAGTGGTGCGCGATGTGCCCTTTTTCAGAGTCTGACCAGAAGACCGCCTCGTTTCCCTCTTTTTCGGAGTCGTTTTCTTGGGTCGCTGCATGCGATCCATTCCGTTGTCCTGTTTGTAAGGCAGAACACAGGATCCGCATCGCGGAAAACATATTCTTGGTCGTACTGATGGTGAGTTGACGCTGATCTTATATTCAGTAGTTCTTCTCGACTGTATGTAATGAAACCTAAGATGACCTGGGGTACTAATGTAAGAAATAACACGTAAAAAAACTAAAAACTGCATAGTTTCCTAGGAACGCGAAGCGAGGCGGCCATCTCTGTCGGCGCCGGAAGTTAGCAACAGTTTGTCTGATATGTCATTCCCTGGGATGTCATTTGAGTTGCTGATTAAGTTTCATCTCATCTGAAACATAAAGCTGTGTCCTGATTTGAAAGTCTGACTATCCCCACATTTTACACACAGCTGAGTTGTGGCATTTTTTTTGTCCGTGTGCAAATTACTGTATGGGGGTAGACTCATACAGGGCTGGACACTTTCATAAGAAATTAAGGATCCCTGAGAAAATGTTTAAGCGTCTGGTAAAAATAGTGAGAATAGGCTACTGTACAGATCTGTCCCATGACATATAGTTAGTTCTCTGTGGCTGTGTTTACAGGCAGCCCAATTCTTTTTTTCACCCTAATTTGTCTTTTGACCAATCAGATCAGCTCTGAAAAAGTTATGATGTGAAAGATCTTATGTGATTGGTCAAAATACCAATTCATGAAAAAAATCTATTAGAATTGGACTGCCTGTGTAAACTCAGCCTATTGCAGCTTGAGGTTGGGTCTCCTCCCTCATGAAATATGTTGGATTAGAGCGTGTCAAATGTTATTGCCAATGACCGCTCAAGCCATGAACTTTCTAATGACTATCCAGCTCATGTTGTTGTGATGTTGTTTTGTCTAAATTGCAAGTCTTTCTGTTGCTTCAAACATTTTGAGATTCTTTATGTCATGATTAGCGCTAATGAAAGTTGAATACATTATTATTATTATTATTATTATGAAAACAGGGTGGAAAAGAATGCTTATGTTAACAGAAATACTGAATGTCTACATCCTATGGCTGAATCAATGTCTAGTCATGTCTGAACTCCAGACAGTATTTGTTTTTGAGACAGGGAATCATTTAGTTGCAAATCATCCATCATAATCTGTTGGGGATCATGTCAGCTTTGGCACTGATCATACAGCCTCCGGTGTTTCATAATGTCACTCAGTGGGTGTTTTAGATGTAGAAATATCATTTATAGAACAGACATTGACATTGGGGCGGCAGCGTAGCCTAGTGGTTAGAGCGTTGGACTAGTTGCGAGTTCAATCCCCCGAGCTGACGAGCTACAAATCTGTCGTTCTGCCCCTGAACAGGCTGCCTGAACCCACTGTTCCCAGGCCGTCATTGAAAATAAGAATGTTTTCTTAACTGACTTGCCTGGTTAAATAAAGGAAAAAAAAAAAAAAAGTCAAGTTATTTTGTGATGGTTGAACACATTCTATTTCTATAGTTGTAGAAGAGTGGTGAGGTAATAAATAGTAAGTTAACTCTTCTTTCCTGGAGACATCAATAATTATATAATATATGTGATTTAGCAGGCATTTTTATCCTAAGCAACTTAGTGTGCATCATTTTTTACGTACAGTGCAGTGAAAAAGTATTTGTCCCCTTTCTGATTTTCTCTATTTTTCCATATTTTGGATACGGAATGTTATCAAATCGTCAACCAATACCAAGTATTAGAAAAAGGGACCCTACGTTTACAACAAAAAAATATATACAGTGGGGAGAACAAGTATTTGATACACTGCCGATTTTGCAGGTTTTCCTACTTACAAAGCATGTAGAGGTCTGTATTTTTATCATAGGTACACTTCAACTGTGAAGTGTGAAGTGTTTCTGAATACAAAAAATCACATTGTATGATTTTTAAGTAATTAATTTGCATTTTATTGCATGACATAAGTATTTGATCACCTACCAACCAGTAAGAATTCCGGCACGCACAGACCTGTTAGTTTTTCTTTAAGAAGCCCACCTGTTCTCCACTCATTACCTGTATTAACTGCACCTGTTTGAACTCGTTACCTGTATAAAAGATACCTGTCCACACACTCAATCAAACAGACTCCAACCTCTCCACAATGGCCAAGACCAGAGAGCTGTGTAAGGACATCAGGGATAGAATTGTAGACCTGCACAAGGCTGGGATGGGCTACAGGACAATAGGCAAGCAGCTTGGTGAGAAGGCAACTGTTGGCGCAATTATTAGAAAATGAAAGAAGTTCAAGATGACGGTCAATCACCCTTGCTCTGGGGCTCCATACAAGATCTCACCTCGTGGGGCATCACTGATCATGAGGAAGGTGAGGGATCAGCCCAGAACTACACGGCAGGACCTGGTCAATGACCTGAAGAGAGCTGGGACCACAGTCTCAAAGAAAACCATTCGTAACACACTACGCCGTCATGGATTAAAATCCTGCAGCGCACGCAAGGTCCCCCTGCCAATGACCATCTGGATGATCCAGAGGAGGAATGGGAGAAGGTCATGTGGTCTGATGAGACAAAAATAGAGCTTTTTGGTCTAAACTCCACTCGCCGTGTTAGGAGGAAGAAGAAGGATGAGTACAACCCCAAGAACACCATCCCAACCGTGAAGCATGGAGGTGGAAACATCATTCTTTGGGGATGCTTTTCTGCAAAGGGGACCGGACGACTGCACCGTATTGAGGGGAGGATGGATGGGGCCATGTATCGCGAGATCTTGGCCAACAACCTCCTTCCCTCAGTAAGAGCATTGAAGATGGGTCGTGGCTGGGTCTTCCAGCATGACAACGACCCGAAACACACAGCCAGGGCAACTAAGGAGTGGCTCCGTAAGAAGCATCTCAAGGTCCTGGAGTCGCCTAGCCAGTCTCCAGACCTGAACCCAATAGAAATTCTTTGGAGGGAGCTGAAAGTCCGTATTTCCCAGCGACAGCCCCGAAACCTTTCTGCTCACTCTTGCATGCAGAGCTGCTTTAACTCAGCAACATTTGTGGATTTTCAAGCATATGCAAAAGCAGATATAGTATTTTCCCCCTTTTTATAATTTTATCACAGCACTGTATGGGTATTGAAAGCAATATCCTGGTGTTGCAAGAGCCAAAGCTGAGCCATGCTCTACCAACTGAGCTAAAGAGGACCGCATGAGCTGTCAAATGTTGTGGTTGAGGAAGTGTCACACTGGGCTACTACAGCAGTTGACAAGAGGAACCAGTGTAGAACTCTGCACCCAAAGACTGTTTCTATGAGAAGAACTCAGAGTTGAGCTTGACCACTAATCCTTGGTACTAACCACATATCTATATTTTACTGTATTAATTCTAAAAGACAAAACCCTGCACACTGCTCTGTCTACATTTACATTTACATTACATTTAAGTAATTTAGCAGACGCTCTTATCCAGAGCGACTTACAAATTAATGCATTCACCTTATGACATCCAGTGGAACAGCCACTTTCCAATAGTGCATCTAAATATTTTAAGGGGGGTGAGAAGGATTACTTTATCCTATCCTAGGTATTCCTTAAAGAGGTGGGGTTTCAGGTGTCTCCGGAAGGTGGTGATTGACTCCGCTGTCCTGGCGTCTTGAGGGAGTTTGTTCCACCATTGGGGGACCAGAGCAGCGAACAGTTTTGACTGGGCTGAGCGGGAACTGTACTTCCTCAGTGGTAGGGAGGCGAGCAGGCCAGAGGTGGATGAACGCAGTGCCCTTGTTTGGGTGTAGGGCCTGATCAGAGCCTGGAGGTACTGAGGTGCCGTTCCCCTCACAGCTCCGTAGGCAAGCACCATGGTCTTGTAGCGGATGCAAGCTTCAACTGGAAGCCAGCGGAGGAGCGGGGTGACGTGAGAGAACTTGGGAAGGTTGAACACCAGACGGGCTGCGGCGTTCTGGATGAGTTGTAGGGGTTTAATGGCACAGGCAGGGAGCCCAGCCAACAGCGAGTTGCAGTAATCCAGACGGGAGATGACAAGTCCCTGGATTAGGACCTGCGCCGCTTCCTGTGTGAGGCAGGGTCGTACTCTGCGGATGTTGTAGAGTATGAACCTACAGGAACGGGCCACCGCTTTGATGTTAGTTGAGAACGACAGGGTGTTGTCCAGGATCACGCCAAGGTTCTTAGCGCTCTGGGAGGAGGACACAATGGAGTTGTCAACCGTGATGGTGAGATCATGGAACGGGCAGTCCTTCCACGGGAGGAAGAGCAGCTCCGTCTTGCCGAGGTTCAGCTTGAGGTAGTGATCCGTCATCCACACTGATATGTCTGCCAGACATGCAGAGATGCAATTCGCCACCTGGTCATCAGAAGGGGGAAATGAGAAGATTAATTGTGTGTCGTCTGCATAGCAATGATAGGAGAGACCATGTGAGGTTATGACAGAGCCAAGTGACTTGGTGTATAGTGAGAATAGGAGAGGGCCTAGAACAGAGCCCTGGGGGACACCAGTGGTGAGAGCGCGTGGTGAGGAGACAGATTCTCGCCACGCCACCTGGTAGGAGCGACCTGTCAGGTAGGACGCAATCCAAGCGTGGGCCGCGCCGGAGATGCCCAACTCGGAGAGGGTGGAGAGGAGGATCTGATGGTTCACAGTATCGAAGGCAGCCGATAGGTCTAGAAGGATGAGAGCAGAGGAGAGAGAGTTAGCTTTAGCAGTGCGGAGCGCCTCCGTGATACAGAGAAGAGCAGTCTCAGTTGAATGACTAGTCTTGAAACCTGACTGATTTGGATCAAGAAGGTCATTCTGAGAGAGATAGCGGGAGAGCTGGCCAAGAGTTGGTTCAAGAGTTTTGGAGAGAAAAGAAAGAAGGGATACTGGTCTGTAGTTGTTGACATCGGAGGGATCGAGTGTAGGTTTTTTCAGAAGGGGTGCAACTCTCGCTCTCTTGAAGACGGAAGGGACGTAGCCAGCGGTCAGGGATGAGTTGATGAGCGAGGTGAGGTAAGGGAGAAGGTCTCCGGAAATGGTCTGGAGAAGAGAGGAGGGGATAGGGTCAAGCGGGCAGGTTGTTGGGCGGCCGGCCGTCACAAGACGCGAGATTTCTTCTGGAGAGAGAGGGGAGAAAGAGGTCAGAGCACAGGGTAGGGCAGTGTGAGCAGAACCAGCGGTGTCGTTTGACTTAGCAAACGAGGATCGGATGTCGTCGACCTTCTTTTCAAAATGGTTGACGAAGTCATCTGCAGAGAGGGAGGAGGGGGGGAGGGGGAGGAGGATTCAGGAGGGAGGAGAAGGTGGCAAAGAGCTTCCTAGGGTTAGAGGCAGATGCTTGGAATTTAGAGTGGTAGAAAGTGGCTTTAGCAGCAGAGACAGAGGAGGAAAATGTAGAGAGGAGGGAGTGAAAGGATGCCAGGTCCGCAGGGAGGCGAGTTTTCCTCCATTTCCGCTCGGCTGCCCGGAGCCCTGTTCTGTGAGCTCGCAATGAGTCGTCGAGCCACGGAGCGGGAGGGGAGGACCGAGCCGGCCCGGAGGATAGGGGACATAGAGAGTCAAAGGATGCAGAAAGGGAGGAGAGGAGGGTTGAGGAGGCAGAATCAGGAGATAGGTTGGAGAAGGTTTGAGCAGAGGGAAGAGATGATAGGATGGAAGAGGAGAGAGTAGCGGGGGAGAGAGAGCGAAGGTTGGGACGGCGCGATACCATCCGAGTAGGGGCAGTGTGGGAAGTGTTGGATGAGAGCGAGAGGGAAAAGGATACAAGGTAGTGGTCGGAGACTTGGAGGGGAGTTGCAATGAGGTTAGTGGAAGAACAGCATCTAGTAAAGATGAGGTTGAGCGTATTGCCTGCCTTGTGAGTAGGGGGGGAAGGTGAGAGGGTGAGGTCAAAAGAGTAGAGGAGTGGAAAGAAGGAGGCAGAGAGGAATGAGTCAAAGGTAGACGTGGGGAGGTTAAAGTCGCCCAGAACTGTGAGAGGTGAGCCGTCCTCAGGAAAGGAGCTTATCAAGGCATCAAGCTCATTGATGAACTCTCCGAGGGAACTTGGAGGCCGGTAAATGATAAGGATGTTAAGCTTGAAAGGGCTGGTAACTGTGACAGCATGGAATTCAAAGGAGGCGATAGACAGATGGGTAAGGGGAGAAAGAGAGAATGACCACTTGGGAGAGATGAGGATCCCGGTGCCACCACCCCGCTGACCAGAAGCTCTCGGGGTGTGCGAGAACACGTGGGCGGACGAAGAGAGAGCAGTAGGAGTAGCAGTGTTATCTGTGGTGATCCATGTTTCCGTCAGTGCCAAGAAGTCGAGGGACTGGAGGGAGGCATAGGCTGAGATGAACTCTGCCTTGTTGGCCGCAGATCGGCAGTTCCAGAGGCTACCGGAGACCTGGAACTCCACGTGGGTCGTGCGCGCTGGGACCACCAGATTAGGTGGTCCCAGTCTAGTTCTAAGAGTAAAACATCCTGGTGCTATTTGATTAATGTGTTTAAACTGGCACGTTTGGGTGATGCAACCATCATCAGGGTCTGTATAACTCTTCTTCGGGCCTCTCTGAATGATACGGCTGGGACTCGTCCAAAGTCCCACTTCCTGATTTCATAACTTCTGTCTTGAGCTCAGTCCAGTTGCGTACAGTCCAGCTCCAGTATGGAATATAATTAGAATACAATACAATATATTTGTCACATGCGCCGAATACAACAGGTGTAGTAGGCCTTACAGTGAAATGCTGAATACAATAGGTGTAGATCTTACAGTGAAATGCTTACTTACGAACCCCTAACCAACAATGCAGTAAAAAAATACGGATAAGAATAAGAAATAAAAGTAACAAGTAATTAAAGAGCAACAGTAAAATAACAATATTGAGACTATATACAGGGGGGTACCGGTACAGAGTCAATGTGATGGGGCACCGATTAGTTGAGGTAATATGTACATGTAGGTAGAGTTATTAAAGTGACTATGTATAGATGATAACGACAGGGAGTTGCAGTGGTGTAAAAGGTGGGGGTGCAAATAGTTCAACAATACAGTTTTAAAAAAAGATAAGAATAAGAAATAAAAGTAACAAGTAATTATAGAGCAGCAGTACAATAGCGAGGCTAAATACAGGGGAGCGTAGCAGTATTTCTGTAGGGGAGCAGAGCTGCATTTACATGCAATTGTTCTCCAATACAATTGGACCTTATTCTGTCTTTCTGGTACTCCTATAAGTCTTTAGCCAGAATGTTCTAGCTTAGAGCTTATCCTGTATAAACATTGGTACTGAATGGCTCATCCTGTTATTGTTCTGGATAAAGCGCGTGCTACAGATGGGTGCTGCTATGGTGACCAGTGAGCTGAGATAAGTCAGGGCTTTACCTCGCAGAGACTTGTAGATGACCTGGAGCCAGTGGGTTTGGCGACGAGTATGAAGCGAGGGCCAGCCAACATTCACATAATGAACCACATACGTTTTTTTCAGATTCGATATCATCAGTGTGCCATATTACAGGTTACTTTATCAGTTCCAGCTGTTGAATGTTGTATCACAGATGTAATTTTGGCCTGTCTGTGAATTACTATGATTTATGATTGAGAAATGAATTCCATAGAGAGAGTTCCAGAACAGATTTTGAGTTCTGAGGAATAAGTCAGGTTTCCTCACTCCTGTGAGTCTTCCCAAAGACGTTGTTTTTATGGAAGAAAAACACATTTCTCAATTACTCCTTTGTGTTTATAAAAGCATGTGACAGACATGCAAGTTGATGTTACTACAAATTTGCACATGATTAGAAGTGTGTTATTCTTTTCTCCTCTCTCTCTCTCTGCTTCCTTCTCTCTCAATTCCTGTTTCTCCCTCTCTCTCCTCGCTCTCTCTCTCTCTCTGTCACACTTGGTCAAGGTTTAAATTGCTCTATTTATCTGAGCTGTTCCTCTTTTAGAAGGTGACAATGAGGTCCACTTCTGACAACCACTGTCTCTAATCAAAGGAGAGAAATTTGGAGGGAGGTGTTCTTATGTACTGAGCAGTGGAGAGCTGTGTTCTTCTGGCTGTAAATGCAATTGTCATCTGCCAGCCTTCACCCAGCCACCAGCCCATTGGTCCCCAGGGGAGCTAGCAACAGCAGCAGCACATTCCTAGAGAACTGTTACTAAACCAATGGCACAGGAGAGGGAAAGGAACAATAGAAGAAGTGGAGAATAATCCTACTGAGCGAGAAAGGGAGGAACTTAGTTTGAGAAAGCAAGAGGGGGAAGAGAGGTAAAGAAAAGGGAGATATAGGAAGGGTAACCCACTGAAACCACTTTCTACTATAAGCAAACAAGTTAATAACTTTTGACAACCGACTGTGGTAGGTCAGGCTATCATTCACTATGCATCTCGAAGTAGGAGTGCTGATCTAGGATCAGGTCCTCCTCGTCCATGTAATCTTATAAATTATGATCTAAAAGGCAAAACTGTTCCTCGATCAGCACTCCTACTATTTATGCTTTATATAGGCCCAGGACTCCAAACAGTCCCAGAAGATTTTACTGGCTCGCTTCGACTGGGCCGTTGACTAAGGGCCAGAAGTTTCTAGAAAGTGGCTGGATTCCACTTCTGCTGAACCTCTCCCCTGGGACGTTGGTGTTAAAGTTAAGTAGGTATGTAATTGCATCACGCTTAATGGAAATCCTGGGTCAAGACACAGTAGATGTTTCCAAAGGCCTCCAGGTTGCCTTTTGTATTGATGTTAGTGGAGGCAGAGAGCCTGGGATCAGTGTACTGTGTAACATGGATACATGTGTTGTAGTGCTGTACTGGTTATACAATGGATTTGGAACAAATGTTCAGGGGCTTCAGGGCCTAAAGCAATGAAGGTTGGGGAGAGGTAGTGCGTGTCTGTGTGTGTTCATGCATCAACTTTGTGTGTGCTCCATTTGTGTGTCTTGATTCCTTGTCGGTCTTGCTTAAGAGCATTGGTATTTAGCGCACGCTCTCTCTCTCTCTCTCTCTCTCTCTCTCTCTCTCTCTCTCTCTCTCTCTCTCTCTCTCTCTCTCTCTCTCTCTCTCTCTCTCTCTCTCTCTCTCTCTCTCTCTCTCTCTCTCTCTCTCTCTCTCTCTCTCTCTCTCTCTCAACCACGCACGCACGCACGCACGCTCTCTCTCTCTCTCTCTCTCTCTCTCTCTCTCTCTAACTTTCACCTAAGAACTGGGCTGGGCTTAGTGGCCTGTAGCTGCCATGCAGCCAATGGTTATAATTAGGGATGGATATAAAGCTAGCCCGAGGCTAGTACTTTTGAGACTGGGCCAGTAGAACATTTTCCCAACTAGCCTGACAGGCCAGTAAAATGTGGTTATTTTCAAACATCGCATGACACATCATTTGGACTTGAATGTTAACCGGGCTAGTATAAATCTACTAGCCCTGCTGGCCAGTGCCCAAAACCCTTTAATTCAGTTCAACCTCTCTTTCGTATCGTCTGAGATCTGAGATCTCCAAAGATTGGAAAGCTGCCGCGATCATCCCCCATTTCAAAGGGGGAGACACTCTAGAATCAAATCAAATCAAATGTCTTTATATAGCCCTTCTTACATCAGCTGATATCTCAAAGTGCTGTAGAGAAACCCAGCCTAAAACCCCAAACAGTAAGCAATGCAGGTGTAGAAGCACAAACTGCTACAGACCTATATCTATCCTACCCTGCCTTTCTAAGGTACCTAGGTGTCTGGTTAGACTGTAAACTCTCGTTCCAGACTCACATGAAGCATCTCCAATCCAAAATTAAATCCAGAATCAGCTTCCTATTTCACAACAAAGCACCCTTCACTCATGCTGCCAAACATACCCTCGTAAAACTGACTATCCTACCGATCCTTGACTTCGGTGATGTCATTTACAAAATAGCCTCCAACACTTGACTCAGCAAATTGGATGTAATCTATCACAGTGCCATCTGTTTTGTCACCGAAGCCCCATATACTACCCACCACTGCGACCTGTATTCTCTCGTTGGCTGGCCCTCACTTCATATTCGTCGCCAAACCCACTGGCTCCAGGTCATCTATAAGTCTTTGCTAGGTAAAGCCCTGCCTTATCGCAGCTCACTGGTCACCATAGCAGCACCCATCCGTAGCACACGCTCCAGCAGGTATATCTCACTGGTCACCACCAAAGCCAATTCCTCATTTGGCTGCCTCTCCTTCCAGTTTTCTGCTGCCAATGACTGGAACGAACTGCAAAAATCACTGAAGCTGGAGACTCATATCTCCCTCATTAGCTTTAAGCACCACAGATCACTGCACCTGTTCATGGCCCATCTGTAAATAGCCCATCCAACTACCTCATCCCCCATACTGTTATTCATTTTATTTGATTTTCTCCTTTGCACCCCAGTATCTCTACTTGTACACTCCTCTTCTGCACATCTATCACTCCAGTGTTTAATTGCTGTATTGTAGTTATTTCGCTACTATGGCCTATTTATTGCCTTAACTCACCTCATTTCTATTGTGTTATTGACTGTATGTTTGTTTATTCCATGTGTAACTCTGTGTTGTTTGTGTTGCACTGCTTTGCTTTATCTTGGCCAGGTCGCATTTGTAAATGAGAACTTGTTCTCAACTAGCCTACCTGGTTAAATAAAGGTGTTCTCAACTAGCCTACCTGGTTAAATAAAGGTGTTCTCAACTAGCCTACCTGGTTAAATAAAGGTGTTCTCAACTAGCCTACCTGGTTAATAAAGGTGAAACAAATATATAATAATAATAATAATAAAAAATTCCATCCATGGCTAACCTCTCTAAAGAGGACACTGTGTTGTGTTGTGTAGTGTTGTATCCTCCGTGTACAAATTAAAATACCAAATAATGCATGCAGAGCAGAATTAGGCCGATACCCACTAATTATCAAAATCCAGAAAAGAGCCGTTAAATTCTATAACCACCTAAAAGAAAGTGATTCCTTAACCTTCCATAACAAAGCCATTACCTACAGAGAGATGAACCTGGAGAAGAGTCCCCTAAGCAAGCTGGTCCTGGGGCTCTGTTCACAAACACAAACAGACCCCAGAGAGCTCCAAGAATGCAATTAAACTCAACCAAATCATGAGAAAACTAAAGTAAATTTACTTCACACACTGGAAACAATCAACAACAAAAAAACTGTGCAAACTAGAATGCTATTTGGCCCTAAACAGAGAGTACACAGTGGCAGAATACCTGACCACTGTGACTGACCCTAAACAGAGAGTACACAGTGACAGAATACCTGACCACTGTGACTGACCCTAAACAGAGCGTAGTCAGTGACAGAATACCTGACCACTGTGACTGACCCTAAACAGAGAGTACACAGTGACAGAATACCTGACCACTGTGACTGACCCTAAACAGAGCGTAGTCAGTGACAGAATACCTGACCACTGTGACTGACCCTAAACAGAGAGTACACAGTGACAGAATACCTGACCACTGTGACTGACCCTAAACAGAGAGTACACAGTGACAGAATACCTGACCACTGTGACTGACCCTAAACAGAGCGTAGTCAGTGACAGAATACCTGACCACTGTGACTGACCCTAAACAGAGAGTACACAGTGACAGAATACCTGACCACTGTGACTGACCCTAAAAAGAGAGTACACAGTGACAGAATACCTGACCACTGTGACTTTGACTATGTACAGACTCCGTGAAAATAGCCTTGCTATTGAGAAAGGCCGCCGTAGGCAGACCTGTCTCTCAAGAAAAGACAGGCTATGTGCACACTGCCCACAAAATGAGATGGAAACTGAGCTGCACTTCCTAACCTCCTGCCAAATGTATGACCATATTAGAGACACATATTTTCCTCAGATTACACAGACTCACAAAGAATTTGAAAATAAACCCAATTTTGATAAACTCCCATATCTACTATGTGAAATACCACAGTGTGCCATCACAGCAGCAAGATTTTTGACAATATTTGTTTGTTTATTTATTTACTTTTTTGTTCTGTACTTTACCTTTTCGCACATCGTTACAACACCGTAGATATACATAATATGACATTTGAAACGTCTTTATTCTTTTGGAACATTTGTGAGTTTAATGTTTACTGTTATTTATTTTTAGTTGATTTCTCTTTTGTTTGTCTGTTTCACTTGCTTTGGCAATGTAAACATATGTATTCCATACCAATAAATCCGTTAAATTGAAATTGAATTGGAGGTAGGGGGAGGTGGAGAGGGAGGGGAGCTGAGTGTAACATGTTTAGGGAGGACAGCTTTCATGGACCAGAAGCTTTATTCACCCAGGAATAATCAGCTACAGACTAGAGAAAAATGTATTCTCCCAATCAGTCAGATGAACAAACATACAGTATTTCAAACATAATGTATTCCAACCCATAGCTGCCATTGTGTCTAGGGTGAGAGAGACATCTATAGTCTGATTAATCTATAGCAGGTAAATATAAACGCACACACACTACCGAGTTATCTAATGATAAAAGTGAGTTGATTGCTTTTGTTCTTGTTTGCTCAGCTGGAGAGACAGAGGGGGTAATCTCAGGCTTCTGTCTGTGTCTCTCTCACTCTGTGTGTGTGTGTGTTTTATTGTAATTGGGCAAACAGAAAGGGAATATAGATGAGGGTGGCTGAGGGAATTTTGGAAACACTTCAAATAAGGTCTGTGTTTCGTGTCGGCTTTTGATAACCATGTAAATGTCACTCGGACAAGGTGACTTTTGTCAATATATTCGGCTATTATGACATCATAGAGCCTCTGACTCTGCAGATCTCTGATTTATGCAAATCTCAGATAATCTCAATCGTTTCGTTCCATTGTTCCGACCAGCAAAATAAAGTCCTGAACTGGTTCTCACCCTCCAAAAAGTACCGGTTCTTATCGTTCTTTTGTGTTTTTATTTCAATTAGCTCATTAGATAACTTCCTCAATTAGTGCGGATAGAGCAACTTGCTATGGAGCGGACAAGCTAGATGCGCCGGCCCTTTTGCAGGTGGGGAAAGAGGGTGGAGGAGGCTCATCTTGTGATGACATGCGTTTATTACACCCACATCATTATACCTACGGAGGAGCGGCGTCTATGGAGGAACTTCAAATCAAATCATCAAATCAAATTGTATTTGTCACATACACATGGTTAGCAGATGTTAATGCGAGTGTAGCGAAATGCTTGTGCTTCTAGTTCCGACAATGCAGTAATAACCAACAAGTAATCTAACTAACAATTCCAAAACTACTGTCTTATACACAGTGTAAGGGGATAAAGAATATGTACATAATGATATATGAATGAGTGATGGTACAGAGCAGCATAGGCAAGATACAGTATCGAGTACAGTATATACATATGAGATGAGTATGTAAACAAAGTGGCATAGTTAAAGTGGCTAGTGATACATGTATTACATAAGGATGCAGTCGATGATATAGAGTACAGTATATACGTATGCATATGAGATGAATAATGTAGTGTAAGTAACATTATATAAGGTAGCATTGTTTAAAGTGGCTAGTGATATATTTACATCATTTCCCATCAATTCCCATTATTACAGTTTTTTTCGATTGCTAAACGACAGTGGGCACAACTGGAGTCACATGTGCAAAACTCTAACTACAGTCTGCACTACCAACAGTCATCTGAGCTAAACAGTTCACATCACCTGCAAAACTCATTCCAAGCAACACAACTCTTAACACATGGCTCAAAACACGCTCAGTGCAGCCAAACACTATGCACAACCCTCACTGAGATAACACACACTGTCACTCAGAACACACTGAGAGTAAAAACACTAGCATCAAACACCAATACAGAAAATACTAACTTTTCATCTTTACAGTTTGAACAATTTCAGTGACTTCATACAAAGTAATATTGTCTTCAAAGAAAAGAGTGACATTCTTTCACATGATTTATATATTTTTTTAGAACATAACAATTCTTTAAGGTAAATGAAAATTAGCAGTTTGCTTCAATAGTCTGTAGTAATTTACGGAATTACAGTAATGAGAAAAAAAAGGTAGAAACTAAAAGTACATACTGTAATTTGAACAAATAATTGAGGGGCTAATCCTGCCTCTCTCTAGCATCAGGCCACAGGTTTTCTTCAACATCACATCTAATGTTTTCTCTTGCCATGCACCTGGGGAAGAACCTTCTGGAGTGCCTTATCCATCCCTGGCAGTCCTCTGGACTCGTGTCCTCACATCCGGCACGCATGGCTTCCATGCGTGGGTGGTGACCAAACACTTTCCACCTCCAGGCAGAGAAAAACTCCTCTATTGGGTTGAGGAAGGGTGAATATGCAGTCAGAAAAACTCCTCTATTGGGTTGAGGAAGGGTGAATATGCAGTCAGAAAAACTCCTCTATTGGGTTGAGGAAGGGTGAATATGCAGTCAGAAAAACTCCTCTATTGGGTTGAGGAAGGGTGAATATGCAGTCAGAAAAACTCCTCTATTAGGTTGAGGAAGGGTGAATATGCAGGCAGGTACAAAACCATAAATCTGTGATGTGCTGCAAACCAATCTGTGACAGCTGCAGAGTGGTGAAAAGCAACGTTATCGCAAACTATGACAAAAACTTGGGGGTTTCTTACTGGCTCCCCCTGTGCTGCTGGCACTAGCTGAGCATAGAGCTGTTCTAGGAAAGCTATAAGCCTTTCTGTGTTGTATGTGCTAATGAGTGGTGTGTTGAGAAGCAAACCATCATTGGCCATTGCAGCCCACATTGTGATATTTCCCCCCCTTTGGCCTGGAACCTCCACAGTGGCCCTTTGACCTATAACATTCCTTCCTCTGCGCCGTGTTTTGGCAAGGTTAAATCCAGCTTCATCGATAAATACAAATGAATGTGGTCTTTCCAGTGCTTCCACCTCCATTACTCTCTGAAAAACAGTAAGTGCACAGTTTTACTGTAGAAATGCTAGTGTTTTTTTTTACTGTAAATATTTTGTATAGCTGTGTACGTAACCTCAGACGTCTTACCTGGACATATTGGTATCTTTGCTCTTTTACCCGTTCACTGTTTCTCTCGAACGGTACAGTGTATAACTGTTTCATTGTAACTTGGTGTTTCTTTAGGACTCGAGCAACAGAATTAACATTTTCAAATATATCATTATCAGCCAGCACTCTATCTTGAATCTCCCGCAGTTTTATTGCATTGTTGACAACAACCATGTCAACAATAGCATTTTCCTGCACATCTGAAAATATTTTTCCTCTTCCCCCTGTTGGGGGCAGCCTTTGGGTCCTGTTGTAAAAATATATTTTACAGTCAAACTTACTGTAATATATATCTGTGTAAATATTCTATAATTGCATTACAAATAGATTCCTGTAATGTTTTCATTTACTGTAAGGATGTAACTCTCACCTGTTTGCATGATGGAAAATTCGCATTACAGATGCCACTGTGGATCTTTGCAGATTGGGTTGCACCCTCAACCCTGCCTCTCTCAATGAGAGACCATGGTTTACGACATGGTCTATAAGTGTAGCCCTTATTTCATCTGAAATAACAGCTCTTTGTCTTCTTTGTCTTCCTCCACGCAACCGCCCTCTCCCTGCCACCCTTCTCCCTCCACGAACCCATCTTCCTTGTTCCATTTCCAAAATGAGTCTTTCTGAGCTCTACCTATATATACTGTAATATGTGTGTATGTTCACTAACAAGTCTAAAACAAGACACCTGCTTAGCCTTTCAGCTGAAATTGCAATCACCAGTGTTTGAAAGGCACAAGGCTGAAATCTATTCAGTTTTGAATGTGTGGTTTTGACAGCAGTGTGTTAGCATTTGAACAAAGTGCTGTAAATCCACAGTGTTGTGCAGGTTGTTTGGTCCACATGAACTGCTGCTGTGCAGACTGTAGTTAGAGTTTTGCACATGTGACTTCAGTTGTGTCCACTGTCATTTAACAATCGAAAAAAACTGTAAAGTGGCTGGAGTTGAGTCAGTGTCAGTGTGTTGGCAGCAGCCACTCAATGTTAGTGGTGGCTGTTTAACAGTCTGATGGCCTTGAGATAGAAGCTGTTTTTCATTCTCTCGGTCCCAGCTTTGATGCACCTGTACTGACCTCGCCTTCTGGATGATAGCGGGGTGAACAGGAAGTGGCTCGGGTGGTTGTTGTCCTTGATGATCTTTATGGCCTTCCTGTAACATTGGGTGGTGTAGGTGTCCTGGAGGGCAGGTAGTTTGCCCCCGGTGATGCGTTGTGCAGACCTCACTACCCTCTGGAGAGCCTTACGGTTGAGGGCGGAGCAGTTGCCGTACCAGGCGGTGATACAGCCTGCCAGGATGCTCTCGATTGTGCATCTGTAGAAGTTTGTGAGTGCTTTTGGTGACAAGCCGAATTTCTTCAGCCTCCTGAGCTGCTGCGCCTTCTTCACGATGCTGTCTGTGTGAGTGGACCAATTCAGTTTGTCTGTGATGTGTATGCCGAGGAACTTAAAACTTGCTACCCTCTCCACTACTGTTCCATCGATGTGGATAGGGAGGTGTTCCCTCTGCTGTTTCCTGAAGTACACAATCATCTCCTTAGTTTTGTTGACGTTGAGTGTGAGGTTATTTTCCTGACACCACACTCCGAGGGCCCTCACCTCCTCCCTGTAGGCCGTCTCGTCGTTGTTGGTAATCAAGCCTACCACTGTTGTGTCGTCCGCAAACTTGATGATTGAGTTGGAGGCGTGCGTGGCCATGCAGTCGTGGGTGAACAGGGAGTACAGGAGAGGGCTCAGAACGCACCCTTGTGTCTCATTTGAACTTATGAGAGTTGGCTGGACCAGAGCAAGCTAGGTAACAAGCTAGGTAACAAGCTAGGTAACAAGCTAGGTAACAAGCTTGTGTGTGCAGAGCGGTAGCAGAGCGGTAGCAGAGCGGCAGCAGAATTAGAAACATGTCTTCCCTTTTTGTAGTTAATACATCCAATGTGAAACATGATAACTATAGTATCCCTAACTAGCATTGTAAAAGTAAATTAATTCTTGACTAATAAAAAAAGTATCTTTCCCTATCTTCTGAATGGGGTTTGCAACGTTATGGGGGGTAGCCTACACATGTGCACACACTGGCAAATTTTCCTGCCAGACTCTTACTGAAATAAGTCTGAATCACAGAGTGGCAGGCAGACTGACTGAAATAAGTTTCTGAGTGAAAGAGTGAGGGCTTTGAATAGGGGCTTTGTTGCATTTTTTTGTGGGACTCAATTTTTTTTTCTTTTTTTTCCCCAAAGCTACTTAGCACCTACACTCAGGGCATACAATAATAGAGCTGAAGAACTCAACATAGAGCACGCCAATCTTTCTGTAGATGGTTATTAGTTCTCTGATGGACTCACAGGCAGCATAATCAAAGGCTATTATTAATGCTGTGTTAGTGTAGCTAGTTCTACTCTCTCTCTACCCTGCAGAAATGACCAGTCTAACATGCTATTTCACATCTCTCCTCCCTATAATTGCTTTTCGATACGGCCACTTTGTTTGTTAGATCTGAAATGGCAAAATCACTGTCTTGAGCCCCGAAAACACGAGACGGGAAATGTGATTGCCGCATCTTGTAAATGTCTCCCCTCTGCAGATCTATATATAGCGTTTTTAGGGCCTAGGGACAGTGACAGAAGGTACTCGTGGATTTTTGTTATGTGTTGCTGTTCTGTTTAGGTAGAGCAGGGAAAGAACGTTCCACGTTGTCAGAGGCAGAACTGTTTCATCTCACTGTTTTGAGACGTCTTTGAGCTTCGCACGCACACACAGACACAGGAAGGAAGGAGGGAGGGAGAGAAGGAAGGAAGGAAGGAGGAGGTAGTTAGGGGAAGAGAGGGGTGGGAGAAAGAGAAAGGAGAGTAAAAAGAGGGATCAAAGTTGAGCATAGAGGGATATACGAGCTGAGTGATTATGTGTCTGCTCTGATTGGGTTAGACAGTGGTCAAATCTAGTACCAGGCTAGAGTCTCATCTATTACAGGTAGATTACTAGGGATAATTTACGATCATAGTTGGGCTCCTGGTCCTGTGCTCAAACAGCATCTCAGAGTAAGAGTACTGATCTAGGATCAGGTTCCCCCTGTCCATAACATATTATTCAATATGATCTGAAAGACAAAACGGATCCTATTGTCTATCAGCACTCTGAGACTTTGTGAATACGGGTCCTGGCCTTATTTGGCCCCTAAGATGACCATGGGGCCTGAATGTGTCTACTTTCAACAACCTTAAACACTATAATACATTCCTTATCGATGCAACAACTTGGGACTGTCACGACAGCTTGTAAGCTATTGAACAAAATACACTCCTAGTGTTTTGTGCTGTGTATTATTAGTCTATTATAGCATTGTACCTATGTAGTAAGATGAGCTGCTTATGTCACCCCTACTAAGGAGGACCGGCTGTAAGCTGGTTTTGGTCCTCTGAATAGTAGAGGCAAGGCAATCGGACAACAATGAAAACATTTACCTCTGCCAACACACACACACACACACACACACACACACACACACAAGTGGCTCCATCTCTACATTTACTGTTGTCATGGTAACGAGGCTGTCCTCACAATCTTCTTGCCCAGTAATAAGCACTGTGTGTATTGACACTGGTAGAAGCCAGATGAGCATATGTTTGTGTGTTGCGGTGGATGTTTTGTAACCCAAGATCTTTCATGTTTAAACGCTGAGATGACGGTGCACTCCTGTGGTTTAGTTCCTTGGGTGTGCACATGAGTGCATGGGTGTTGGTGCTGTGTATGTGCGTGTGACTGTGTATTTATCATACAAACTCTGTAGCATTTCTTAATATTATTCAGTTCCTTTGGCTTTGATGCCTCTGCGATCTGACAGGGGTGTCAGTGGCCTGACTGTGAACACTTTGAAAGCCTCTGGGTTGGGGTCAGTGATAAAGTAGTCTACAGTACTACTGCCAAGAGGTGAGCTATAGGTGTACCTACCGTAGGAGTCCCCTCGAAGCCTACCATTGACTATGTATGTGAACCCTTTGGAGTTACCTGGACTTCTGCATAAATTGGTCAACAAATTTGGTCTGATCTTCATCTAAGTCACAACAATATATAAACACAGTCTGCTTAAACTAATAACACACAAACAAACAATTATACACAAACAATTATTCATGTCATTATTGAACACACTGTTCACTGTGCAGGCCTCCACAAGTCTGGTTCATCCTTGGGAGCAATTTCCAAACTCCTGAAGGTACCATGTTCATCTGTACAAACAATAGTACGGAAGTATAAACACCATGGGACCACGCAGCCGTCATACCGCTCAGGAAGGAGAAACATTCTGTCTCCTGGAGATGAATGTACTTTGGTGTGAAAAGTGCAAATCAATCTCAGAACAACAGCAAAGGACCTTGTGAAGATGCTGGAGGAAACGGGACCAAGGTATCTATATCCACAGTAAAACGAGTCCTATATTGCCATAAACTGAAAGGCCGCTCAGCAAGGAAGAAGCCACTACTGCAAAACCACCAGACAAAAGCCAGACTACGGTTTGCAACTGCACATGGGGACAAAGATTGTACTTTCTGGAGAAATGTCCTCTGGTCTATTGAAACAAAAATAGAACTGTTTGGCCATAATGACCATCGTTATGTTTGGAGGAAAAAGGAGGGAGGCTTAAAAGCTGAAGAACACCATCCCAACCGTGAAGCACGGGGTTGGCAGCATCATGTTGTGGGGGTTGGCAGCATCATGTTGTGGGGGTGCTTTTCTGCAGGAGGGACTGGTGCACTTCACAAAATAGATGGCTTCATGAGGCAGGAAAATTATGTGGATATATTGAAGCTGCATCTTAAGACATTAGTCAAGACATTAGTCTTGAGATGACATTAGTCAGGAAGTTAAAGCTTGGTCCCAAATGGGTCTTCTAAATGGACGATGACCCCAAGCATACTTCCAAAGTTGGGGCAACATGGCTTAAGGACAACAAAGTCAAGGTATTGGAGTGGCCATCACAATGCCCTGTCCTCAATCCGCTAGAAAATTTGTGGGCAGAAATGAAAAAGCGTGTGCGAGCAAGGAAGCCTACAAACCTGACTCAGTTACTCTAGCTCTGTCAAGAGGAATGGGCCAACATTCACCCAACGTATTGTGGGAAGCTTGTGGAAGGCTACCCAAAATGTTTGATCCAAGTTAAACAATTTAAAGGCAATGCTACCAAATACTAATTGAGTGTATGTAAACGTCTGACCCACTGGGAATGTGATGAATGAAATAAAAGCTGAAATAAATCATCCTCTACTAGTATTGACATTTCACATTCTTACATTAAAGTGGTGATCCTAACTGACCTTGGGGCGGCAGGGTAGCCTAGTGGTTAGTGTTGGACTAGTAACAAGTTCAAACCCCCCGAGCTGACAAGGTACAAATCTGTCCTTCTGCCCCTGAACAGGCAGTCAACCCACTGTTCCTAGGCCGTCATTGAAAATAAGAATTTGTTCTTAACTGACTTGTCTAGTTAAATAAAGGTAAAATTTTAAAAAGACAGGTTATTTTGTACTAGGATTAAATGTCAGGAATTGTGAAAACACCGTTCAAATGTATTTGACTAAGGTGTATGTAAACTTCCGACTTCATTTGTTTATATATATATATACAGAAACACCTCTCCCATAAGCATTTCAGTCTCTGCTATAGATGTTATATCCTTATTTTGCTACTGCTGTATCATCAAACAAATGATCTAAGAATTGGCTAATATATGAATGTTATCTGATGGAAGTTTTTGATTTCATGAACCTTATTTCTTAAGCTACATATATTAATATGGGCTGTTTTCAGCCCTTTCCTGAGTAGCTTATCAGAGAGACATATATATATATATATATATGATATGAAAAGGAGCAAACAAAGCAAGAAAAATAATACGTTCCAGAGTGAATCTTTTAAGCAGTGGCTTTTTTCTGGCCACTCTTCCGTAAAGCCCAGCTCTGTGGAGTGTACGGCTTAATGTGGTCCTATAGACAGATACTCCAATCTCCGCTATGGAGCTTTGCAACTCCTTCAGTGTTATCTTTGGTCTTGTTGTTGTCTCTCTGATTAATGCCCTCCTTGGCTGGTCCGTGAGTTTTGGTTGGCGGCTCTCTCTTGGTAGGTTTGTTGTGGTGCCATATTCTTTCTATTCTTCGTGGGATGTTCAAAGTTTATGATATTTTCTTATAACCCAATCCTGATCTGTACTTCTCCACAACGTTGTCCCTGACCTGTTTGGAGACCTCCTTGGTCATCGTAGTGCCGCTTGCTTGGTGGTGCCCCTTGCTTAGTGGTGTTGCAGACTCTGGGGCCTTTCAGAACAGGTGTATATATATATACTGAGATCATGTGACACTTAGATTGCACACATGTGGACTTTATTTAACAAATTATGTGACTTCTGAAGGTAATTGGTTGCACCATATCTTATTTAGGGGCTTCACAGCAAAAGGGGTGAATACATATGCACGAACCGCACCACTTTCCGTTTTGGATTTCGATTTTTTTTTAAACAAGTTATTTTTTTCATTTCACTTCACCAATTTTGACTATTTTGTGTATGTGCATTACATGAAATCCAAATAAACATGACAGGTTGTAATGTAACAAAATAGGAAACATGCCAAGGGGGATGAATACTTTTGCAAGTCACTGTCGTGATGGAGAACTCATGTGAACACAGAGTTGCAAAGAAAAAGCCATACTGTATCTCAGGCTGGCCAATAAAGGATTAAGATGGGCAAAAGAACACAGACACTGGACAGAGGAACTCTACCTAGATGGCCAGCATCCTGGAGTCGCCTCTTAACTGTTGACGTTGAGACTGGTGTTTTGTGGGTACTATTTAATGAAGCTGCCAGTTGAGGACTTGTGAGACGTCTGTTTCTCAAACTAGACACTTGTCCTCTTGCTCAGTTGTGCACCAGGGCCTCCCACTCTTTCTATTCTGTTTGCGCTGTTCTGTGAATGGAGTAGCACACATTGCGTTGCACGAGATCTATATTTTCTTGACAATATCTCACATGGAATAACCTTCAGTTTTCAGCTGTGCTAACATATTTGCAAAAGGGTTGTTTAATGATCAGTTAACAACAAGTTAACAACAAATGGATCATTATCATTTTAAAAGGCTATTTTAAAATTGACAATTTTTTTTTGCTTTTCTTGCAAAAACAAGGGCATTTCTAAGTGACTTCAAACTTTTGAACGGTAGTGTAAGCTTTGCACAGTGACAAGTCACGCTCCTGAATAAGGTTTGAGTGTGTCAGTCTGATGGAACCACCCTTTTTGAACAATCTGAATATAATGATGGGTTAAGAAAATACACATCAGACCAGATGGCCATAAAGCTGCAGCTTACGTTTAAAGTGGTCTGAACTCTGAATCTCAACACGAGGTAGAGACGATAAACTTACCTCCCGGACAATCGCTGGTACAGCTGATTAGCTGTCTTAAGTAAAGTATCTTTGAAAGTGATATTAAGTGGGACCTCCTCCCTCTAAATACAACCCATATTTATGTTTATTTATTTTCCCTTTTGTACTTTAATTATTTGCTCATAATATTACATTTGAAATGTTTTTTTTGTTTTTTAAAAACTTTTGTGAGTGTAATGTTTACTGTCATTTTTTAAATTGTTTATTTCACTTTTGTTTGTCACGTTCTGACCTTTTATTTCCTTTGTTTTGTCATTATTTAGTATGGTCAGGGCGTGAGTTGGGATGGGCAGTCTATGTTTGTTGTTCTATGATTTGGGGATTTCTATGTTTCGGCCTAGTATGGTTCTCAATCAGAGGCAGGTGTCATTAGTTGTCTCTGATTGAGAATCATACTTAGGTAGCCTGGGTTTCACTGTGTGTTGGTGGGTGTTTGTTTCCGTGTCTGTGTTTTTCACCACACGGTACTGTTTTGGGTTTCGTTCCACATTTATTGTTTTTGTATTTCAGTTGTGTTCATGTGTAGTATATCTTATTAAAAGAACCATGGACACTTATATTGCATATTGGTCCACCGATCCTTCTCGACTCTCCTCTTTGGAAGAAGAGGAGGAAATCCCTTACATTGTTCTTTATCTATTTCACTTGCTTTGGCAATGTAAACATATGTTTCCCATGCCAATAAAGCCCTTAAATTGAAATGTTATTGAGAGAGAGCAAGAGAGAGAGAGATAAACAGGAATTGAGAGGGAAGCAGAGACATTCATTCTCCCAGAGAAGTCATTATCTTCTAGCATTTAATTCAAAAAACTCACTGACCTTTTCCTCAATGGTAGTAATCCCTTTAGGGCCATTCTCCATGGTTCACCCAGCCATATTCTCTGTGGTTCACCCAGCCATATTCTCCATGCCTTACTCCATAGTGGAGAGTAAACAACCCAGCACCACTCCACGTTCTACTGCAAACACTAGCCCTATAACCCTATCCTGTATCAAAACTTCAAAATAGTCTCTTTTGTACCTTTATACAGTATTCACTGCATTGTATACTGAACAACAATTTTAAAAGCAAGAATTTCAATGATTTTATTGAGTTACAGTTCATATACGGAAATCAGTCAATTGAAATAAATTCATTGGGTCTAATCTATGGATTTCACATGACTAGGCAGGGGCAAAGTCATGAGTCATGAATGGCCCTGGAAGGCTATAGGCCCACCCCCTGGGGGGCCAGACCTGCCAATTAGAATGAGTTTTTCCCCACAAAAAGGTTTTATTGCAGACAGAAATACTCCACAGTTTCATCAGCTGTCCAGGTGACTGGTCTCACACAATCCAGCTGGTGAAGAAGCCAGATCTGGAGGTCCTGGGCTGGCATGGTTACATGCGGTCTGCGGTTGTGAGGCATGTTGGACATACTGACAAATTCTCTAAAACAATGTTGAAAGGGGCTTATAGTAGAGAAATGAACATTAAATTCTCTAGTAACAGCTCTGGTGGACATTCCTGCAGCCTCACCTTGAGACATCTGTGGCATTGTGTTGTGTGACAAAACTGCACATTTTAAAGTGGCCTTTTAATGTCCCCAGCACAAGGTGCACCTGTGTAATGATCATGCTGTTTAATCAGCTTCTTGATATGTCTCTACTTCCAAGTGAAAGGGAAAACACCCATTGAATGTAAAAGGCTCTTTCAGAGAATGTGCCTCTCTCTCAATTAAATTAAATTTGCTTTATTGGCATGACGTAACAATGTACATATTGCCAAAGCTTATTTTGTATATTTACAATATAAAAAAATTAGAATCAAAATTGTCAACATCAGTAACAACAATAACCAAGGGTCAAAATAACCGTACATTCAACAATAACAATAAGCATACAGTACAGGACATGTGCAGGTTGATTGGTCTGTCAGACACTGTCCCTCAACTTATGGCAGGCAGCAATGTCGTGCTCTGCCAACCCACAGCTCTCTGCGTCCTCCCCCATCAGGACAGGTAGCCTACCCTCATCAGAGAGGTCTTTGAAACCTCTTTGGGTTTCAAATCTGGGGAAATTACACTCTAATAGTTTTATATTTTGACATTTTGTCAGGAAATGCAGCTCTGTCTCAGGTTCTGCTGTTGTGCAGTGGTTGCACAGCCATTCCTCTACAGGGAGCCAGGTTTTCCTGTGTCTACCCTTCTCAATGGCAAGGCTGTGCTCACTCAGCCTGTACTTTGTCAAAGTTTTTCTAAGGTTTTGATCAGTGACCATGGTCAAATATCTAGCCACGGTGTACTGTTGATTTAGGGCCAGATAGCACTGCATTTTGCTTTGTGTTTGTGCTTGTGTTTCCCAATAAGCAATGTATTGATTGATTGATTGGATGTTCTGGTCCTGAGGCTTCTGTGTGTTAGTAGAACAGGTTTGTGAACTCAGCCCCAGGACCAGCTGGGTGAGGGGACTCTTTTCTTTGCTCAGCTCTTGGCATTGCAGGGCTTGTTAATGATATGAGAGGGGGTCACTGTATTTTAGATGTTTCCAAAACTTAATGGCTCTTTTTAAAGTTTTTTTTATTCGTGGATATTGGCCTAATTCTGCCCTGCATGCATTGTTTGTAGTGTTCCTCTGAACGTGTAGGAGAATCTTACAGAACTTCTGTCCTTCTGTGGCTCAGTTGGTAGAGCATGGCGCTTGTAACGCCAGGGTAGTGGGTTCGATTCCTGGGACCACCCATACGTAGAATGTATGCACACATGACTGTAAGTAGCTTTGGATAAAAGCGTCAGCTAAATGGCATATATTATTATTATTATTATTAACTCTGCATGCAGGGTTTCAATGGGATGTTTGTCCCATTTGATGAAATCTTGTTTTGCAAGTGGACCCCACACCTCGCTGCCATAAAGTGGACCCCACACCTCACTGCCATAAAGTGGACCCCACACCTCGCTGCCATAAAGTGGACCCCACACCTCGCTGCCATAAAGTGGACCCCACACTTCACTGCCATAAAGTGGACCCCACACCTCACTGCCATAAAGTGGACCCCACACCTCACTGCCATAAAGTGGACCCCACACCTCGCTGTCATAAAGTGGACCCCACACCTCGCTGCCATAAAGTGGACCCCACACCTCGCTGCCATAAAGTGGACCCCACACCTCGCTGCCATAAAGTGGACCCCACACCTCGCTGCCATAAAGTGGACCCCACACCTCGCTGCCATAAAGTGGACCTCACACCTCGCTGTCATAAAGTGGACCCCACACCTCGCTGCCATAAAGTGGACCCCACACCTCGCTGCCATAAAGTGCAATTGGTTCAATGACATATTCAATTAGTTTTAGCCACATTTTAATTGGTATTTCAATTTCAATTAGCTTTTTAATGGCGTAGAATTCCCTGCGTAATTTCCCTCTCAGTTCATTCACTGCCCCATTAAGGTGTCCAGTTGAGCTTATTTTTAAACCTAAGTAGTTGTAGTGTGTGCAGTACTCTATATATTTTGTACCAATTGAAAACGTTGTTGTCACGTGACTAGGGTGGGCATTCTAGCTTCTTTATTTCTATGTTTTGGCTTGGTATGGTTCTCAATCAGGGACAGCTGTCTATCATTGTCTCTGATTGGAAAACATACTGATGCAGCCTTTTTCACCACATGTGTTATGTGGGTAGTTATTTTCTATTGTCTGTATAGTTTATGCACCTGACAGAACTGTTTCGGTATTCCCTCTTTATTTTGTTCGAGTGTTTTGTGATCAAATAAAATCATGAACGCTTACCCCGCTGCGCTTTGGTCCGATCCTCATTACGACGAGAGCCGTGACATTTGGTCTAATTCCCTGAGATCTGGATCTTCTCTGGAAAATCATTATTTTAGTATTTTTGGGGTTTACTGCCAGGGCAGTACTGCTCTAGCAGGTCCAGGCTCTGCTGTAGGCTAGGTGCTGTGGGTGACAGCAGGCATAGGTCATCTGCGAAGAGTAGGCATTTAACTGAATGCCTACTCCACTGAATTGTGGAGACTAACACAAGGGAATGAGGATTTTTCTAGAATAGTGGCCAATTCATTGATGTACATTTTGAAGAGTGCAGGGCTTCAGATTGCAACCCTGACGAAGGCTCCGCCCCTGGTTAAAGAATTCTGTTATTTTCTTGCCAATTTTATTGCTGCACGTATTGCCAGTATACATTGATTTAATTATGTCATGTTTTACCCCCTACAACACTTTTAATAACTTTGTAGAACAGTCCTGTATGCCAAGTCGAATCAAATGCTTTTTGGAAGTCGATAAGTATTTGGTATTATTTTGGTGTACATATTTATCTCTCAGGTTGTGTAGGGTGTAAATATAATCAGTTGTACGATGTTTTGGTATTAATCCAATTTGGCATTGTGCTTATTAAGGAAGTTTAGATCTCATACATTTATAATACTACAGAAAACCTTCCCCCGGTTACTGTTCACACCAATGCCTCTGTAATTGTTAGGGTCAAATTTGTCTCCGTTCTTAAAGATTGGGGTTATGAGTCCTTGATGTCAGGGAAATAACCTACACTCAGGATCAAATTAAACAGTTTTAATATAGCCAATTGAAATGTTGCACTAGTGAGTTTGAGCATCTCATTTAGGATGCCATCAGGTTCGCATGCTTGTTTTACATTTGAGGGCCTGAAGTTTCTTATTGAGCTCCTGGTCAGTAATAGTTTAGTTTCTTATTGAGCTCCTGGTCAGTAATAGTTTAGTTTCTTATTGAGCTCCTGGTCAGTAATAGTTTAGTTTCTTATAGAGCTCCTGGTCAGTAATAGTTTAGTTTCTTATTGAGCTCCTGGTCAGTAATAGTTTAGTTTCTTATAGAGCTCCTGGTCAGTAATAGTTTAGTTTCTTATAGAGCTCCTGGTCAGTAATAGTTTAGTTTCTTATAGAGCTCCTGGTCAGTAATAGTTTAGTTTCTTATAGAGCTCCTGGTCAGTAATAGTTTAGTTTCTTATAGAGCTCCTGGTCAGTAATAGTTTAGTTTCTTATAGAGCTCCTGGTCAGTAATAGTTTAGTTTCTTATAGAGCTCCTGGTCAGTAATAGTTTAGTTTCTCATAGAGCTCCTGGTCAGTAATAGTTTAGTTTCTTATAGAGCTCCTGGTCAGTAATAGTTTAGTTTCTTATAGAGCTCCTGGTCAGTAATAGTTTAGTTTCTTATAGAGCTCCTGGTCAGTAATAGTTTAGTTTCTTATAGAGCTCCTGGTCAGTAATAGTTTAGTTTCTTATAGAGCTCCTGGTCAGTAATAGTTTAGTTTCTTATTGAGCTCCTGGTCAGTAATAGTTTAGTTTCTTATAGAGCTCCTGGTCAGTAATAGTTTAGTTTCTTATAGAGCTCCTGGTCAGTAATAGTTTAGTTTCTTATAGAGCTCCTGGTCAGTAATAGTTTAGTTTCTTATAGAGCTCCTGGTCAGTAATAGTTTAGTTTCTTATAGAGCTCCTGGTCAGTAATAGTTTAGTTTCTTATAGAGCTCCTGGTCAGTAATAGTTTAGTTTCTTATAGAGCTCCTGGTCAGTAATAGTTTAGTTTCTTATAGAGCTCCTGGTCAGTAATAGTTTAGTTTCTTATTGAGCTCCTGGTCAGTAATAGTTTAGTTTCTTATTGAGCTCCTGGTCAGTAATAGTTTAGTTTCTTATAGAGCTCCTGGTCAGTAATAGTTTAGTTTCTTATAGAGCTCCTGGTCAGTAATAGTTTAGTTTCTTATAGAGCTCCTGGTCAGTAATAGTTTAGTTTCTTATAGAGCTCCTGGTCAGTAATAGTTTAGTTTCTTATAGAGCTCCTGGTCAGTAATAGTTTAGTTTCTTATAGAGCTCCTGGTCAGTAATAGTTTAGTTTCTTATAGAGCTCCTGGTCAGTAATAGTTTAGTTTCTTATAGAGCTCCTGGTCAGTAATAGTTTAGTTTCTTATTGAGCTCCTGGTCAGTAATAGTTTAGTTTCTTATTGAGCTCCTGGTCCAATGGATTTTGATTGTCCTTTATAGCCTTTTCTAATCCATTCAACTTCTCATGTATTTGACGTTGTTCTGCGTTTGTGACGTTTTGAACGGTGTTAAACAGAGTGTTTTAAAATGGGTTGTCCATATGTCACCATTTTGTATCGCTAATTCCTCTTGTTTCGATTATTTTTTCTTCCAATTTTGCCAGACGTTGTTTGTGTTTATGGACTCCTCAATTAGTGTCAGCTGCTTGCTGTTGTACTGTGCTTTTTTGGTTCTGAGTGGTACGTTTATAGAGTTTTAAAGTCTCACAGTTATGAAGGCGTAATTCTCTGTGCTTTTGTTGGATAGTGTTCTACGTTTTTTCCTTATAATTTTACAATCTGCATCAAACCATTTGTCATTGTGATATTATTATTATTTTTTTTAATCAATTTCAATTGTGCTTCTTTTGCCATTTGCCTGAATATATAGTTGATGTTTGTACCGCTAGATTGATGCCTTCTTTACTGTGAGTGAAAGTGGTCTCCAGAGAGTTATCTTAGTGTTTGGATATTTTGGTTACAGGTTGCTTTCTGGTATTCTTCTGTGCTGTTTTGGGCCCATCTGTATGAATTTCTGATGTTGTACAGCTTACTGGGCTGTGAATGTCTGATGTTGTACAGCTTACTGGGCTGTGAATGTCTGATGTTGTACAGCTTACTGGGCTGTGAATGTCTGATGTTGTACAGCTTACTGGGCTGTGAATGTCTGATGTTGTACAGCTTACTGGGCTGTGAATGTCTGATGTTGTACAGCTAACTGGGCTGTGAATGTCTGATGTTGTACAGCTTACTGGGCTGTGAATGTCTGATGTTGTACAGCTTACTGGGCTGTGAATGTCTGATGTTGTACAGCTAACTGGGCTGTGAATGTCTGATGTTGTACAGCTTACTGGGCTGTGAATGTCTGATGTTGTACAGCTAACTGGGCTGTGAATGTCTGATGTTGTACAGCTTACTGGGCTGTGAATGTCTGATGTTGTACAGCTTACTGGGCTGTGAATGTCTGATGTTGTACAGCTTACTGGGCTGTGAATGTCTGATGTTGTACAGCTTACTGGGCTGTGAATGTCTGATGTTGTACAGCTTACTGGGCTGTGAATGTCTGATGTTGTACAGCTTACTGGGCTGTGAATGTCTGATGTTGTACAGCTTACTGGGCTGTGAATGTCTGATGTTGTACAGCTTACTGGGCTGTGAATGTCTGATGTTGTACAGCTTACTGGGCTGTGAATGTCTGATGTTGTACAGCTTACTGGGCTGTGAATGTCTGATGTTGTACAGCTTACTGGGCTGTGAATGTCTGATGTTGTACAGCTTACTGGGCTGTGAATGTCTGATGTTGTACAGCTTACTGGGCTGTGAATGTCTGATGTTGTACAGCTTACTGGGCTGTGAATGTCTGATGTTGTACAGCTTACTGGGCTGTGAATGTCTGATGTTGTACAGCTTACTGGGCTGTGAATGTCTGATGTTGTACAGCTTACTGGGCTGTGAATGTCTGATGTTATACAGCTTACTGGGCTGTGAATGTCTGATGTTGTACAGCTTACTGGGCTGTGAATGTCTGATGTTGTACAGCTAACTGGGCTGTGAATGTCTGATGTTGTACAGCTTACTGGGCTGTGAATGTCTGATGTTGTACAGCTTACTGGGCTGTGAATGTCTGATGTTGTACAGCTAACTGGGCTGTGAATGTCTGATGTTGTACAGCTTACTGGGCTGTGAATGTCTGATGTTGTACAGCTAACTGGGCTGTGAATGTCTGATGTTGTACAGCTAACTGGGCTGTGAATGTCTGATGTTGTACAGCTTACTGGGCTGTGAATGTCTGATGTTGTACAGCTTACTGGGCTGTGAATGTCTGATGTTGTACAGCTCACTGGGCTGTGAATGTCTGATGTTGTACAGCTTACTGGGCTGTGAATGTCTGATGTTGTACAGCTTACTGGGCTGTGAATGTCTGATGTTGTACAGCTTACTGGGCTGTGAATGTCTGATGTTGTACAGCTTACTGGGCTGTGAATGTCTGATGTTGTACAGCTTACTGGGCTGTGAATGTCTGATGTTGTACAGCTTACTGGGCTGTGAATGTCTGATGTTGTACAGCTTACTGGGCTGTGAATGTCTGATGTTGTACAGCTTACTGGGCTGTGAATGTCTGATGTTGTACAGCTTACTGGGCTGTGAATGTCTGATGTTGTACAGCTTACTGGGCTGTGAATGTCTGATGTTGTACAGCTTACTGGGCTGTGAATGTCTGATGTTGTACAGCTTACTGGGCTGTGAATGTCTGATGTTGTACAGCTTACTGGGCTGTGAATGTCTGATGTTGTACAGCTTACTGGGCTGTGAATGTCTGATGTTATACAGCTTACTGGGCTGTGAATGTCTGATGTTATACAGCTTACTGGGCTGTGAACGTGTGGTTGTTTCTATGTCTGTTCTTTTGAGGAACAACGTAATTTGGCTGTGATCAGACAGAGGTGTTAGTCACTTGACAGTGAATGAGCTGAGAGAGAAAGGGTTCATGTCTGTGATCATATAGTCTACTATACTGTGGCCAAGAGATGAGCAGTAGATCAATCTCCCCAAAGAGTCCCCCCGTAACCTACCATTGACAAAGTACAGACCCAGGCTTCAACAGAGCTGCAAACGATTCTTTCTCTGTCTCTCTCTGTCTGTGTTTGTGTGTGTGAGAGCATATGGCATCAGGCTCATTTCATGTCTTTTACCACACAATCATTGTTGTTTGTCCAATTCATACAAATGACCTCTCTCCAAATGGAACTGAGCAACAAAGAAATCCTTTGATGTTAGGAAGGATTCACCATCACACCCCCCTCAAAATGTTGTTTATCAAAGCAATACTCAGAGTGAAGTTCTTATTTTTCCAGAGTGCTGTTGGCATAAACAACAAAGTGAAACGGTCAGAGCTTGTTTTTGTTTTGAACAATTGAGCTTGTCTGACCTTTGGATAGAGAACACCTAATAGCATCAATTGAGCTTGTCTGACCTTTGGATAGAGAACACCTAATAGCATCAATTGAGCTTGTCTGACCTTTGGATAGAGAACACCTAATAGTATCAATTGAGCTTGTCTGACCTTTGGATAGAGAACACCTAATAGTATCAATTGAGCTTGTCTGACCTTTGGATAGAGAACACCTAATAGTATCAATTGAGCTTGTCTGACCTTTGGATAGAGAACATCTAATAGTATAAATTTACTTCAAATAAATAGTACTCCCCCAGAGTGGTGTGTGTATGTGTGTGGGGGGGGGGGGTGTAGAAGCTTGTTAAAAGTATACTTACTTACTTATACCCTGGTAGCTTTCCAGACTTAAGCGTGCTCTGGAGAGATGGAGAGGGATGGGGGCCATAAAAACATTTAGACAGATGTGAGCACCTGTTGAGAGATTGCAACATGGACTGTGAAGAGGAATACAGTATGTATTTCTTTATCAAGTCCATCTCTCTCTCTCTCATTTTGTCCCTCTGTCTCTTGCGCACTTTCTATCTCTTTCTCTCTGGGACATTGCTGCCTGTGCGTCTTCTGTCTGAATGACCGCTTGACTGACAAAGGACAGAGAATCCAGTGTGTGTGTGTGTGTGTGAGTGTGTGTGCGTGCGTGCGCATGTACGTGTGCCATTGTGACCTTGCCTAGCTTCAACTGTAATTACACGTGTGAAATGTGATGTCTTATTGAATCACGCTATAGAAAGAGATGGCCTTAGGGTCACTATGGTAACTGTGAAAGAATATAATGCACTCACACTGCAACGACAAACTGGTCTGAAGTCAATGCAACAGGCAGCCATTGGCTAAGTGAGCCTGCTGGAGGGACAGTGGACACCCATGCTGGAGACCCTAGTATCAACTCATCTGTCCACAACAATATTGAAAAGCCGGAAACAAGACCGCCAGATTATGATTGGGAGTAGTCTGACTGTTGAGCAGCAGAGGAAAACCAGACTCATCTTATCTGTGGAGAAAGAATGTTGTCTCTTAAATTACACCCTATTGCCCATGTAGGGAACTACAATTCCTCAGATGTGTGTGTGTGTTGAGGGTGTGGAAGTCTTTTGCTCTTTCCTATTCTGCTTTCTATACTCACATGATATTGAGGTGAGCAGGTTGGTCACTGAGTACAGAGGTGGCATATACAAGGGTGGCATATACAGTATAGGGGCTTATAGATAGAGATAGAGAGAGAGAAGGGACCTATCGCCACTGTGTTATCCTCAATGCGGGCGAATGGGTTTACGTCCACCATTGTTCCTGTACACAAGAAAGCAAAGGTAACTAAACTAAATGACTATCACCCCGTAGCACTCACTTCTGTCATCATAAAGTGCTTTGAGAGGCTTGTTAAGGATCATATCACATCACCTCTAGCTTACCTGACACCTTAGTCCCACTTTAATGTGCTTACCTCCCCGTCCTGGAATTCCTGAAGGGTTAAAGGTAGGAAACAACACCTCCACTTTACTGATCCTCAACACAGGGGCCCAGCAAGGGTGCATGCTCAGCCCCCTCCTGTACTCCCTGTTCACCGATGACTGCGTGGCCACGCACGCCTCCAACTCAATCTAGTTTGCAGATGACACAACAGTAGTAGGCCTGATTACCAACAATAACGAGACAGCCTATAGGGAGGAGGTGAGGGCCCTGGGAGTGTGGTGTCAGGAAATTAAACTCACTCAACGTCAATAACCGGGCCCCTTCTACTGCCGGTACGGGGCACGGAACCCCGGCGATCATTCACGACTCGACTACGACTTATTCTACTCGAGGGGGTACTCAACTGGCCTCTACATCGTGACCACCCCTGAATGCCCATCCGCAAGCCGCATCCCACTAGCTGCTAGCTGTCTAGAGCATATTGGACTGTTAGCTGTATAGATCCATTGGGCAATTTCTTGGGCCACTATACCTATTTTGCCAATTGGACTTGGACCCCTCTGTTACTCGGAACTAATCATGACTGGTCTATTGACGTCACCAACGCAGAGGCTAAAACAGACTTTACTCCGTTGAGACGTCCCTCTAAGGCCCTTCTGCTAGCTTGCTAGCCCCAGTCTGCTAGCTTGTAGCCCCGGCCTGCTAGCTGTCTGAATTGCCATGTCTCCAGCCAGCCCAACCACTCACTGGACCCCCATTGATCACCCGGCTATGCATGCCTCTCCCTATGCCTTGTCCATTACTGTCCTGGTTATTGATTATTGTCTTATTTCACTGTAAAGCTTCTAGCCCTGCTCAATATGCCATAACCTACCATTTAGTTCCACCTCCGACATAAGCGGTGACATCACCTGGCTTAAATGTTTCTAGAGACAATATCTCTCTCATCATTACTCAATGCCTCCAATGTACTCCTACCATACCTCTGTCTGTACATTATGCCTTGAATCTATTCTCTCACACCCTGGAACCTGCTCCTTTTACTCTCGGCTCTGAACGCACTAAAAGACCAGTCCTGTTAGCCTTTAGCCGTACCCTCATCCTACTCCTCCTCTGTTCCTCTGGTGATGTAGCAGTTAACTCAGGCCCTGCAGTGCCGAGCTCCACTCCTACTCCCCAGGTGCTCTCACTTGTTGACTTATGTAACCGTAAAAGCTCATGCATGTTAACATTAGAAGCCTCCTCCCTAAGTTTGTTTTATTCACTGCTTTAGCACCCTCTGCCAACCCGGATGTCCTAGCCGTGTCTGAGTCCTGGCTTAGGAAGTCCACCAAAAACCCTGAAATTTCCATCCCTAACTATAACATTTTCCTGACAAGATAGAACTGCCAAAGGGGGCCGTGTTGCAATCTACTGCAGAGATAGCCTACAGTTCTGTCTTACTATCCAGGTCTGTACCCAAACAAATCAAACTTCTACTTCTAAAAATACATTTTTCCAGAAACTGTTAACGCTTGCTATAGACCACCCTCTGCCCCCAGCTCTGCCCTGGACACCATATGTGAATTGATTGCCCCCCATCTATCTTCAGAGCTCGTGCTGCTAGGTGACCTAAACTGTGACATGCTTACCACCCCGGCCATCCTACAATCTAAGCTTGATGCCCTCAATCTCACACAAATGATCAATGAACCCACCAGGTACAACACGTGCACCCTCATAGATATCATCCTTACCAACTTGCCCTGCAAATACACCTCTGCTGTTTTCAACCAAGATCTCAGCGATCACTGCCTCATTGCCTGCATCCATTTTGGGTCTGCGGTCAAACGACCACCCCTCATCACTGTCAAATGCTCTCTAAAACACTTCAGCGAACAGGCCTTTCTAATCGACCAGGCCTGGGTATCCTGGAAGGATATTGACCTCATCCCGTCAGTAGAGGATGCCTGGTTATTCTTTAAAAGTGCCTTCCTCACCATCTTAAATAAGCATGCCCCATTCAAAAAAAATTGAACCAGGGACAGATATAGCCCTTGGTTCACTTCAGACCTGACTGCCCTTGATCAGCACAAAAACATCCTGTGGCATTCTGCATTAGCATTGAACAGCCCCCTTGATATGCAACTTTTCAGGGAAGTTAGGAACAAGTATACACAGGCAGTTAGGAAAGCTAAGGCTAGCTTTTTCAAGCAGAAATTTGTATCCTGTAGCACAAGCTCAAAAAAGTTCTGGGACACTGTAAAGTTCATGGAGAATAAGAGCACTTCTTCCCAGCTACCCACTGCACTGAATCTTGGAAACACTGTTAGCACCGATAAATCCACATAAATTAAGAAATTCAATAAGCATTTTTCTACGGCTGGCCATGCTTTCCACCTGGCTACCCCGACCCTGGTCAACAGCCCTGCGCTCCCCACAGCAACTTGCCCAAACCTCCCCCACTTCTCCTTTCCCCAAATCCAGATAGCTGATGTTCTGAAAGAGCTGCAAAATCTGGACCCCTATAAATCAGCCGGGCTAGACAATCTGGACCCTCTCTTTCTAAAATGATCTGCCAAAAGTGTTGCAACCCCTATTTCTAGCCTGTTCAACCTCTCTCAACCTCATTGTCTCAGATTCCCATAGATTGGAAAGCTGCCACGGTCACATCCCACTCTTCAAAGGGGGAGACACTCTAGACCCAAACTGCTACAGACCTATATCTATTCTACCCTGCCTTTCTAAGGTCTTTGAAAGCCAAGTTAACAAACAGATTACCAACCATTTCGAATCTCACCGTACCTTCTCCGGTATGCAATCTGGTTTCAGAGCTGGTCATGGGTGCACCTCAGCCACGCTCAAGGTCCTAAACGATATCATAACCGCCATCGATAAGAGACATTACTGTGCAGGCATATTCATCGACCTGGCCAAGGCTTTCGACTCTGTCAATCACAACATTCTTATTGGCAGACTCAACAGCCTTGGTTTCTCAAATGATTGCCTCGCCTGGTTCACCAACTACTTCTCCGATAGAGTTCAGTATGTCAAATCGGAGGTACTGTTGTCCGGACCTCTGGCAGTCTCTTTGGGGGTGCCAGAGGGTTCAATTCCTGGGACCTCCCTCTTCTCTGTATACATCAATGATGTCGCTCTGCTGAGGATTCTTTGATCCACCTCTACACAGACGACACCATTCTGTATACCTCTGGCCCTTCTTTGGACACTGTGTTAACAAACCTCCAGATGAGCATCAATGCCATAACTCCTTCCGTGGCCTCCAACTGCTCTTAAATGCAAGTAAAACCAAATGCATGCTCTTCAACCGATCGCTACCCACACCTGCCCGCCCGTCCAGCATCACTACTCTGGACGGTTCTGACTTAGAATATGTGGACAACTAAAAATACCTATGTGTCTGGTTAGACTGTAAACTCTCATGCCAGAATCACGTTAAACATCTCCAAACCAAAATTAAATCTAGAATCGTCTTCCTATTTCGCGAACAACCTAACCTCATAAAATTGGCCATCCTACCGATTCTCCACTTCGGTGATGTAATTTACAAAATAGCCTCCAACACTCTACTCAACTAATTGAATGCAGTCTATCACAGTGCCATCCGTTTTGTCACCAAAGCCCCATATACTACCCACCATTGCGACCTGTATGCTCGCTTTGGCTGGCTCTCGATTCACACTTGTCGCCAAACCCACTGGCTGCAGGTCATCTACAAGTCTCTGCTAAAGCCCCGCCTTATCTCAGCTCACTGGTCACCATAGCAGCACTCACTCGTAGCAAGCGCTCCAGCAGGTATATCTCACTGGTCACCCCCAAAGCCAATTCTTCCTTTGGCCGCCTCTCCTTCCAGTTCTCTGCTGCCAATGACTGGAACGAACTGCAAAATTCTCTGAAGCTGGAGACTCATACCTCCCTCACTAGCTTTAAGCACCAACTGCCAGAGCAGCTCACCGATCACTGCACCTGTACATAGCTCATCTGTAAATAGCCCATCCAAACTAACTCATCCCCATACTGTATTCATTTATTTAACTTGCTCCTTTGCACCCTAGTATCTCTACTTGCACATTCATGTTCTGCACATCCTACCATTCAAATGTTTAATTGCTATATTGTAATTACTTTGCCACCATGGTCTATTTATTGCCTTTTCTCCCTCATCCTACCTCATTTGCACATACTGAATAAATATTTTTCTACTGCATTATTGATTGTTTGTTTTACTCCATGTGTAACTCTGTGTTGTTTGTGTCGCACTGCTTTGCTTTATCATGGCCAGGTCGCAGTTGTAAATGAGAACTTGTTCTCAACTAGCCTACCTAGTTAAATAAAAGGTGAAATTAATGAATTAATTAAAACAAAACAAAGGAGCTGATCGTGGACTTCAGGAAACGGAGGAGGAAACGCCTCTATCCACATCGACTGGATCACAGTGGAGAAGGTAGAAAGCTTCAAGTTCCGCAGAGTACACGTCACTGACAATCTGAAATGGTCAACCCACACAGACAGTGGTGAAGAAGGCGCAACAGCGCCTCTTCGACCTCAGGAGAATGAAGAAATTTGGCTTGGCCCCTAAAACCCTCACAAACTTGTACAGTTGAGCGCATCTGTCGGGCTGTATCACCACCTAGTACGGCAACTACACCGCCTGCAACTGCAGGCCTCTCCAGAGAATGTGCAGTCTGCCCAACGCATCATCGGGGTCAAACTACCTGCCCTCCAGGACACCTACAGCACCCGATGTCACAGGAAGGCCAACAAAAATCATCAAGGACATCAACCACCCGAGCTACGGCCTGTTCACCCCACTATCATCCAGAAGGCGAGGTCAGTACAGGTTTATCGAAGCTGGGGCTGAGAGACTGAAAAACAGCTTCTATCTCAAGGCCATCACTGTTAAATAGCCATCACTAGCCGGCTTCCACCCCGTTACCTAACCCTGCACCTTAGAGTCTGCTGCCCGAGACTTTGGAATCCCTGGCCACTTTAATAATGGAACACTAGCCACTTTAATAATTGTTTAAATAATGTTTATATACTGCTTTACTCATCTCATCTGTGTGTGTATATACTGTATTCTACTGTATTTTACTCAATGCCTCTCCGACATTGCTCAATATAATATTTATATATTTCTTAATTCCATTCTTTTACTAGATTTGTGTGTATTGTTGTGAATTGTTAAATACTACTGCACTGTTGTAGCTAGGAACACAAGTATTTCGCTACACCAGCAATAACATCTGCTAAATACATGTGACCAATAATGATTTAATTTTGATTTGATTTAAAGTTCCTAAATTATGACACCATTCTCCTTGATTCTTACCAATGTTGTACTACTATTTTTACTGACTTGGCCAAAGCTTCTGATACGGTAGACCATTCCATTCTTGTGGGTCGGCTAAGGAGTATTGGTGTCACAGAGGTCTTATGCCTGGTTTGACATTTGAAATGTCTTTATTCCTTTGGAACTTCTGGGAGTGTAATGTTTACTGTTAATTTTTGTATTGTTTATTTCACTTTTGTTTATTATCTATTTCACTTGCTTTGGCAATGTTAACCAATGTATCCTATGCCAATATAGCCTTTAAATTGAAATGTATCAGTGTTCCTCCACTGGGCCAAGGAGCTGTACCTCTAGCCTTCTGCTTTCTCACAGACTCATACTGATATATGATATGATATGCCATTTAGCAGACGCTTTTATCCAAAGCGACTTACAGTCATGTGTGCATACATTCTACGTATGGGTGGTCCCGGGAATCGAACCCACTACCCTGGCGTTACAAGCGCCATGCTCTACCAACTGAGCTACAGAAGGACCATGTATCACAACCTGCCATATTACATGTTTCTCCTCTCCTGATCTACACAACAGAACAAAGCACAGGGAGGTTGATAGGGGAGAAGGTTGATAGGGGGAGAAGGGATGAGAGGGGGAAGGGATGAGAGGGGGAAGGGATGAGAGGGGAGAAGGTTGATAGAGGGGAAGGGATGAGAGGGGGAAGGGATGAGAGGGGAAGGGATGAGAGGGGGAAGGGATGAGAGGGGGAAGGGATGAGAGGGGGAAGGGATGAGAGGGGGAAGGGATGAGAGGGGGAAGGGATGAGAGGGGGAAGGGATGAGAGGGGGAAGGGATGAGAGGGGGGAGGGATGAGAGGGGGGAATGGATGAGAGGGGGAAGGATGAGAGGGGGGAATGATGAGAGGGTGAAGGATGAGAGGGGGGAGGGATGAGAGGGTGGAATGATGAGGGGGAAGGATGAGAGGGGGAAGGTAAACAGATGTGAAAAGTGGGGATAGTTTATATACAAAATATTTTTAGCATATATTCAGCATCTTGTCTCTCTCTCGCTCTATCAGAGGGGATCGTTGGATAGTTTATATACAAAATGTTTCATATAATCAGCATCATGTTTACACTTACCTCTCCTCCTCTCTCTCTGTCTGTTTCTTGCTCTCTCTGGCCGTCTGTCTCTTTCCCAGGGCTGAGTGCAGCTAAGCTGTTGAAGGAGAAAGGGCTGAGTCCTGTGGTTCTGGAAGCTAGAGACCGGGTTGGTGGACGGACCTTCACCGTAAAGGTAAGACCTGTCAGACCAAAGGCCAGTCAATGTGTAATCCCTATAAGAATCAGCTTTACATGTTCATAGCAAAAACATTTTTAAGCAACTGATTTGGTTATAGATTCAAACACAATTGATCTATGGGATTAGGATTGTGCACTCTCTCTCCCCCCCCCCTTCCCCAGAATGAGCAGACGAAGTATGTTGACCTGGGCGGGGCCTACGTCGGGCCTACTCAGAATCGTATCCTCCGATTGGCTAAAGAGTGTGGAGTCAAAACCTACAAAGTCAACGAGGAGGAGAGACTGGTGCATTATGTAAAGGTGTGTGCGCGCGTGTGCCTGTTTGCTGAAAACCAGTGTAGGACCAGTATTAGCCACATCTGTCCCTCAAAAACAGTGGCAATTGTTATCCAGGGAGGCCTGAACAGACAGATCCATCATAGATCCATTGGATTCTCTGAAACACTGTGGCCGCAGGGCTTTGTGTCGGCCAGTATTGACCACTTCCATTAGATAACAGATAACTTCCTGCTCTGGCCATCTCACACTCTAATGCACAGGAAATGCACGTCTCTTTCAGTCATGACTATGTTTTGAAAGAACAGAATACTAAATCAAATGTTATTTGTCACATGCACCGAAAACAACGGGTGTAGACATTAACATGAAATGCTTGCTAACGAGCCCTTCCCAACAATGCAGAGTAAAAAATGAATTAAGCTATATACAGACAGCACCGAGGGCAATTACGGTGACCATTTTACTGCCACACCAGCAGTTACGAGTCATGAAGGCAGTCAAATTCTAAATGACTGTTTAGTCACGGTAATTCGATTTCTCCAAGATCTGATGCTGCTGCTGGTCATTAGTAGCGTACCAAACTTGCTACCTGCCTGGGGAAGTGCTTCTTCCTTTAAAAGTTGCGGCGTACTGCAGCACAGCTTGCGAGGTGCTGCAGAATATAAAAATGCACCTTTATAATAAAAGCATTATATGCATAATTGCATTTGCGGTCACTTGATAATGTTTTTTTCTGCTAATGGAAGATTCAAGCTTTCAGCCTATTACCATGTGGACATTGCTGTGCTTATAATGTGAAGAAATAGCCTAATAGGTTATCAACATTTTAAGCTAAACGTTCTGATCTGTTGCATCAGCCACATTGCATAAAACATTTTGTTTTATGCTAGGGGTTGTATTAATTTGGGATCTATCGCATCCCACAACTGTCCCAGACTCTTTTGAATATTTCTCACACAGAATAGGTGGACTTTTGTACTATGGGGGATAGTAGATTGACATGGGCTATTGCTTTTGCTGTTCATTAGGTCGACTCTTTTTGTTGGCTGACAAGAAGTAAATGTGGACAGTTCTGCCAATATCTTCAATATGCACCTCGGAGTTGCATTAGAACGCATTCAGTTGCGTCCCCAATGTGTCTGTCTTCACTTGAAGCCTTTAAGAAAGACCTGATCACGTGACGGAGAGCCATGTGAGTGAGAGGACTTCCAATTGCACAGCACACTCAGGGAGAAGGGCACATCGCAGCACTCCGGGCCGCAAAAGGCATGTATGTTTTAGGGTGCATTACGGCCACAAAGGGGATGCTGCCGTGAAATTCAAGGCATTATCACGTGCTTGTCAAATTGTGAATGAGAGACTATTTGAGTGTAAACAGCCTGCACAAAAAACTAAGCAGAGCTCATGCCTTTTAAGTGACTTTTAACAAATCATCATTAGAGTCGCATCATGCAGCCTTACAATGTATTAAAAATCTAAACATATAGCCCAACGTTTGTAGAACAACTACAGTTACATTAATTAACTCTAAAAATTAACTCTTAAAATTAAGCATTTGCTAACCGCTTAATACAGAGGATGATATTCTTCTCTTCTGAAATTGACAATTTTCTTCATTTTATGCATCTTTAGACTTGTCTAAAACACAAATGATGGATTTATTATGAAGGTGTAAGCTATATTACATGGATTTATTAGACTTTTTAAAATGACTTGTATGCTATATGTGGAAGCCAGGAGATGGGTTAATTGTTAAATAACAGTCAATTACCGTGAGATCGACCGACTGTCACAGCCCTAGGAGCACTAGTACCAGATCACTAGTATCAGAACCCTAGACTAGGTATCCCTTTTCCCCCTTACACCTTAGCCTCAACCACAACCCTAACCTCTACTCCACATAGTTGCTCATAAGTTCTGATGACAATATGGTCATTTCCAGCATGGCCATCTAGTGACAATCCGCCTGTGTGCCCAGCCTCTCTGGAGCATTAGCAGTGAGCATTAGCAGTGAGCGTTAGCAACTGGAGATGCTAATCTCTGCCTGAAGGAGTTTTCTAATGTGGTTTCTCCTCCCCAGAGTGGCCCGGAGAGAGGGAGGAAAGAGAGAACCGAGAGAGAAAAAAGAAAGCCCTGCAGCCACCCCCCTTTCTCTTTCTTTATCCCCCCTCTCTCTCCTTTCTTTATTTCTCTCCCCCATCCAACTGTCCCCCTCCCTCTCTATCCTCTCTCTCCAATATATTATTACACTAGTAGCAGCATTATTCTTAACACGCAGTATTGTCTACCTCCATATTAGATTGGTCCCTATGGCTTCAGCCTTACACCCAGGTTAACCTACTCCCTCCACTGTAAATCAGTGGGCTCTCTGAACTGGTTTCTACTGTATGGGGCTGATCTCAATACCCTTCCTGTGTGATGGGGCATGTTGAGGGAGGATGTTAGCAAACACTGAAACCATAAAAACATGGACTTTGGAGTCATTCACTATCAATCACACACACATGACCAGACATGCGCACGTAGCCTATGTACACACACACTAGTGCGACCGACCCCCCTTCCACTACACACACACACAGCAGTAAAGTAGAATGCAGTAGAGTGGTCATGTGGATGATGTCACAGGGTTCCGTGGGTTTTCTCGTGAAAGAGCCCTCTGGCACATGACATCATTCAACCCTGCTCTACTAGGCATGCCCAGAACCACCCCTACATCTCAATAGTTTGCTTCTTTCCTCATCTCCTTCCTTTTGTTATAAGGAAATGTATTTCATTAGTCTTGTACTATATAATATTTGTGTATTTATTATGGCAATTGAACCAGAGAACAGTGTGTTTAGGGACAGTGGCCTGGTCCCAGGCTACATAGATCTGGGACCAGGCTATGACATGTCTACTGCTGTTAAATAACAGTATGCCTAGCTTCAGTAGACTCAGATCTCAACCCTAACCCTAGCTTTATCTCTACATCCCTGTTTAACCTTAACCCTAGCTTTATCTCCTTGTTCAACCTTAACCCTAGCTTTATCCCCTGTTCAACCTTAACCCTTGCTTTATCTCTACATCCCTGTTCAATCCTAACCCTAGCTTTATCTCCCTGTTCAATCCTAACCCTAGCTTTATCTCCCTGTTCAACCTCAACCCTAGCTTTATCTCCCTGTTCAACCTTAACCCTAGCTTTATCTCCCTGTTCAACCTTAACCCTAGCTTTATCTCCCTGTTCAACCTTAACCCTAGCTTTATCTCCCTGTTCAACCCTAACCCTAGCTTTATCTCCCTGTTCAACCTTAACCCTAGCTTTATCTCCCTGTTCAATCCTAACCCTAGTTTTATCTCCCTGTTCAACCCCAACCCTAGCTTTATCTCCCTGTTCAACCTTAACCCTAGCTTTATCTCCCTGTTCAATCCTAACCCTAGTTTTATCTTAGAGCACTTGGCAGTCCAGTTCTGTGAGCTTGTAAGGTTTACCACTTCGCGGCTGAGCCGTTAGTCCTAGACGTTTTCACTTCACAATAAAAGCACTTACAGTTGACCGGGACGAACTGACTTGTTGGAAAACTGGCATCCTATGACGTTGTCACGTTTGAAAGTCACTGAGCTGTTCAGTAAGGCCATTTTACTGCCAATGTTTGTCTATGGAGATTGCATGGCTGTGTGCTTGAGTTTATACACCTGTCAGCAACAGGTGTGGCTGAAATAGCAGAGTCCACTAATTTGAAGGTGTCCACATACTTTTGTATATATAGTGTACCTCCACATGTAAATATGGTATTGGAACAAAATAATATATATATTTCCTGTGTATATAGTATGCTTACTTCCTTTATTTCGTATTTCCTATTCTTAGGTGTGTTGTTAGGTTAAAAGTTTAGTTTTTTATATAATATATAATATATTACATTGTTATTGATTATTGCATTGTTGGGGTTTGAGTTTGCAAGAAAGTCATTTCACTCTACTTGTGCATAATGTAATAAAACATTTGAAACTTCTTCTCTTTCCCTCTCTCCCTCCTTCTCTTGCGCTCTCCTTCTCTCTGGCTCTCAATCTAATTTGTTCTTAATGCTTTTCTGGCAGACAACCTGTTTTTTCGTAAAATCCTGTCACTTCATTTATCCCATCACAGTGACAGAGAGAGCGCTAAATATACCATAGCCGCTAATGCTAGGTCAATGCCAGCTGCCCACTGTCATTAGCCTATGCATTGTCCAAACGCACAGCTAACATCTGTTAGCTAGCGATTACAACATCTTTCATCTAATTTCTCATATGTGATGTCTTGGGAAAGGACACGTGTTACAGAGAAAAGAGGCACGGTTGTGTATAGGACTCTAGGGTTAGAGTTGAACGGGGATGTGGACATGAAGCTAGGGTTAGAGTTGAACAGGGATGTGGACATGAAGCTAGGGTTAGAGTTGAACGGGGATGTGGACATGAAGCTAGGGTTAGAGTTGAACAGGGATGTGGTCATGAAGCTAGGGTTAGAGTTGAACGGGGATGTGGACATGAAGCTAGGGTTAGAGTTGAACGGGGATGTGGACATGAAGCTAGGGTTAGAGTTGAACAGGGATGTGGTCATGAAGCTAGGGTTAGAGTTGAACGGGGATGTGGACATGAAGCTAGGGTTAGAGTTGAACAGGGATGTGGACATGCAGCTAGGGTTAGAGTTGAACAGGGATGTGGACATGAAGCTAGGGTTAGAGTTGAACGGGGATGTGGTCATGAAGCTAGGGTTAGAGTTGAACGGGGATGTGGTCATGAAGTTAGGGTTAGAGTTGAACGGGGATGTGGACATGAAGCTAGGGTTAGGGTTGAGCAGGGATGTGGACATGAAGCTAGGGTTAGAGTTGAACGGGGATGTGGACATGAAGCTAGGGTTAGAGTTGAACGGGGATGTGGACATGAAGCTAGGGTTAGGGTTGAGCAGGGATGTGGACATGAAGCTAGGGTTAGGGTTGAGCAGGGATGTGGACATGAAGCTAGGGTTAGGGTTGAGCAGGGATGTGGACATGAAGCTAGGGTTAGAGTTGAACAGGGATGTAGACATGAAGCTAGGGTTAGGGATGAACAGGGATGTAGACATGAAGCTAGGGTTAGAGTTGAACAGGGATGTGGACATGAAGCTAGGGTTAGAGTTGAACGGGGATGTGGACATGAAGCTAGGGTTAGAGTTGAACAGGGATGTGGACATGAAGCTAGGGTTAGAGTTGAACAGGGATGTGGTCATGAAGCTAGGGTTAGAGTTGAACGGGGATGTGGACATGAAGCTAGGGTTAGAGTTGAACGGGGATGTGGACATGAAGCTAGGGTTAGAGTTGAACAGGGATGTGGACATGAAGCTAGGGTTAGAGTTGAACGGGGATGTGGACATGAAGCTAGGGTTAGAGTTGAACAGGGATGTGGACATGAAGCTAGGGTTAGAGTTGAACGGGGATGTGGACATGAAGCTAGGGTTAGAGTTGAACAGGGATGTGGTCATGAAGCTAGGGTTAGAGTTGAACAGGGATGTGGACATGACGCTAGGGTTAGAGTTGACGGGGATGTGGTCATGAAGCTAGGGTTAGAGTTGAACGGGATGTGGACATGAAGCTAGGGTTAGAGTTGAACGGGGATGTGGTCATTACATTTACATTTACATTTAAGTCATTTAGCAGACGCTCTTATCCAGAGCGACTTACAAATTGGTGCATACACCTTATGACAACCAGTGGAACAGCCACTTGCATCTAAATGAGAAGGGGGGTGAGAAGGATTACATACTTACCCTATCCTAGTATTCCTTGAAGAGGTGGGGTTTCAGGTGTCTCCGGAAGGTGGTGATTGACTCCGCTGTCCTGGCGTCGTGAGGGAGTTTGTTCCACATTGGGGGCCAGAGCATGACCAGGGCCAGGTCATGAAGCTAGGGTTAGAGTTGAACAGGGATGTGGACATGAAGCTAGGGTTAGAGTTGAACAGGGATGTGGACATGAAGCTAGGGTTAGAGTTGAACAGGGATGTGGTCATGAAGCTAGGGTTAGAGTTGAACGGGGATGTGGACATGAAGCTAGGGTTAGAGTTGAACAGGGATGTGGACATGAAGCTAGGGTTAGAGTTGAACGGGGATGTGGACATGAAGCTAGGGTTAGAGTTGAACGGGGATGTGGACATGAAGCTAGGGTTAGGGTTGAGCAGGGATGTGGACATGAAGCTAGGGTTAGAGTTGAACAGGGATGTAGACATGAAGCTAGGGTTAGGGATGAACAGGGATGTAGACATGAAGCTAGGGTTAGAGTTGAACAGGGATGTAGACATGAAGCTAGGGTTAGGGATGAACAGGGATGTGGACATGAAGCTAGGGTTAGAGTTGAACAGGGATGTGGAGATAAAGTTAGGGTTGAACAGGGATGCAGAGATAAAGCTAGGGTTTGGGTTGACCAGGGAGTGTGCATAGATACAGTGCAAAGATTTAAATATTAGGTCAATAAAGATACAAGGTTAACTAGTACGTATTACTACAGTGCATTCGGAAAGTATTCAAACATTTTCCATATTTTGTTACGTTACAGCCTTATTCAAAAATGTATAAAATATTGTTTTCCCCTTATCAATCGACACACAATACCCCATAATGACAAAGCAAAAACAGGTTTGTAGAAATGTTTCAAATGTATTAAAAATAACATCTGAAATATCAAGCTTGAATCACCTGTATTTGGAGAGTTTCTCCCATTCTTCTTTGTAGATCCTCTCAAGCTCTGTCAGGTTGGATGGGGAGCGTCGCTGCACAGCTATTTTCAGGTCTCTCCAGCGATGTTTTATCGGGTTCAAGTCCGGGCTCTGGCTGGGCCACTCAAGGACATTCAGAGACTTGTCCCAAAGCCACTCCTGTGTTGTCTTGGCTGTGTGCTTAGGGTAATTGTCCTGTTGGAAGGTGAATATTCACCCCATCTGAGGTCCTGAGCACTCTGGAGCAGGTTTTCATCAAGGATCTCTCTGTACTTTGCTCCGTTCATCTTTCCCTCGATGCTGACTAGTCTCCCAGTCCCTGTCACTGAAAAACATTCCCACACCGTAGATATGGTGCCAGGTTTCCTACAGACGTGACGCTTGGCATTCAGGCCAAAGAATTCAATCTTGGTTTCAGACCACAGAATCTTGTTTCTTATGGTATGAGAGTCCTTTAGGTGCCTTTTGGCAAACTCCAAGCAGGCTGTCATGTGCCTTTTACTAAAGAGTGGCTTCCATCTGGCCACTCTACCATAAAGGCCTGATTGATGGAGTGCTGCAGAGATGGTTGTCCTTCTGGAAGGTTCTCCCATCTCCACAGAGGTACTCTGGAGATCTGTCAGACCATCAGGTTCTTGGTCACCTCCCTGACCAAGGCCTTTCTCGCCCGATTGCTCAGTTTGGCTATGCGGCCAGCTCTAGGAAGAGTCTTGATGGTTCCAAACGTCTACCATTTAAGAATGATGGAGGCCATTGTGTTCTTGGGGACCTTCAATGCTGCAGACATTTTTTGGTACCCTTCCCCAGCTCTACGGAAAGTTTCTTCGATCCCGTGGCTTGGTTTTTGCTTTGACATTCACGGTCAACTGTGGGACCTTAAATAGACAGGTGTGTGCCTTTCCAAATCATGTCCAATCAATTGAATTTACTACAGGTGGACTCCAATCAAGTTGTAGAAACCTCTCAGGGATGATCAACGGAAACAGGATGCACCTGGCTCAACCCCTTCAGTCATTGATCAAGGCTTTATAGCACAACCTTGGACACTACACTATACTATACTCCACTCTGTACTACACTCCACTCCACTAAACTACACTATATTACACTCTATTACACTGCACATTAGCCAGAATTAGCCAATCAAGGTCCAGCCATCCAGCTGCTTGCCAACCCATTGTGTAATTAGGGATAGCGTCCACACTAGCTGCTAATCAGCTTTACTACTAGCGAGTGCTAATACTAATCCAAAAGGCCAATCCTGGTTCCTCATATCAGCAAACTACTGCCTTACACTGTCTATCAGCTGCCTGCTGCAACCTCAGCACTGCTTTGGTTAATGCCTGAGGAATCGCTATCAGAAATTGAGAAAGAGCCCACCCACTGGGCACAGACGTCATTTCAACGTCTAGTTTTGATTTACATTTGGTTGAGTTGTCAACTAACGTGAATTCAACGCGATATCAAGAAAACATGTCGTTTGATTTATGGTTAAATGTTGGGTAGAAAAAAAAGAAAGAAATTCCCTTATGTTGATGACTTTGCTAATCCAATCAGTTTTTTCCAAGTTGATTCACAACGTCATCACATCAACATTTTTGACAATGATGTGTAAACATTGTTGATTTAATATGTTTTCCCCCAGTGGGCAGTAATTATTAAATTGATATGCGGAACTTTTTGAAGTACAGTTGCTAATTGGCTAATGATAAATCGCTATCAGATGTTGAGAAACAGTGAACGGCTTTGATGTCATGTCTTTCATCATCATTTTCAGTGTAGTCATGGTGACCTGTATTCATTGGACTAATAAAAGAGTTCCTAACACACTGGGAGACGTAAAACACTACAACACGTGTTTACAGCTGCCGCATTTGTTTACAGCTGCCGCACCTGCTTACAGCCGTCGCACCTGCTTACAGCCGTCGCACCTGCTTACAGCCGCCGCACCTGCTTACAGCCGTCGCACCTGCTTACAGCCGCCGCACCTGCTTACAGCCGTCGCACCTGCTTACAGCCGTCGCACCTGTTTACAGCCGTCGCACCTGCTTACAGCCGTCGCACCTGCTTACCGCCGTCGCACCTGCTTACAGCCGTCGCACCTGTTTACAGCCGTCGCACCTGCTTACAGCCGTCGCACCTGTTTACAGCCGTCGCACCTGCTTACAGCCGTCGCACCTGTTTACAGCCGTCGCACCTGTTTACAGCCTTCGCACCTGTTTACAGCCGTCGCACCCTGCACCTGTTTACAGCCGTCTCACCTGCTTACAGCCGTCGCACCTGTTTACAGCCGTCGCACCTGTTTACAGCCGTCGCACCTGTTTACAGCCCGCACCTGTTTACACCTGCACCTACAGCCGTCGCACCTGTTTACAGCCGTCGCACCTGTTACAGCCGTCGCACCTGCTTACAGCCGTCGCACCTGTTTACAGCCGTCGCACCTGTTTACAGCCGTCGCACCTGTTTACAGCCTTCGCACCTGTTTACAGCCGTCGCACCTGCTTTCGCACCTGTTTACAGCCGTCGCACCTGCTTACAGCCGTCGCACCTGTTTACAGCCGTCGCACCTGCTTACAGCCGTCGCACCTGTTTACAGCCGTCGCACCTGTTTACAGCCGTCGCACCTGTTTACAGCCGTCGCACCTGCTTACAGCCGTCGCACCTGTTTACAGCCGTCGCACCTGTTTACAGCCGTCGCACCTGTTTACAGCCGTCGCACCTGTTTACAGCCGTCGCACCTGCTTACAGCCGTCGCACCTGTTTACAGCCGTCGCACCTGCTTACAGCCGTCGCACCTGTTTACAGCCGTCGCACCTGCTTACAGCCGTCGCACCTGTTTACAGCCGTCGCACCTGTTTACAGCCGTCGCACCTGTTTACAGCCGTCGCACCGGTTTTAAAAGTATACTTTAACATAACACAATGTACTGTACTGCATACATTATTAAGGCAGCCCTCTGCACCTCCTTGATCCAGAGGGGTTGGGTAGAATGCGGAAGACATATTTCAGTTGAATGCATTCAGTTGACTGACTTTCCCTTTCCCTTCCCTTGTGTTTTCTATTCTATGTGATTTCACTTTCTGCTCTGTAGCAAATTCACAACAGATGCTGTGATATATCCTCCTCCTCTCTTTTCCCCGTTTCCATGGTAACAGACCTGTTGCTCTCTCCACAGCGCTGGGCAATGCATTTTCAGACTCTCTCTCTCCCCCTGTATTTCATGCATGCGTGTGTGTGTGACACATCTGTCATCCAGGGTATGAAATAACCGCTGTCAGGGCCTTCAGACCGACCCATTTAACTGTCAACCTTTGTGCTTTACACAAGTTATGTAAGAGTAACACACACACACACAAACTATCCCCCAGTGCACTTGCAGTTAACTGAACTGATATGGCATCCCCAGCCTTTTTTCAAAAAGCCACACGCCCCATTGGAAATGAAGCACAGATAAGGTATTCAATCTGTATCACTGAGGAGTGACAGAAATGTAAAGGTCATTTCAGAATGAGCCGACACATGCAGCGGTCACCATGAATGCAGTCTGCGATAAGGCGGGAACATTGTCTTTAAATTTCAATCACGTCATAACGCTGAACTCCTACGATACGGATTGAATAGAGCCGTTTAGGATCCTTAACGCCAAATACAGCATTTTCATTCACAGTGAATGTGTCAGTGATGCTAAACTCTCTCTCAGTGGGGTTATTAGAGGTGTAGTGAGACATCCTACACGATTACCAGTATACAAGGCTAGCCTGGATAAACCACACCGAATTCTGCACTCACCATTCACTTCAACAACAGTCAAACACAGGGAAATCAGTTGGATGCCAAGCTAGAAGGGAGGGGACATGACCTTAATACCTTTGACACCTCCCACTACCCGTGACCACATTCATAAACCTGTAGGGGTTGAGAAATAGTGTGAGATTGAGAGTGTGAGAATGTTATCTGCCTTGCTGAATGTGCAATCAGTTGCAATCCTTCATCTGTGGGGGACCATTACGCAAGCAGGCGTATGGTTATCATCGTCCTTGGGAGCTAGCTGCAGGAGAGGGGTTGCTTCACCGTCCCCTCTGTCAGGGAGCTGGCAGGAGAATAATGTCTATTTCAATTCAAAAGTAGACTTGACCTGAATGTCAGTAGAACTGAGACGTTTGCAAAAGATTGCATTCTCAGTTCACTATTAGGAGTCTTCAATCTATGGTTGATGATGATGAAGGTGATGCTGTTACTGCTGCTGTGATTTCATTCCAAGTCACTTCCACCTTTAATGCGTAAAAACCGAAGAGTCTGGAGGACCAACGCATCAGTCGTGGCCTTCATTAACTCATACAGAAAGACCAGGAGAACCTCCCAGCCCATAGGTATTGGCTTGATTGGAATCCTCTACCAACCAATCATCTCCCACACCTTCCCCCTAACCCTCCCCCCGTACGCTAGCACACCACAAGCACAGAGCCACGCCTCAGTCATGTGATTGGCTCAAATTAAATGATGACAAATATAAAACGCTATGGTCACGCCCACTGAGGCCGACATTGTCTCTTTGAAGTCCCATGCGTGTATATGTTGGTGATGATGATAACTGATAACTAACCCTTCCATGTTGTAGTGGCAGAATTTGGGGTGAGCTGTTGTAACTTGTTGCTTGTATAAAATAACTTGTGTAAACAATGTGATTTTATTATGACCTCTCACTATGTGGCAGCAGGTAGCCTAGTAGTTAGAGCGTTGGACTAGTAACCAGCAGGTAGCCTATTAGTTAGGGCGTTGGACTAGTAACCAGCAGGTAGCAAAGTAGTTAGGGCGTTGGACTAGTAACCAGCAGGTAGCCTAGTAGTTAGAGCGTTTCGACTAGTAACCAGCAGGTAGCCTAGTAGTTAGAGCGTTGGACTAGTAACCAGAAGGTAGCCTAGTAGTTAGAGCGTTGGACTAGTAACCAGCAGGTAGCAAAGTAGTTAGGGCGTTGGACTAGTAACCAGCAGGTAGCCTAGTAGTTAGAGCGTTTCGACTAGTAACCAGCAGGTAGCCTAGTAGTTAGAGCGTTGGACTAGTAACCAGAAGGTAGCCTAGTAGTTAGAGCGTTGGACTAGTAACCAGCAGGTAGCCTAGTAGTTAGAGCGTTGGACTAGTAACCAGAAGGTAGCCTAGTAGTTAGAGCGTTGGACTAGTAACCAGCAGGTAGCCTAGTAGTTAGAGCGTTGGACTAGTAACCAGCAGGTAGCCTAGTAGTTAGAGCGTTTTGACTAGTAACCAGAAGGTAGCCTAGTAGTTAGAGCGTTGGACTAGTAACCAGCAGGTAGCCTAGTAGTTAGAGCGTTGGACTAGTAACCAGCAGGTAGCCTAGTAGTTAGAGCGTTGGACTAGTAACCAGCAGGTAGCCTAGTAGTTAGAGCGTTTCGACTAGTAACCAGAAGGTAGCCTAGTAGTTAGAGCGTTGGACTAGTAACCAGCAGGTAGCCTAGTAGTTAGAGTGTTTCGACTAGTAACCAGAAGGTAGCCTAGTAGTTAGAGCGTTTCGACTAGTAACCAGCAGGTAGCCTAGTAGTTAGAGCGTTTCGACTAGTAACCAGCAGGTAGCCTAGTAGTTAGAGCGTTTCGACTAGTAACCAGAAGGTAGCCTAGTAGTTAGAGCGTTGGACTAGTAACCAGAAGGTAGCAAAGTAGTGAGAGCGTTGGACTAGTAACCAGCAGGTAGCCTAGTAGTTAGAGCGTTGGACTAGTAACCAGAAGGTAGCCTAGTAGTTAGAGCGTTTCGATTAGTAACCAGCAGGTAGCCTAGTAGTTAGAGCGTTGGACTAGTAACCAGCAGGTAGCCTAGTAGTTAGAGCGTTTCGACTAGTAACCAGCAGGTAGCCTAGTAGTTAGAGCGTTTCGACTAGTAACCAGAAGGTAGCCTAGTAGTTAGAGCGTTTCGACTAGTAACCAGAAGGTAGCCTAGTAGTTAGAGCGTTTCGACTAGTAACCAGAAGGTAGCCTAGTAGTTAGAGCGTTGGACTTGTAACCAGCAGGTAGCCTAGTAGTTAGAGCGTTGGTCTAGTAACCAGCAGGTAGCCTAGTAGTTAGAGCGTTTCGACTAGTAACCAGAAGGTAGCCTAGTAGTTAGAGCGTTGGACTAGTAACCAGCAGGTAGCCTAGTAGTTAGAGTGTTTCGACTAGTAACCAGAAGGTAGCCTAGTAGTTAGAGCGTTTCGACTAGTAACCAGCAGGTAGCCTAGTAGTTAGAGCGTTTCGACTAGTAACCAGCAGGTAGCCTAGTAGTTAGAGCGTTTCGACTAGTAACCAGAAGGTAGCCTAGTAGTTAGAGCGTTGGACTAGTAACCAGCAGGTAGCCTAGTAGTTAGAGCGTTTCGACTAGTAACCAGAAGGTAGCCTAGTAGTTAGAGCGTTTCGACTAGTAACCAGCAGGTAGCCTAGTAGTTAGAGCGTTTCGACTAGTAACCAGAAGGTAGCCTAGTAGTTAGAGCGTTTCGACTAGTAACCAGAAGGTAGCCTAGTAGTTAGAGCGTTTCGACTAGTAACCAGAAGGTAGCCTAGTAGTTAGAGCGTTGGACTAGTAACCAGCAGGTAGCCTAGTAGTTAGAGCGTTGGTCTAGTAACCAGCAGGTAGCCTAGTAGTTAGAGCGTTTCGACTAGTAACCAGAAGGTAGCCTAGTAGTTAGAGCGTTTCGACTAGTAACCAGCAGGTAGCCTAGTAGTTAGAGCGTTTCGACTAGTAACCAGCAGGTAGCCTAGTAGTTAGAGCGTTTCGACTAGTAACCAGAAGGTAGCCTAGTAGTTAGAGCGTTGGACTAGTAACCAGCAGGTAGCCTAGTAGTTAGAGCGTTTCGACTAGTAACCAGCAGGTGGCCTAGTAGTTAGAGCGTTTCGACTAGTAACCAGAAGGTAGCCTAGTAGTTAGAGCGTTTCGACTAGTAACCAGAAGGTAGCCTAGTATTTAGAGCGTTTCGACTAGTAACCAGCAGGTAGCCCAGTAGTTAGTGCGTTGGACTAGTAACCAGCAGGTAGCAAAGTAGTTAGGGCGTTGGACTAGTAACCAGCAGGTAGCCCAGTAGTTAGTGCGTTGGACTAGTAACCAGCAGGTAGCAAAGTAGTTAGGGCGTTGGACTAGTAGCTGACAAAGTAAAAATCTGTCGTTCTGCCCCAGAACAAGGCAGTACCCACTGTTCCTAGGCCATCATTGAAAGTAAGAATGTGTTCTTAACTGACTTGCCTAGTTAAATAAAGATAAAATGAAAACAATGTGTAAATGTAAGGGACATGGAATCATTCACTCTTTGACTTCTTCCCTGTAGAGAGAGATCTCTCCTGCAGCTGCTTGATTAAATATTGTTATATTTTCAATTAAATAGTCTATGCCTTAATCTTTGAATTAAATTTGACACAACATTGTGTTGTCCCATGTTGTGTCGTACAGGGGAAGTCCTACCCATTCAAAGGCTCCTTCCCCCCCATGTGGAACCCATTCGCCCTGATGGACTACAACAACCTGTGGAGGACGATGGATGAGATGGGCAGCGAGGTAAACACACCCATCATCTCTCTTTCTCTTATTTCTTCCTTTCTTTTCTTTCTTTCTTTTAGGTGGTTCTAGATTTTAACTGCTATTTTTCTGGATTTTGATATTTAGCGGTATCGGCCTAATTCTGCTCTGCATGTATTATTTGGTGTTTTACATTGTACACGGAGGATATTTTTGCAAAATTCCTCATGCAGTCTCAATTGGGTGTTTGTCCCATTTTGGGAATTATTGATTGGTGAGAAGACCCCAGACCTCACAACCATAGAGGGCAATGGGTTATAACTGATGCAAATATTTTTTAGCCAGATCCTAATTGGTATGTCAAATGTTATGTTCCTTTTGATGGACATAGAAGGCCCTTCTTGCCTTGTCTCTCAGATCATTCACAGCTTTGTGGAAGTTACCTGTGGCGCTGATGTTTAGGTCGAGGTATGTACTGTTTTTGTTTTGTTTGCTCTAGATGGAATTTGTATTCGTGGTCCTGGGAACTGGACCTTTTTTGGAACACCGTTATATTAGTCTTACTGAGATTTACTGTCGGGACCCAAGTCTGACAGAATCTGTGCGGAAGATCTAGGTGCTACTGTAGGCCCTTCTTGGTTGTGGACAGAAGCACCAGAACATCAACAAACGGTAGACATTTAACTTCAGATTCAAGTAGGGTGAGGCCAGGTGGTGCAGACTGTTCTAGTGCCCTCACCAATTTCTTGATATATATGTTGAAGAGGGTGGGGCTTAACCTGCATCCCTGTCTCACCTCCCGGACCTTTTTTAACCGCACACTTGTTGTTTGTGAACATGGACTTTATAATGTATGTTTTTCCCCCAACACCAGTTTTCATCAATTTGTAGCACACCCTCGTGCCAAATTGGGTCTAAAGCTTTTTTGAAATCAACAAAGCATGGGAAGACTTTGCCTTTGGTTTTTTGGTTTGGTTTGTTTCTCTCTTAACACATTGAGCATCTTTATCTCTCTCTAAGCCGGGCAGCCACCCCCTCCACAACCCCTTGTCCAATCCCAAACCAACCCCTAATTCTGAGAACTTATTGATGCTCCCTCCCTCGTACTATGTGTTCTAGATCCCCAGAGAGGCTCCATGGAAGGCTCCACATGCTGAGGAGTGGGACAAGATGACCATGAAGCAGCTCTTTGATAAGATCTGCTGGACCAGGTGCTGTACTACACTCATTTTACAATACATTCAGGACCATTCAACTCAATGCAGCATGTTTTAGTAATGTACAATTTTGTAATTGAGTTCTTGTGTGTATGTGTGTGTGTGTCTGTCTGTGTATTGTGCGACTCCCTCTCCCCACAGTTCTGCGAGGCGGTTCGCCACTCTGTTTGTGAACGTGAATGTGACCTCTGAACCCCACGAGGTGTCTGCCCTGTGGTTCCTCTGGTACGTCAAGCAGTGTGGAGGGACCATGAGGATCTTCTCCACCACCAACGGAGGACAGGTACTGTACACACCTTGCTGGCTGACTGGCTGGCTGCCTGGCTAGCTGTCTCTGTCTGTATTTCTGGCTGACTGATGGACTTTCTGTCTTCCTGCCTGCCTGTCTGTCTGGCTGTCTCTCTAACTCTGGGGAATGGCTCTTTCATATCCATACGGGTTCCTAGCATGTCTCTCTGAATATGTGTATGTGTATGGAAATCATAATGAGGACAAGATTACGATGAAATAAGGTAAACCCTATTTTTTGCTTTGGTTTTAGGTTTACTGAGCTGATCCAAGAGCCATTTCAACTGAGCTCAGTAAACTCTCCTCCATGTTAAAACAAAGCATTCCGCAACGATTACATTCTCATTTGCATCCTACTTAGATTGGAACCATTAAACCTCTGGTCTGTCCTTCAACCCTCCAAAGTAGGATTTTCAGTTCCCTGCTCCTTCATTCAGGAACATAATCCCTCCCTCCACATGGCTGTTCCTGCTCCTTCATTCAGGACCATAATCCCTCCCTCCACATGACTGTTCCTGCTCCTTCATTCAGGACCATAATCCCTCCCTCCACATGACTGTTCCTGCTCCTTCATTCAGGACCATAATCCCTCCCTCCACATGACTGTTCCTGCTCCTTCATTCAGGAACATAATCCCTCCCTCCACATGACTGTTCCTGCTCCTTCATTCAGGACCATAATCCCTCCCTCCACATGACTGTTTCTGCTCCTTCATTCAGGACCATAATCCCTCCCTCCACATGACTGTTCCTGCTCCTTCATTCAGGACCATAATCCCTCCCTCCACATGGCTGTTCCTGCTCCTTCATTCAGGACCATAATCCCTCCCTCCACATGACTGTTCCTGCTCCTTCATTCAGGACCATAATCCCTCCCTCCACATGACTGTTCCTGCTCCTTCATTCAGGACCATAATCCCTCCCTCCACATGACTGTTCCTGCTCCTTCATTCAGGACCATAATCCCTCCCTCCACATGGCTGTTCCTGCTCCTTCATTTAGGAACATAATCCCTCCCTCCACATGACTGTTCCTGCTCCTTCATTCAGGACCATAATCCCTCCCTCCACATGGCTGTTCCTGCTCCTTCATTTAGGACCATAATCCCTCCCTCCACATGACTGTTCCTGCTCCTTCATTCAGGACCATAATCCCTCCCTCCACATGACTGTTTCTGCTCCTTCATTCAGGACCATAATCCCTCCCTCCACATGACTGTTCCTGCTCCTTCATTCAGGACCATAATCCCTCCCTCCACATGACTGTTCCTGCTCCTTCATTCAGGACCATAATCCCTCCCTCCACATGACTGTTTCTGCTCCTTCATTCAGGACCATAATCCCTCCCTCCACATGACTGTTCCTGCTCCTTCATTCAGGACCATAATCCCTCCCTCCACATGACTGTTTCTGCTCCTTCATTCAGGACCATAATCCCTCCCTCCACATGACTGTTCCTGCTCCTTCATTCAGGACCATAATCCCTCCCTCCACATGGCTGTTCCTGCTCCTTCATTCAGGACCATAATCCCTCCCTCCACATGACTGTTCCTGCTCCTTCATTCAGGACCATAATGCTCCTTCCCTCCCTCCACATGACTGTTCCTGCTCCTTCATTCAGGACCATAATCCCTCCCTCCACATGACTGTTCCTGCTCCTTCATTCAGGACCATAATCCCTCCCTCCACATGACTGTTCCTGCTCCTTCATTCAGGACCATAATCCCTCCCTCCACATGACTGTTCCTGCTCCTTCATTCAGGACCATAATCCCTCCCTCCACATGACTGTTCCTGCTCCTTCATTCAGGACCATAATCCCTCCCTCCACATGACTGTTCCTGCTCCTTCATTCAGGACCATAATCCCTCCCTCCACATGACTGTTCCTGCTCCTTCATTCAGGACCATAATCCCTCCCTCCACATGACTGTTCCTGCTCCTTCATTCAGGACCATAATCCCTCCCCTCCACATGGCTGTTCCTGCTCCTTCATTCAGGACCATAATCCCTCCCTCCACATGACTGTTCCTGCTCCTTCATTTAGGACCATAATCCCTCCCTCCACATGACTGTTCCTGCTCCTTCATTCAGGACCATAATCCCTCCCTCCACATGACTGTTCCTGCTCCTTCATTCAGGACCATAATCCCTCCCTCCACATGACTGTTCCTGCTCCTTCATTCAGGACCATAATCCCTCCCTCCACATGGCTGTTCCTGTTCCTTCATTCAGGACCATAATCCCTCCCTCCACATGGCTGTTCCTGCTCCTTCATTCAGGACCATAATCTTCCTCCCTCCACATGACTGTTCCTGCTCCTTCATTTAGGAACATAATCCCTCCACATGGCTGTTCCAGGGCATTCCTTCCACCTTCATTCAGGACCATAATCCCTCCCTCCACATGGCTGTTCCTGCTCCTTCATTTAGGACCATAATCCCTCCCTCCACATGGCTGTTCCTGCTCCTTCATTTAGGAACATAATCCCTCCCTCCACATGACTGTTCCAGGGCATTCCTTCCACCTTCATTTCAGGAACATAATCCCTCCCTCCACATGGCTGTTCCAGGGCATTCCTTCCACCTTCATTCAGGACCATAATCCCTCCCTCCACATGGCTGTTCCTGCTCCTTCATTTAGGACCATAATCCCTCCCTCCACATGGCTGTTCCTGCTCCTTCATTTAGGAACATAATCCCTCCCTCCACATGACTGTTCCAGGGCATTCCTTCCACCTTCATTTCAGGAACATAATCCCTCCCTCCACATGGCTGTTCCTGCTCCTTCATTTAGGACCATAATCCCTCCCTCCACATGGCTGTTCCTGCTCCTTCATTTAGGAACATAATCCCTCCCTCCACATGACTGTTCCAGGGCATTCCTTCCACCTTCATTTCAGGACCATAATCCCTCCCTCCACATGGCTGTTCCTGCTCCTTCATTTAGGACCATAATCCCTCCCTCCACATGGCTGTTCCTGCTCCTTCATTTAGGACCATAATCCCTCCCTCCACATGGCTGTTCCTGCTCCTTCATTTAGGACCATAATCCCTCCCTCCACATGGCTGTTCCTGCTCCTTCATTTAGGAACATAATCCCTCCCTCCACATGACTGTTCCAGGGCATTCCTTCCACCTTCATTTCAGGAACATAATCCCTCCCTCCACATGGCTGTTCCAGGGCATTCCTTCCACCTTCATTTAGGAACATAATCCCTCCCTCCACATGGCTGTTCCAGGGCATTCCTTCCACCTTCATTTAGGAACATAATCCCTCCCTCCACATGGCTGTTCCAGGGCATTCCTTCCACCTTCATTTAGGAACATAATCCCTCCATCCACATGGCTGTTCCAGGGCATTCCTTCCACCTTCATTTAGAGGCATAATCCCTCCCTCCACATGGCTGTTCCAGGGCATTCCTTCCACCTTCATTTATAGGCATAATCCCTCCCTCCACATGGCTGTTCCAGGGCATTCCTTCCACCTTCATTTAGGAACATAATCCCTCCATCCACATGGCTGTTCCAGGGCATTCCTTCCACCTTCATTTAGGAACATAATCCCTCCATCCACATGGCTGTTCCAGGGCATTCCTTCCACCTTCATTTAGAGGCATAATCCCTCCCTCCACATGGCTGTTCCAGGGCATTCCTTCCACCTTCATTTAGAGGCATAATCCCTCCCTCCACATGGCTGTTCCAGGGCAATCCTTCCACCTTCATTTAGAGGCATAATCCCTCCCTCCACATGGCTGTTCCAGGGCATTCCTTCCACCTTCATTTAGAGGCATAATCCCTCCCTCCACATGGCTGTTCCAGGGCATTCCTTCCACCTTCATTTAGGAACATAATCCCTCCATCCACATGGCTGTTCCAGGGCATTCCTTCCACCTTCATTTAGAGGCATAATCCCTCCCTCCACATGGCTGTTCCAGGGCATTCCTTCCACCTTCATTTAGAGGCATAATCCCTCCCTCCACATGGCTGTTCCAGGGCATTCCTTCCACCTTCATTTAGGAACATAATCCCTCCATCCACATGGCTGTTCCAGGGCATTCCTTCCACCTTCATTTAGAGGCATAATCCCTCCCTCCACATGGCTGTTCCAGGGCATTCCTTCCACCTTCATTTAGGAACATAATCCCTCCCTCCACATGGCTGTTCCAGGGCATTCCTTCCACCTTCATTTAGGAGCATAATCCCTCCCTCCACATGGCTGTTCCAGGGCATTCCTTCCACCTTCATTTAGGAACATAATCCCTCCCTCCACATGGCTGTTCCAGGGCATTCCTTCCACCTTCATTTAGGACCATAATCCCTCCATCCACGTGGCTGTTCCAGGGCATTCCTTCCACCTTCATTTAGAGGCATAATCCCTCCCTCCACATGGCTGTTCCTGCTCCTTCATTTAGGACCATAATCCCTCCCTCCATGTGGCTGTTCCTTCATTTAGGAACATAATCCCTCCCTCCACATGGCTGTTATTCAGATCCCAGGGAGACACCATTCTTCTTGTTTACTTTGGGATGGCCCCATTGCCTAGGTGACGGAGGATTGTGACACATTGGGGTAATTAGAGGATGTTGTTGTGAGGTCACCCACTTTCATTTCCTGTTTGGTCTGCCTGTTCTCTGGCTCCGGTTTTGACAGAAACTCCAGTTCTGTATTCAAGATCTGAGTCCAGACTCGCTATTTTTAATGTATTGATTCAGTGTGGTAGAGCAATAGAAGGTTGAGCAATAGAAAAGCATGTGAGTGCTAAAGTTAGCTCTCAAGAGTGTGCTTCCCCCTTTTGAAGTCGATTTTAATGCATGCTATGCATAGCGTAGTTGCATATGAGGTTGCACTGCATATAGAGTAGGGTCTGAAAATATTGAAAGTTTTTCGCACGGCAGGTTTTATTTTTTATTTCACCTTTATTTAACCAGGTAGGCTAGTTGAGAACACCTTTATTTAACCAGGTAGGCTAGTTGAGAACACCTTTATTTAACCAGGTAGGCTAGTTGAGAACACCTTTATTTAACTAGGCTTGTCAGTTAAGAACAAATTCTTATTTACAATGACGTTCTACCGGGGAACAGGGGCAGAATGACAGATTTTTACCTTGTCAGCTCTGGGATTTGATCCAGCAACCTTCAGTTACTAGTCTAACGCTTTAACCACTGGAATACCTAGAAAGCGCTCTAGTAGGTATATCTCACGGGTCATCCCCAAAGCCAACACCTCATTTGGCCGCCTTTCCTTCCAGTTCGCTGCTGCCAATGACTGGAACGAATAGCAAAAATCGCTGATGCTGGAGACTTATATTTCCCTCACTAACTTTAAACATCAGCTATCTGAGCAGCTAACCGATCGCTGCAGCTGTACATAGTCCATCTGTAAATAGCCCACCCAATCTACCTACCTCATCCCCATACTGTTTTTTGTTCTACTTGCACATCATCATCTGCACATCTATCACTCCAGTGTTAATTTGCTACATTGTAATTACTTCGCTACTATGGCCTGTTTATTGCCTTACCTCCTCATGCCATTTGCACACAATGTATATAGACTTTCTTTTTTCTATTGTGTTATTGACTGTATGTTTGTTTGTTCCATGTGTAACTCTGTGTTGTTGTTTGTGTTGAACTGCTTTGCATTATCTTGGCCAGGTCGCTGTTGTAAATGAGAACTCGTTCTCAACTAGCCTACCTGGTTAAATAAAGGTTTTAAAAAATTTACACCATTGATAAAGATGAGCACAAATTATGCATAAAATAAACAATTCAAATACTGAGCTATATTGCATGCTCAAAACATTTGGAAATATATTATTTTATACTAATGAAATTGCTCAGAGAAAGAGATATTGTTTAACAAGTAAACCAATTTTTCTCAAAAAGTAGGAGGCAAAATGATTGACACCCTGTTTTCAGTACCTTACCTTGCGAGGATAACGGCACTGAGCCTTTTTCTGAGCCTTAGAGGGACATTAGACCATTCCTCCATATAGAATCCTTCCAGATCCTTGATATCCTTCGATTTTGTGGCCAATTGTGGATTTTGATGCTTGGGGTTATTTTGCTGGAAGAGCCACTTGCAGCCAAGTTTCAGCCTCCTGGCAGAGGCAACCAGATTCTGGGCTAAAATGTCTTTAACAAGGGCCCCAGGACCAGTGGAAGCAAAATAACATAAACAATCCACCACCATATTTTACAGTAGATATTGGGTTATTTTCTGCTCATACATTCTAATTTCGACACCAAACCCACCACTGGTGTCCGTGGCCAAAGAGCTCTATTTTCATGTCATCCAACAAATGTAAATGCCTGGAGTTTGCTAAACAGCATTGGCACTTGGATTGGAACCGGTGCTTTGGTCGGATGACATGAAAATAGAGCTCTATGACCAAACTCCCGGGGCATAGGCATTGGCTTAATCTAGCAACACCTTTCCCCTAACCCACCCCATACACTAGCACACCACAAGCACAGAGCCACGTCTCACAGTCATGTGATTCCCTAAAATGAAATGATGACAAATACTTTACTCAGTAGGTCACTCCCACTTTGGCCAGCTTTGAGTTGTTGATATACCAGGCTTATATTCGAGCCATTATGACTTTGAGCCATTATGACTTTGAGCCATTAGGCCTTTGAGCCATTAGGCCTTTGAGCCATTAGGTCTTTGAGCCATTAGGTCTTTGAGCCATTAGGCCTTTGAGCCATTAGGTCTTTGAGCCATTAGGTCTTTGAGCCATTAGGTCTTTGAACCATTAGGTCTTTGAGCCATTAGGTCTTTGAACCATTAGGTCTTTGAGCCATTAGGTCTTTGAGCCATTAGGTCTTTGAGCTATTAGGCCTTTGAGCCATTAGGTCTTTGAGCCATTAGGTCTTTGAGCCATTAGCTTTTGACACCAAACTGTAGGAGGAAATGCCCTGCTATTCATGTTGTATTATGTCCTTCTATCTTCTATCTATCTGAGATGTAACAAGCTCTCGCTTCTTGCATATTGAATGTAAATGCATGTACCCAGAAGAATTCTGTATTAAATGTGTTACTTCGGCCACAATATGGCCCCGAGTCTCCTCCCTCTCCAGCTAAGTCAATTTATCAGAAATGACGGGTCTACAAAGTTAACTGAGGAAAGTTTACACTAACCAGGACTAAGCTTTGTTTACATTGTAATGTGTCCTTGCCAAGACCCACGCTCACTTTCCAATCCACCCCTCTACCTGACTGGTTCCAGTCCAATCCACCCCCTCTACCTGATTGGTTCCAGTCCAATCCACCCCCTCTACCTGACTGGTTCCAGTCCAATCCACCCCCTCTACCTGATTGGTTCCAGTCCAATCCACCCCCTCTACCTGACTGGTTCCAGTCCAATCCACCCCTCTGCCTGACTGGTTCCAGTCCAATCCACCCCTCTACCTGACTGGTTCCAGTCCAATCCACCCCTCTACCTGACTGGTTCCAGTCCAATCCACCCTCTACCTGATTGGTTCCAGTCCAATCCACCCCTCTGCCTGACTGGTTACAGTCCAATCCACCCCTCTGCCTGACTGGTTACAGTCCAATCCACCCCTCTACCTGACTGGTTCCAGTCCAATCCACCCCCTCTACCTGACTGGTTCCAGTCCAATCCACCCCCTCTACCTGACTGGTTCCAGTCCAATCCACCCCTCTACCTGACTGGTTCCAGTCTAATCCACCCCCTCTACCTGACTGGTTCCAGTCCAATCCACCCCTCTACCTGACTGGTTCCAGTCCAATCCACCCCCTCTACCTGACTGGTTCCAGTCCAATCCACCCCTCTGCCTGACTGGTTCCAGTCCAATCCACCCCTCTACCTGACTGGTTCCAGTCCAATCCACCCCTCTACCTGACTGGTTCCAGTCCAATCCACCCCCTCTACCTGACTGGTTCCAGTCCAATCCACCCCTCTACCTGACTGGTTCCAGTCCAATCCACCCCTCTACCTGACTGGTTCCAGTCCAATCCACCCCCTCTGCCTGACTGGTTCCAGTCCAATCCACCCCTCTACCTGACTGGTTCCAGTCCAATCCACCCCTCTACCTGACTGGTTCCAGTCCAATCCACCCCTCTACCTGACTGGTTCCAGTCCAATCCACCCCCTCTACCTGACTGGTTCCAGTCCAATCCACCCCTCTGCCTGACTGGTTCCAGTCCAATCCACCCCTCTACCTTACTGGTTCCAGTCCACTCCACCCCCTCTGCCTGACTGTTTCTAGTCCAATCCACCCCCTCTACCTGACTGGTTCCAGTCCAGTCCACCCCTCTACCTGACTGGTTCCAGTCTAATCCACCCCTCTACCTGACTGGTTTCAGTCCAATCCACCCCTCTACCTGATTGGTTCCAGTCCAATCCACCCCCTCTACCTGACTGGTTCCAGTCCAATCCACCCCTCTGCCTGATTGGTTCCAGTCCAATCCACCCCTCTGCCTGACTGGTTCCAGTCCAATCCACCCCTCTACCTGACTGGTTCCAGTCCAATCCACCCCCTCTACCTGACTGGTTCCAGTCCAATCCACCCCTCTACCTGACTGGTTCCAGTCCAATCCACCCTCTACCTGACTGGTTCCAGTCCAATCCACCCCTCTACCTGACTGGTTCCAGTCTAATCCACCCCTCTACCTGACTGGTTTCAGTCCAATCCACCCCTCTACCTGACTGGTTCCAGTCTAATCCACCCCTCTACCTGACTGGTTTCAGTCCAATCCACCCCTCTACCTGACTGGTTCCAGTCCAATCCACCCCTCTACCTGACTGGTTCCAGTCTAATCCACCCCTCTACCTGACTGGTTTCAGTCCAATCCACCCCTCTACCTGACTGGTTCCAGTCTAATCCACCCCTCTACCTGACTGGTTCCAGTCCAATCCACCCCTCTACCTGACTGGTTCCAGTCCAATCCACCCCTCTACCTGACTGGTTCCAGTCCAATCCACCCCTCTACCTGACTGGTTCCAGTCTAATCCACCCCTCTACCTGACTGGTTTCAGTCCAATCCACCCCTCTACCTGACTGGTTCCAGTCTAATCCACCCCTCTACCTGACTGGTTCCAGTCTAATCCACCCCTCTACCTGACTGGTTCCAGTCCAATCCACCCCTCTACCTGACTGGTTCCAGTCCAATCCACCCCTCTACCTGACTGGTTCCAGTCCAATCCACCCCTCTACCTGACTGGTTCCAAAACACTTCCTGCGTGTTGTTCTACTGAAGTATCCTAAAGCCAGCCGAGATTAAAACAGGGCCACCTCCCAAATGTACAACTACTGTTCACCTCATCTGCATCACTCAACTCTCCCAGTGGGCTGGCTGTCTTAGAATGAGTTTGAGGTATTTTTGTGGAGGCAGAAGAAGGACCAGAATAGCTAGTTTATGTCTCATAGGGTGTAAATCTGGCACTGATGCAAAAAGTTTCACACACTCAGCCCGTAGAGAATACTAAGTCTTACACTGTCAAAATCTTGTCAAAAGTAATGCACTACACTTATAATGAATAGAGTATAATTTGATGTTTATCCTAGCGTTACAACTTTATTGTCCACTGTGACAAATGTGTCTTCTGCTGTCTTGTGTTTTTGCCAACCCCCTGGAAATCACACAGATGAGAGACTAGAAGCAGCACAGGGTCAGCCACAGATGAGAGACTAGAAGCAGCACAGGGTCAGCCACAGATGAGACTAGAAGCAGCACAGGGTCATCCACAGATGAGACTAGAAGCAGCACAGGGTCATCCACAGATGAGACTAGAAGCAGCACAGGGTCAGCCACAGATGAGAGACTAGAAGCAGCACAGAGTCATCCACAGATGAGACTAGAAGCAGCACAGGGTCAGCCACAGATGAGAGACTAGAAGCAGCACAGGGTCAGCCACAGATGAGAGACTAGAAGCAGCACAGGGTCATCCACAGATGAGACTAGAAGCAGCACAGGGTCATCCACAGATGAGACTAGAAGCAGCACAGGGTCATCCACAGATGAGACTAGAAGCAGCACAGGGTCATCCACAGAGTAGCACCCTCCTGGAACAGGTCTTATTAGCCTGTATCTGATTGATATGACTGACCCTTCTGTAGCTCAGTTGGTAGAGCATGGCGCTTGTAACGCCAGGGTAGTGGGTTTGATTCCCGAGACCACCCATACGTAGAATGTATGCACACATGACTGTAAGTCGCTTTGGATAAAAGCTTCTGCTAAATGGCATATATTATATTATTATTATTATTATATTGATGATACTGTATCTGCATTTCAGGAGAGGAAGTTTTTGGGAGGTTCCAGCCAGATCAGTGAGTGTATGGCCAAAGAGCTGGGTGAGCGGGTCAAGATGGAGTCTCCTGTATACAAGATCGACCAGACAGGGGACATGGTCGAGGTCGAGACGCTCAACAAGGAAACATACAAGGTGAGTGAGAGAGCAACCATCTCCAATCCATCAACATAATTACAATCTCGTCAGAGCACATTCCACTGAGTAGGAGCCTACTGATTTCAGGTTGTGCCTATGCTGCCATCTAGAGCTTGTTTGTTCATAATACGTGGCACCTCATGATGTGGCCCATGTTATGACTGCTGTACATTTGCATTCTAGAACTCCAGGAACATTCTAGGAATCATTCATTCAACCATACAACTCACTGAGCTTACAAAGCCCCTTAGACATTCATGTTTGCCTGTCAGTAAATTCCTATAGCTTTTGACAGTGTGTGTGTTCGTGTGTGTTCAAATCAAATGTTGTTTGTCACATACACATGGTTAGCAGATGTTAATGCAAGTGTAGCGAAATGCTTGTGTTTCTAGTTCCAACAATGCAGTAATAACCAACGAGTAATCTAACCTAACAATTCCACAACAACTACCTTATACAAACAAGTGTAAAGGAATGAAGAATATGTACATAAAAATATATGAATGAGTGATGGTACAGAGCGGCATAGGCAAGATGCAGTAGACGGTATCGAGTACAGTATATACATATGAGATGAGTAATGTAGGGTATGTAAACATAAAAGTGGCATAGTTTAAAGTGGCTAGTGATACATGTATTACATAAAGATGGCAAGATGCAGTAGATGGTATAGAGTACAGTATAAACATATGAGATGAGTAATGTGAGGTATGTAAACATTATATGAAGTGGCATTGTTTAAAATGGCAAGTGATACATTTATTACATCGATTTTTACATTATTAAAGTGGCTGGAGTTGAGTCAGTATGTTGGCCTCAGACCTCACTACCCTCTGGAGAGCCTTACGGTTGTGGGTGGAGCAGTTGCCGTACCAGGCAGTGATACAGCCCGACAGGATGCTCTCGGTGGTGCATCTCTAAAAGTTTGTGAGTGCTTTTGGTGCCAAATTTCTTCAGCCTCCTGAGGTTGAAGAGGCACTGCTGCGCCTTCTTCACTACTCTGTCTGTGTGAGTGGACCAATCAAGTTTGTCCGTCATGTGTACGCCGAGGAACTTAAAACTTACTACCTTCTCCACTACTGTCCCATCGATGTGAATAGGGGGGTGCTCCCTCTGCTGTTTCCTGAAGTCCACGATCATCTCCTTTGTGTGAGGTGTGAGGTTATTTTCCTGTTTGTGTGTGTGTGTTTGTGTGCATGCGCGTGCACATATGTGTAAGCCAGATGGATTGTTGTCAGTAAGCTGGTCTTCATCTCTCTGTCCAGGCGACATCCTCTCCCTCAGATAAAACCCATTAAGCAGTAGCATAGAGCTGCTTAGCCACCGGGGTGGACTGGAGATGTACACACTACCCACTGGTCACAGACCTCAATTCAACTCCTATTCCACATTGGTTCAGTGTCATTTCATTGAAATGACGTGGAAACAATGTCGATTCATACAGTGTGTGCCCAGTGGGTTAGACACTATACACTATAGACTATACACTACACACTACACACTACACACTACACAGGCCTCAACTCGTGTTTTGTTTCTCCCAGGCCAAGTATGCGATTGTGGCGACCCCTCCTGGTCTGAACTTGAAGATGCACTTCAACCCCGAGCTGCCCCCTCTCAGAAACCAGCTGATCCACAGGGTCCCCATGGGCTCTGTCATCAAATGTATTGTCTACTACAGAGAGAACTTCTGGAGGAAGAAAGGTAACAAGGGAGGGAGGGAGGGAAGGCCCATGGGCTCTGTCATCAAATGCATGATCTACTATGGAGAGAACTTGAGTGATAATCTCCTCTTCTCCTCATCCCTGATCCTCTCTCTCCTCCACATCCCTGATCCTCTCTCTCCTCTCCGCTCCTCCTCATCCCTGATCCTCTCTCTCCTCCGCATCCCTGATCCTCTCTCTCCTCTCCGCTCCTCCTCATCCCTGATCCTCTCTCTCCTGATCCTCTCTCTCTCCTCTTCTCCTCATCCCTGATCCTTTCTCCTCTCTTCCTGTCCTCCTCTCCTGCATCCTTCTCCTTTCTCTCTCTCTCTCTCTCTCTCTCTCTCTCTCTCTCTCTCTCTCTCTCTCTCTCTCTCTCTCTCTCTCTCTCTCTCTCTCTCTCTCTCTCAGGGTACTGTGGCACTATGGTGATCGAGGAGGAAGAGGCCCCCATTGGCTTGACTCTGGATGACACAAAGCCCGATGGGACTGTGCCCGCCATTATGGGGTAAACACATAACTTTAGTTTCCTGTATCCCAACATGATTACCCATAGAGAATGAGAAACTGTGGTTTACTTAGTGGTATTACTGTAACTTTATTTCTCCTGTTCCTATGCCTTAGCTTCATCCTGGCCCGCAAGTGCAGGAAGCTATGTGGACTGACGAAAGAGGAGAGGTAAACATCTGTCTGGCTGTTTCTCATGTTCAGTCCCTACAGTGTGTTTTACATCACTTCCTCATGTGTATACTATGCTAGTACGCATGTGTATCAGCATTAAGAGCTTAACCCTATCCCTTCCTTAACCCTTAAAGATGGTTGTTGCCCCCTGTAGGAAGAAGAGGATCTGTGAGATCTATTCCAGAGTGCTAGACTCAGAGGAGGCTCTGCATGTGAGTGGAACCACTACTGCTGCCACTACTACTACTACTGCTACTACCGCTATTACTAATACTGCTGCTACTACCACTACTACTACTACTACTGCTGCCACTACTACTACTACTGCTACTACCACTATTACTAATACTGCTGCTACTACCACTACTACTACTACTGCTGCTGCTACTACTACTACTGCTTCTACTACTGCTGCTACTGCTGCTACTACTACTACTACTGCTTCTACTACTGCTTCTACTACTGCTGCTACTGCTGCTACTGCTGCTACTACCGCTACTACTACTACTACTACTGCTACTGCTTCTACTACTGCTGCTACTACTACTACTACTGCTGTTACTACTACTACTACTACTACTGCTGCTGCCTCTACTACTGCTTCTACTACTGCTGCTACTACTGCTACTTCTGCTACTACTGCTGCTGCTACTACTGCTACTGCTTTTTCTACTGCTGCTGCTACTGCTTCTGCTACTACTACTACTCCTTCTGCTACTACTGCTACTACTACTACTGCTAATGTTGCTGCTACTACTGCTACTGCTGCTGCTATTACTGCTACTACTACTAGTGCTGCTTCTGCTGCTACTACTGCTATTAGTACTACTATTACTACTAGTACTGCTACGCTCTTAGAAAAAAAGGTGCTATATAGAACCTAAAAGGGTTCTTTGGCTGTCCCCATAGGGGAACCCTTTATGGTTTTACATAGAACTCGAAAGGGTTCTACATGGATCCAAAAAGGGTTCTCCTATGGGAATACCCAAAGAACTCGTTTGGAACCCCTTTCTAAAAGTGTAATACCACCACTACTGCTTGGAACTGGAAAGCTTAATTGAAACACCCCTGTTCTGCTAAAAAGCCAAAAGGATGGGACTGGAGAAATATAACCACTCTCAAAGGACTGACCATCCATGATACAGTTTCAACCACGTTTTGTGGCTATACAGTGTTTGCTTACATTTACATTGTCTACAAACATTCGAGTAAAACAACCCCCAACCAATACGAGTACCAATCCACAGCCCGATACGAGTACCAACCCCCAGCCCGATACGAGTACCAACCCCCAGCCCGATACGAGTACCAACCCCCAGCCCGATACGAGTACCAACCCCCAGCCCGATACGAGTACCAACCCCCAGCCCGATACGAGTACCAACCCCCAGCCCGATACGAGTACCAACCCCCAGCCCGATACGAGTACCAACCCCCAGCCCGATACGAGTACCAACCCCTAGCCCGATACGAGTACCAACCCCCAACCGATACGAGTACCAACCCCCAACCGATACGAGTACCAACCCCCAGCCCGATACGAGTACCAACCCCCAGCCCGATACGAGTACCAACCCCCAGCCCGATACGAGTACCAACCCCCAGCCCGATACGAGTACCAACCCCCAGCCCGATACGAGTACCAACCCCCAGCCCGATACGAGTACCAACCCCCAGCCCGATACGAGTACCAACCCCCAGCCCGATATGAGTACTAACCCCCAGCCCTCTCTGTCCCAGCCTGTGCACTATGAGGAGAAGAACTGGTGTGAGGAGGAGTATTCTGGAGGCTGCTACACTGCTTACTTCCCCCCTGGTATACTCACCCAGTACGGCAAGTAAGTAACAGACACACCCAGGCACACACACACACACACACACACACACCCAGGCACACACACCCAGGCACACACACACACACACACACACACACACACACACACACACACACACACACACACACACACACACACACACACACACACACACACACACACACAGTGATTCATATGTTGATGATGTAAAGAATTATTGCTGGTCTGTGTTGTGTAATGAGGAGCAACCAGATGCTGCACTTGACACATTTATGTAACTACTTATTCCAGTTGCTAATTTATTTGATTTTATTTCACCTTTATTTACTTTTATTTCACTAATAAGCACGCACCCATTAAGAAAATGACTGTATAAACTGTTAAATCCCCTTGGATTGATGAGGAATTAAAAAAATTGTATGGTTGAGGCCAAAGGTAGGGCAATTTAGTTTTTTAAAAGTTTACTAGCCAAGTCAAGAACAAATTCTTACTTTCAATTAAGTCCAAGGAACAGTGGGTTAACTGCCTTGTTCAGGGGCAAAGTGACAGATTTTTTTAATTTGTCAGCTTGGGATTTGAACTTGCAAACTTTCATTTACCAGTCCAACACTTTAACCACTAGGCTACCTGCCACACCAAGTCTTGCAGCCCAACTGAATGGCGAATGTACGGCAAATTAAGAAATCATGTGACTAAACTAAATAAAATAAAAAATAAACTACACTATGTAACAAAGATAAATTATATAAAGAATGATAGTAAAAAAGCTTTGGGACACCTTAAATGAAATTTTGGGGAAAAAAACCCAACTTGGCTCCTTCAGAATCAGATGGCTTATTCATCAAAAGTCCACTGTTATTGCAAAGTACTTTAATTACTTTTTCATTGGCAAGATAAGCCAACTTAGGGATGACATGCCAGCAACAAACGCTGACACTACACATCAAAGTGTATTGGATCAAATTATGAAAGACAAGAATTGTACTTTTGAATTACGTAAAGTCAGTGTGGAAGAGGTGAAAAAATGATTGTCTATCAACAATGAAAAGCCACCAGGGTCTGACAATATAGATGGAAAATTACTGAGGATAATAGCAGACGATATTGCCACTCCTATTTGCCACATCTTCAATTTAGGCCTACTAGAGAGCATGTGCCCTCAGGCCTGGAGGGAAGCTAAAGTCATTCCCCAAGGGCCCCTTGGGCGGAAGGGTAGCCTAATGGTTAGAGCGTTGGACTAGTAACCAGAAGGTTGCTGAGCTGACAAGGTCAATCTGTCATTCTGCCCCTGAACTTGCAGTTAACCCACAGTTCCTAGGCCGTCATTGAAAATAAGAAATTGTTCTTAACTAAAAAATTAAAAAATAGTAAAGCCCCCTTTACTGACTCAAATAGCCGATCTGTCAGCCTGTTACCGACCCTTAGTAAACTTCTGTAAAAAAAATGTTTGACCAGATAAAATGCTATTTTACAGTAAACAAATTGACAGCAGAATTTCAGCATGCTTATAGGGAAGGACACTCAACAAGCACAGCACTTACACTGACTGATGATTGGCTGAGAGAAATGTATTATAAAATGATTGTGGGGGCTGTCTTGTTAGACTTCAGTGCAGCTTTTGACATTATTGATCATAGTCTACTGCTGTAAAAATGTATGTGTCATGGCTTTACACCCCCTGCTATAGTGTGGATAAAGAGTTACTTGTCAAATAGAACACAGAGGGTGTTCTTTAATGGAAGCCTATCAAATATAATCCAGTTAAAATCAGGGTAGCTGTTTAGGCCCCTTGCTTTAAAAACAAATTCTAACGACATGCCACTGACTTGGAGTAAAGCCAGAGTTTCTATGTATGCGGATGACTCAACACTGTACACATCCGCTACCACAGTGACTGAAATGACTGCAACACTCAACAAAGAGCTGCAGTTAGTTTCAGAGTGGGTGGCAAGGAATAAGTTAGCCCTAAATATATCTAAAAGTATTGTATTTGGAACAAAACACCCACTAAACCCTAAACCTCAACTAAATATTGTAATAAATAATGTGGAAATTGAGTAAGTTGAGAAGACTAAACTGCTTGGAGTAACACTAGACTGTAAACTGTCATGGTCAAAACATATTGATGCAGTAGTAGCTAAGATGGGGAGAAGTCTGTCTATAATAAAGAAATGCACTGCGTTATTAACAACACTATTAACAAGGTAGGTCCTACAGGCTCTAGTTTCAACCTTATTAACAACACTATCAACAAGGTAGGTCCTACAGGCCCTAGTTTCTACCTTATTAACAACACTATCAACAAGGTAGGTCCTACAGGCCCTAGTTTCTACCTTATTAACAACACTATCAACAAGGCAGGTCCTACAGGCCCTAGTTTCTACCTTATTAACAACACTATCAACAAGGTAGGTCCTACAAGCCCTAGTTTCTACCTTATTAACAACACTATCAACAAGGCAGGTCCTACAGGCCCTAGTTTTGTCGCACCTTGACCACTGTTCAGTCGTGTGGTCAGCTGCCAAAAACAATGACTTAGGAAAATTGCAATTGGCTCAGAACAGGGAAGCACGGCTGGCCCTTGGATGTACACAGAGAGCTAATATTAATAATATGCATGTCAATCTCTCCTGGCTGAAAGTAGAGGAGAGATTGACTTCATCACTACTTTTATTAATGTAGAAAGCACAGAGCTGTCTGTCTAAACTACTGGCACACCGCTCAGACACCCATGCATACCCCACAAGACACGCCACAAGAGGTCCCCAAGTCACAGTCCCCAAGTCCAGAACAGACTACGGGAGGCACAACAGTACTACATAGAGCCATGACTACATGGAACTCTATTCCACATCAAGTAACTGACGCAAGCAGTAAAATTTAGATTTATAAAACAGATGAAAAAACATCTTATGGAACAAGCAGCTAATGGGGATTCATAATAAATACAAATACACACTGTGTGACCTTATCTAACCTTTATATCTGTCCTTCCCCCTCTGTGTAGGGTTCTCAGGGAGCCAGTAGGCAGGCTGTACTTTGCAGGCACAGAGACAGCTACTGAGTGGAGTGGCTACATGGAGGGGGCTGTTCAGGCAGGGGAGAGGGCTGCCAGAGAGGTGAGAGTCTCCATCATCATCATAATCATCAACATCATAATACATGTATTTATTTCATATACTCTCCTCCCTCTTGTGTATTCTTTTAGTATTATACATTAATTCATTGTTGTTCCAGGTCATGTATGAAATGGGCAGGATTCCACAGAGTCAGATCTGGCAAACAGAGCCTGAGTCAGTGGTAAGGATTCAATGGATACTTAAGTCACATACCAAACTCATTTGGGTTCAAATGTAAAGTATCTAAAGGACATTATAGAAAGTAGACCTAACTTAGTGCTCCCCTAACTCTCTCCCCCATCTCCTCTCTCGCTCTTACAGGAAGTCCCAGCACTCCCGTTTGTCACCACCTTCTGGGAGCGAAACCTTCCATCTGTGGGCGGGTTCATCAACTTCCTGGGCGTAGCCTCGGTCCTGTCTGTTGCCACTGCAGCAGGCATGTTGGCCTATCAGAAGGGGCTTCTCACCCGGTGCTAAACCTAAACCCCTCCCACCACCTCCTCTCCTGCATCTCCAGAGGGCAGTTCTCTGACGGCACACTATTCCCTTTACAATGCACTTCTTTTGACCACAGCTAGAGTAGTGCTCCACTTTTGACCACAGCTAGAGTAGTGCTCCACTTTTGACCACATAGAGTTCTGGTCTAAAGTAATGCACTTTATAGGAAACAGGTTGCCATGTGAGACGTTGCCACTCTGTGTCATAGGCCTTGGTAAAGACTGTTCAGCTCTGTCATTCACTACTGTACCGTCCATTGTTCTAAAAACCTCCATCCTCCACAGTGTCCCAACACAGGATCTATCAAGACCAGCTCACAATAATATTGTCTGTTCTGCTAAGATTGCTCTTTGATACCTGAGATGGGAGATGAGAGAGAATCCCTAGCTAAAAATAAGTCTGTGATTCAGACTCTCAAACCAATGAAGGATGACAACTAAATCAGAGTTATTGAAACAGTAGCTTTCCCAATGAAGTTATCATTCACAAATCTGCATTGACTGTTTGAGACTGTGTGTTAATTACCTCTGCTGATTTTAGGTGCTGACTAATCTGATTTATAATGTCATAGAACCTGTAAAACCAGCTCTAAGATTAAGTCTAGTAACAGTTTAGCAACGGCATAATATTGTCAGAATATCTATGTTATTAATGCATCCAGAATCCTACATCCAGAGGTGTTTCCGTTACGTTGCTCTCAACAGACATAGTATTCCTTGTGAAGAGAATGGAAACCTTTTTTTTAAATGTATTTTCAGGATTAGATCATTTAATTCATTGTTGTTGTAATTGAATCTCCTATGATTATATTTGAAATATTATGCATTAGATTTTTTTTTCCAATGAGGTTCGATCCTCAATGATAGTCATGAATTGTATTCTGAAGATGTCCATCATTTTATTGTCTGGGACCATTTTGAAGATTACCGAACAACAACAAAAATACTAAGAATATTACTACAGTAATACAAGAATATTATATTCTCTCATCTATGATTTCAGTAGGTCTCCATCCATTATTTCACACAACCTGTGTGCACATGGGTGTGATTATGGAAAGACTTTATTTGTAACCTTTCTATTTAAATGCTCTCATTGATACATATTGATTGATCATAGAAGGCAGTATTTATTTATTTATTTAGCCGCCTATCCGTTAACCAACTAAATAAACACTGCCTATATTTAAACTTATCGTCTTGATTCTCCCATGTATTTCTGCTGAAGCCAGAGCATACCCAATGGAAGAGGCACATCATTTACCAGAAAGTAGCCTTGTAGTTTTAGAATTTTTGAATGGTCTTCAATGGGCAAAAATGTAAGGCAATGGTCTTCAAGCTAAATACTTCGTAAATGTGGAAGTAAATTCATCCACAAACACAAATATAATTTTATACACATCTTAAATGATCGCTTACATGTTTTAATGATGTAATCATCAAGCCCATTGAAAAGATTAGGGGACATCACCTCAAAGTAAAGCAGGAGGTGTGGATACTTTCAGAGGGTATTGAGCTTGCTTCTAACTACAGCTAATTTGCCCATGATACTGAATAAGTCCAGTTTCACAGTATTTTCAGCAGATATTCCTCTCTTCGCCTAACAAATATGTACGAAACAGATTTCTATCCAATAATAAAGATCCCTCTAAAAAAATAAAAAGACAACAGTGGAAGAAAATAAAATGTGAGTGAAATAACATGAATATCTAGATCTATAGATGAACAGAATTACTGCTCTGAGTAGATAAGAGAATCAACCTGTAAGAGCATCCGTTCTGAAGCATACTGTACGGTCGGTCTTACAGTGAGTGGTGGAACATTGTGATGTTGTCCCTAAAGACGTGTGCGTACGCCGTGAGTGTAGTCCATCTTGCCTTAATATAAGTTGTGGTGTTTTAACATTTTTGCAAGTGCCTGTGTAACTCACACTCATTTCCCATTCCCCCTTCCGCTGTACCCCCCTGTCTGGTTCATTTGGCGTTAACTGGAGCTCATTGGCCACCTTTGGATTGAGTGCTCATTCTGATATGTCTTAATTTCTTGTTCTTGATTTTTTTTTTACATTTGTGTATTGTTACTGTTTTGCTAGATATTGCGGCACTTTTGGAGCTAGAAACATAAGCTTCATGCTGCACCTGCGATAACATCTGCAAAAATGTGTACGTGACCAATAAAATGTCATTTGATTTTGACACCTTCTTAGGCCATTGACTGAGCTCTGTATCCGGCAGGCGAGCGTCTGAGGCTGAACAAACAATCATGCTAACATCCGTGATGCTACAGTTAGCTTTCCAGTTGTGTATGTGTGAATCTTAAAATGGCCGACTGTGAACTGTGTAAATCAGCCCATACATCTCTAGCTAAACTATCTATCTATATGTTCTGAAATGTTGTTATTGCTGTACTCCTCAGATATGCTATCTATCCCTTAGCTTAGCTTACATCCTACCGTGACACTAAACTTGAACCCCTACCCCCAGGCTCCAAGCATTTCTCTCTTTTTTGCATTTGATTCACCTCAAAGTAACTTTTGCTCAGAGGCCTGGTTGTAACCAGAATCAGATGAGTAGGGATTGGACCATGATGTCAAGAAAGATCTCAACATTCTCAAAGAAGTATAGTAGTAGAACAGTCTGTTTGTTCTGATGGAAAACTAGTGAACGGAACTACAGGAACCAACTGGAAACAGCTGCTCCCTGGTGTCCTGGATGACATCACCAGTGTCCTAGTTCCCTGTGTGACATCATTAGTGTCCTGGTTCCCTGTGTGACATCATCAGTGTCTAATCCCTCTCTCTCTGCTTCTAGGCCTGACACTGTCTGTTCTATTCCGTCCCTCTCTCAATGGCTGGCTGTGTGTGAAATGTCGTACCTTCTAATCGGCTAATTGCATTCTTTGATGTCTTTATATGATTCCTCTCCCTCAAAGATGGTGATAAAAACATTGATTTTACCTCCTACTGGTCTCTCTCTGGGTCATTTGTCGTGTGTGTGTGTGTGTGTGTGTGTGTGTGTGTGTGTGTGTGTGTGTGTGTGTGTGTGTGTGTGTGTGTGTGTGTGTGTGTGTGTGTGTGTGTGTGTGTGTGTGTGTGTGTGTGTGTGTGTGTGTGTGGACGTGTTTAACTATACTTGTGGGGACCAGAAATCCCCACAAGAATAGTACACGAACAAACACTTGACCAACTAGGGACATTTTTGTTAGGTCAAATGCTATTTCTAGGATTACGCTTAGAATTAGTGTTAGGGTTAGAATTAGGTTTAGGAGCTAGGGTTAGTTTTAGGGTTGGGTTTAGGGGTTAGGATGAAATAGAATTTTGAATGGAACTGAATTGTGTGTGTCCCACAAGGTTAGTTTTTGTGTGTGTGTATATTTATTTTTTCTCCAAGCATCTTGGCTCCGATCCATGGATGTTCAAGTCGATGTCACTGACATGCGTTTCTGCCCTTTTCTATACCTCACCTGGAAGATTCATATCATCTTAACAGATTCATTTAATTATGACAACACTCACAGCTGAAATATCCCGTAGTGAGATAGGGTCTAATAAGAAGATAGTTGATGCGGTTGTTTATTCTGCCACATGGTGAGATATGGTCTAATAAGAAGATAGTTGACATGATAACTGAGAGGGTATAGATATGGTCTGGTTATGTACATATACAGGACCAGTCAAAAGTTTGGACATACCTACTCATTCAAGGGTTTTTCTTTATTTTTTTACTATTTTCGACACTGTGGAATAATGGTGAAGACATCAAAACTATGAAATAACACATGGATTCATGTACTAACCCAAAAAGTGTTAAACTAATATATAGAAAACAAAATATATTTTAGATGCTTCAGCTTTGCACACTCTTGGAATTCTCTCAACCAGCTTCACCTGGAATGCATTCCAACAGTCTTGAAGGAGTTCCCACATAGGCTGAGCACTTGTTGGCTGCTTTTCCTTCAAACTGTGATACAACTCATCCCAAACCATCTCAATTGGGTTGAGGTCGGGTGATTGTGGTGGCCAGGTCATCTGATGCAGCACTCCATCACTCTCCTTCTTGGTTATATAGCCCTTACACGGACAGGTGAGTTTTGTGTCATTGTCCTGTTGAAAAACAAATGATTGTCCCACTAAGCGCAAACCAGATGGGATGGCGTATAGTTGCAGAATGCTGTGGTACCCATTCTGGTTAAGTGTGCCTTGAATTCAAAATAAATCACGGACAGTGTCACCAACAAAGCACCCCAAAGCCATCACACCTCCTCCTCCATGCTTCACGGTGGGAATCACACATGCAGAGACCATCCGTTCACCTACTCTGCGTCTCACAAAGACACTTAAATTGGAACCAAAAATCTCAAATTTGGACTCATCAGACCAAAGGACAGATTTCTAACAGTCTAATGTCCATTGCTCGTGTTTTTGGCCCAAGCAAGTCTCTTCTTATTATTGGTGTCCTTTAGTAGTGGTTTATTTTCAGCAATTCGACCATGAAGGCCTGATTTATGAAGGCCAAGAGGGACTTGCCTAGTTAAATAACGGTTAAATTAAAAATTCACACAGTCTCCTCTGAACAGTTGATGTTGAGATGAGTCTGTTACAAACTCTGTGAAGCATTTATCTGGGCTGCAATTTCTGAGCCTGGTAACTCTAATGAACTTATACTCTGCAGCAGAGGTAACTCTTGGTCTTCCTTTCCTGTGCTGGTCCACATGAGAGCCAGTTTCATCATAGCGCTTGATGGTTTTTGCGACTGCACTTGAAAACATTGTCTAAGTTCTTGAAATGTTCTGCATTGACTGACCTTCATGTCTTGAAGTAATGATGGACTGTCGTTTCTCTTTGCTAATATGAGCTGTTCTTGCCATAATATAGATTTGGTATTTTACCAAATAGAGCTATCTTCTATACATCACCCCGACCTTGTCACAACACAACTGATTGGCTCAAACGCATTAAGAAGGAAAGAAATTCCACAAATTAACTTCTAACAAGGCACACCTGTTAATTGAAATGCATTCCAGGTGACTACCTCATGAAGCTGGTTGAGAGAATGCAATAGTGTGCAATAATGTCATCAAGGCAAAGGGTGGCTACTTTGAAGAATCTCAAATATTATATGCATTTTGATTTGTTTAACACTTTTTTGGTTATTACATGATTCCATAAGTGTCATTTCATAGTTGTGATGTCTTCATTATTCTACAATGTAGAAATAATACAAATAAAGAAAAACCCTTGAATGAGTAGGTGTGTCCAAACCTATGACTGGTACTGTGTCACATTTATATCAATGTAAATAGGCCTAATAATTATAATGTAATTAGAAACAAATATATATACGCATAAAATATAAATTCATTATATAAATTGTAATAAATATTTACATAAGTAAATATTTTCTGAGGTTCCACCATGTTAGTTGCATGTTCCACCCTGTTATGTATATATGCCTAACATGGTGGAAATTTGGAGGTTATGTTAGCGATCAAGATCCAGCTAGCATAATGGTGAACACTTGAAGAGAATTGAATCTTTTCTGTCAAACATATTTTGATATTATTAACTGTTATAACATGTTCATCTAATGTAGCCTAACATGTTGAAAATGTACGATTCAGAAATACTGACTAACATCCTGAAACATGAAAATATAGATAAAACCGAGTGTTGATACAGAGTTAGCATTACGCTGTTGTTTTCCCGCCCAAATAATGATTGACACTTCCTGAATATGATGTCATTGTAGGAAGGGGCTGTTTTTTGAAGGGGTATTCCTACAAACTAACAGCGTGGAGAGTGAAATCAGGGACACACAGAAAATCTTAAATACAGTAACAATAAATGCAATCATATTTTTTTGTCAGATATTTTAAGTAGCACTATAAAATAATTCATAAATATATTGATTATTTAATTATTTAATGGATTATATTTCTCATAGAAGTCAATGAATAGCATCCGGGGACCACGCCTACATCCACTGAAAACAAAATGGTCAAAATGCATAAAATTCTTATTGAGATCCACATTCTACAGAAAAGGTGCTATTTCCTGGGGACAGAAAAGGCACATCATTACTGGAATGACCCTACGACCACTTGGCTACATAGCTGATGCCTGCTGGACTGTTCATTAATCACAGTACTCCATTTTTTTGTTTGTCTGTCGGCCCCAGCCTCGAACTCAGGCCCTGGTATAGTTAACTGACCCTCTCTGCCCATTCATCACCATTTTACCTGTTGTTGCAGTCTTAGCCCAGAAATCTGCTCCTTATGTTCTCTGTCCCCACGCACAAGACAACCAGTTTTGACAGCCTTTAGCCGTACCCTCATCCTCATCCTACCCCTCCTCTGTTCCTCGGGTGATGTGGAAGTTAACCCAGGCCCTGCGTGTCCCCAGGGGCTCTCATTGATTGACTTCTGTAACCCTTGGTTACATGCATGTTAACATCAGAAGCCTCCTCCCTAAGTTTGCTTTTATCACCACTTGAGCACACTCAGCCAACCCTGATGTCCTTGCCATGTCTGAATCCTGGCTTAGGAAGGCCAAATATTTATTTTTCACCAAAGCCCCATATACCACCCGCCACTGCGACCTGTATTCTCTCGTCGGCTGGCCCTCACTTCATATTCGTTGCCAGGCCCACTGGCTCCAGGTCATTTATAAGTCTTGCTAGGTAAAGCTCCACCATATCTCAGCTCACTGGTCACCATAACAACACCCACCCGTAGCACGCGCTCCAGCAGGTATATCTCACTGGTCATCACCAAAGCCAATTGGCCGCCTTCCCTTCCAGTTTTCTGCTTCCAATGACTGGAACGAATTGCAAAAATCGCTGAAGCTGGAGACTTTGTATCTCCCTCACTAACTTTAAGCATCAGCTATCTGAGAAGCTTACAGATCACTGCAGCTGTACACACCCATCTGTAAATTGCCCATCCAATCTACCTACCTCATCCCTATATTGTTTTTATCTACTTTTTTGCACACCAATATTTCTACTTGCACATCATCATCTGCACATTATCACTCCAGTGTTAATTTGCTAAGTTGTAATTACTTTGCTACTATGGCCTACTTATTTTATATTTTTTTTACCTTTATTTTACTAGGCAAGTCAGTTAAGAACACATTCTTATTTTCAATGACGACCCAGGAACAGTGGGTTAACTGCCTGTTCAGGGGCAGAACAACATATTTGTACCTTCTCAGCTCGGGGGTTTGAACTCGCAACCTTCCGGTTACTTGTCCAACGCTCTAACCAGGCGGCTACCCTGCCGCCTTACCTCCTCACGTCATTTGCACACACTGTATGTAGACTTTTTCTATTGCGTTATTGATTGTATGTTTGTTTATTCCATGTGTAACTCTGTGTTGTTGTTTGTGTCGCACTGCTTTGCTTTATCTTGGCCTAACTGGCCTACCTGGTTAAATAAAGGTGAAATAAAATAAATACATAAAAAATAGTAGTAGTAGTAGTAGTAGTAGTAGTAGTAGTAGTAGTAGTAGTAGAAGTAGTAGTAGTAGTAGTAGTAGTAGTAGTAGTAGTAGTAGTAGTAGTAGTAGTAGTAGTAGTAGTAGTAGTAGTAGTAGTAGTAGTAGTAGTAGTAGTAGTAGTAGGGGCAGCAGTTTATTTTGACTAAAATGGAAGTTATATATAGTAGTAGTAGTAGTAGTAGTAGTTAGTGTAGTAGTAGTCAGATGGCAGTAGTAGTAGTAGTAGTAGTAGTAGTAGTAGTAGTAGTAGTAGTAGCAGTAGTAGTAGTAGTAGTAGTAGTAGTAGTAGTAGTAGTAGTAGGGGTTTATTTTGACTAAAATGGAAGTTATATATAAGTTTGAGTATCAGATGGAGTGTGTTAAGTTCATTTGAAGTAATCCATCTATTCTGAAGCTCACCATTGTAAATACAAATGAACAATTAGCACTTACTTAGCACATAGTGTTGGCAACATTAGAATCACCATGGTTACGGTAAAGCCAGTAGGGGTCCAGGAGCACAGTGAGTTCGTGATGAAAGGACTGAAAAACAAAGGAATGAAAGAGATGTGGAAGAGACAGAAAAGAGGAATGTTTAAGCACACCGAAACACACCATACACACCACACATACTGTAACAAATGTACATGCACGCACACACACACCACACACACTATACGTGCAGGCACGCACACACACACACACTATACGTGCAGGCAGGCACACACACACGCACACACATACACACACCTAAAGAGTTTGGTTGATTTACAGAAAGTTCTCAACATAACCGAAGCAGGAGATTTCATTTAAGTGAGATGAAAGTAGATTGACTTGTTTCCCTATCTAAAGCTAGGGCTCTGTTCTAGGCCCTCTCCTATTCTCGCTATACACCAAGTCACTTGGCTCTGTCATAACCTCACATGGTCTCTCCTATCATTGCTATGCAGACGACACACAATTAATCTTCTCCTTTCCCCCTTCTGATGACCAGGTGGCGAATCGCATCTCTGCATGTCTGGCAGACATATCAGTGTGGATGACGGATCACCACCTCAAGCTGAACCTCGGCAAGACGGAGCTGCTCTTCCTCCCGGGAAGGACTGCCCGTTCCATGATCTCGCCATCACGGTTGACAACTCCATTGTGTCCTCCTCCCAGAGCGCTAAGAACCTTGGCGTGATCCTGGACAACACCCTGTCGTTCTCAACTAACATCAAGGCGGTGGCCCGTTCCTGTAGGTTCATGCTCTACAACATCCGCAGAGTACGACCCTGCCTCACACAGGAAGCGGCGCAGGTCCTAATCCAGGCACTTGTCATCTCCCGTCTGGATTACTGCAACTCGCTGTTGGCTGGGCTCCCTGCCTGCCTGTGCCATTAAACCCCTACAACTCATCCAGAACGCCGCAGCCCGACTGGTGTTCAACCTTCCCAAGTTCTCTCACGTCACCCCGCTCCTCCACTCTCTCCACTGGCTTCCAGTTGAAGCTCGCATCCGCTACAAGACCATGGTGCTTGCCTACGGAGCTGTGAGGGGAACGGCACCTCAGTACCTCCAGGCTCTGATCAGGCCCTACACCCAAACAAGGGCACTGCGTTCATCCACCTCTGGCCTGCTCGCCTCCCTACCACTGAGGAAGTACAGTTCCCGCTCAGCCCAGTCAAAACTGTTCGCTGCTCTGGCCCCCAATGGTGGAACAAACTCCCCACGACGCCAGGACAGCGGAGTCAATCACCACCTTCCGGAGACACCTGAAACCCCACCTCTTTAAGGAATACCTAGGATAGGATAAAGTAATCCTTCTCACCCCCCCCCCCTTAAAAGATTTAGATGCACTATTGTAAAGTGGCTGTTCCACTGGATGTCATAAGGTGAATGCACCGATTTGTAAGTCGCTCTGGATAAGAGCGTCTGCTAAATGACTTAAATGTAAATGTAATGTAAATGTAGCACATCAGCCCCCTCCTGGAGTTTTTTTTATTTTATTTATTTACCTTTATTTAACCAGGTAGGCTAGTTGAGAACACCTTTATTTAACCAGGTAGGCTAGTTGAGAACACCTTTATTTAACCAGGTAGGCTAGTTGAGAACAACTTTATTTAACCAGGTAGGCTAGTTGAGAACAAGTTCTCATTTGCAACTGCGACCTGGCCAAGATAAAGCATAGCAGTGTGAACAGACAACACAGAGTTACACATGGAGTAAACAATTAACAAGTCAATAACACAGTAGAAAAAAAGGGGGAGTCTATATACAATATGTGCAAAAGGCATGAGGAGGTAAGCGAATAATTACAATATTGCAGATTAACACTGGAGTGATAAATGATCAGATGATCATGTACAGGTAGAGATATTGGTGTGCAAAAGAGCAGACAAGTAAATAAATAAAAACTGTGGGGATGAGGTAGGTGAAAATGGGTGGGCTATTTACCAATAGATTATGTACAGCTGCAGCGATCGGTTAGCAGCTCAGATAGCTGATGTTTGAAGTTGGTGAGGGAGATAAAAGTCTCCAACTTCAGCGATTTTTGCAATTCGTTCCAGTCACAGGCAGCAGAGTACTGGAACGAAAGGCGGCCGAATGAGGTGTTGGCTTTAGGGATGATCAGTGAGATACACCTGCTGGAGCGCGTGCTACGAATGGGTGTTGCCATCGTTACCAGTGAACTGAGATAAGGCGGAGCTTTACCTAGCATGGCCTTGTAGATGACCTGGAGCCAGTGGGTCTGGCGACGAATATGTAGCGAGGGCCAGCCGACTAGAGCATACAAGTCGCAGTGGTAGGTAGTATAAGGTGCTTTAGTGACAAAACGGATGGCACTGTGATAAACTGCATCCAGTTTGCTGAGTAAAGTGTTGGAAGCAATTTTGTAGATGACATCGGCGAAGTCGAGGATCGGTAGGATAGTCAGTTTTACTAGGGTAAGCTTGGCAGCGTGAGTGAAGGAGGCTTTGTTGCGGAATAGAAAGACGACTCTTGATTTGATTTTCGATTGGAGATGTTTGATATGGATCTGGAAAGAGAGTTTGCAGTCCAGCCAGACACCTAGGTACTTATAGGTGTCCACATATTCAAGGTCGGAACCATCCAGTGTGGTGATGCTAGTCGGGCATGCGGGTGCAGGCAGCGATCGGTTGAAAAGCATGCATTTGGTTTTACTAGCGTTTAAGAGCAGTCGGAGGCCACGGAAGGAGCGTTGTATGGCATTGAAGCTCGTTTGGAGGTTTGATAGCACAGTGTCCAATGACGGGCCGAAAGTATATAGAATGGTGTCGTCTGCGTAGAGGTGGATCAGGGAATCGCCCGCAGCAAGAGCGACATCATTGATATATACAGAGAAAAGAGTCGGCCCGAGAATTGAACCCTGTGGCACCCCCATAGAGACTGCCAGAGGACCGGACAGCATGCCCTCCGATTTGACACACTGAACTCTGTCTGCAAAGTAATTGGTGAACCAGGAAAGGCAGTCATCCGAAAAACCGAGGCTACTGAGTCTGCCGATAAGAATATGGTGATTGACAGAGTCGAAAGCCTTGGCAAGGTCGATGAAGACGGCTGCACAGTACTGTCTTTTATCGATGGCGGTTATGATATCGTTTAGTACCTTGAGTGTGGCTGAGGTGCACCCGTGACCGGCTCGGAAACCAGATTGCATAGCGGAGAAGGTACGGTGGGATTCGAGATGGTCAGTGACCTGTTTGTTGACTTGGCTTTCGAAAGACCTTAGATAGGCAGGGCAGAATGGATATCGGTCTGTAACAGTTTGGGTCCAGGGTGTCTCCCCCTTTGAAGAGGGGGATGACTGCGGCAGCTTTCCAATCCTTGGGGATCTCAGACGATATGAAAGAGAGGTTGAACAGGCTGGTAATAGGGGTTGCGACAATGGCGGTGGATAGTTTCAGAAATAGAGGGTCCAGATTGTCAAGCCCAGCTGATTTATACGGGTCCAGGTTTTGCAGCTCTTTCAGAACATCTGCTATCTGGATTTGGGTAAAGGAGAACCTGGAGAGGCTTGGGCGAGGAGCTGCGGGGGGGGGGCTGTTGGCCGAGGTAGGAGGAGCCAGGCGGAAGGCATGGCCAGCCGTTGAGAAATGCTTGTTGAAGTTTTCGATAATCATGGATTTGTCGGTGGTGACCGTGTTCCCTAGCCTCAGTGCAGTGGGCAGCTGGGAGGGGGTGCTCTTGTTCTCCATGGACTTCACAGTGTCCCAGAACTTTTTGGAGTTGGAGCTACAGGATGCAAACTTCTGCCTGAAGAAGCTGGCCTTAGCTTTCCTGACTGACTGCGTGTATTGGTTCCTGACTTCCCTGAACAGTTGCATATCGTGGGGACTGTTCGATGCTATTTCAGTCCGCCACAGGATGTTTTTGTGCTGGTCGAGGGCAGTCAGGTCTGGAGTGAACCAAGGGCTGTATCTGTTCTTAGTTCTGCATTTTTTGAACGGAGCATGCTTATCTAAAATGGTGAGGAAGTTACTCTTAAAGAATGACAAGGCATCCTCAACTGACGGGATGAGGTCAATGTCCTTCCAGGATACCCGGGCCAGGTCGATTAGAAAGGCCTGCTCACAGAAGTGTTTTAGGGAGCGTTTGACAATGATTAGGGGTGGTCGTTTGACTGCGGCACCGTAGGGGATACAGGCAATGAGGCAGTGGTCGCTGAGATCCTGGTTGAAGACAGCGGAGGTGTATTTGGAGGGCCAGTTGGTCAGGATGACGTCTATGAGGGTGCCCTTGCTTACAGAGTTAGGGTTGTACCTGGTGGGTTTCTTGATGATTTGTGTGAGATTGAGGGCATCTAGCTTAGATTGTAGGACTTTAGAGGTTATAGTCCAGGAAGAGAAGGTTAGGAAGAAGAGAGGGTTTGGAGGAAGAGGGGGTTAGCCAGAGGAGAGGATTAGGAGGAGGAGAGGGTTAGGAGGAGGAGAGGGTTAGGAGGAGGAGAGGGTTAGCATGAGGAGAGGGTTAGGAGGAGGAGAGGGTTAGCATGAGGAGAGGGTTAGGAGGAGGAGAGGGTTAGGAGGAGGAGAGGGTTAGAAGGAGGAGAGGGTTAGCCGGAGGAGAGGGTTAGGAGGAGGAGAGGGTTAACATGAGGAGAGGGTTAGGAGGAGGAGAGGGTTAGGAGGAGGAGAGGGTTAGCATGAGGAGAGGGTTAGGAGGGGTAGAGGGTTAGGAGGAGGAGAAGGTTAGAAGGAAGAGAGGGTTAGGAGGAAGAGAGGGTTTGGAGGAAGAGAGGGTTAGGAGGAAGAGAGGGTTAGGAGGAAGAGAGGGTTAGGAGGAAGAGAGGGTTTGGAGGAAGAGAGGGTTAGGAGGAAGAGAGGGTTAGGAGGAAGAGAGCATTAGGAGGAAGAGAGGGTGAGCAGGAGGATATGGTGAGCTTGAAGAAAGGGTTAGCAGGAGGAGAGTGTTAGCAGGAAGATAAGGTTAGCAGGAGGAGAGGGTTAACAGGAAGATAAGGTTAGCAGGAGGAGAGGGTTAACAGGTAGAGAGGGTGAGCAGGAAGATAAGGTTAGCAGGAGGAGAGGGTGAGCTTGAAGAAAGGGTTAGCAGGAGGAAATGGTTAGCAGGAGGAGAAGGTTAGAAGGAAGAGAGGATTAGCATGAGAGAAGGGTTAGCAGGAAGAAGGGGATAGCAGGTAGAGAGTGTATGCAGGAGGAAGGGGTTAGGAGGAGGACAGGGTTGGCAGGAGGAGAGGATTAGCAGGAGGAAAAAGTAAGCAGGAAGAGATGCTTAACAGGAGTAGAGGGTTAGCAGGAATAGAAGGTTAGCAGGAGGAGGCGGTTAGCAGGAAGAGAGGGTGAGCAGGAGGACAGGGTTAGCTGGAGGAGGGGATTAGCAGGAGAAGAGAGTTAGCAGGAGGACATGGTTAGCAGGAGGAAATGGTTAGCAGGAGGAGAGGGGTATCATGAGGAGGGACAATGCAATATTGGCTATGTGTTCATCTGGGCTCAAATAATATTTATCTTTAGGTATTTAGGTCTCAAATATCAGAAAGGGAGATCGAGAGAGAGAGGAAGGGAGCAAGAGAAATAGAGAGAGAGAGTTAGCAGGGATGCAGGAAAAAAACAGATACTAGGGGATACGTCACAACTTTCTCTCTCTCTCCTCTTTCTCTCTCTCTCCCCCTCCTCTCCCTCTCCCCACTCCCCCTTTCTCTCTCTCTCCCTCTCCCCCTTCAATCTTCACTATACTGTGCATACTGTATATCTCTCAGTAAGAAGCCCGACTCTTTGACTTTACCGCAGTAATTTCCCCACCCAGGGGATTAAACTCTGGGACTCTCACTCACTTCACTCTCTCCGTCCAGCGACAGATTTACTCCCTCCGTCTATTTATTTACTGCTCTGCCTCTTACGAAAGGATGGAGGGATGGAGAGAGTGACAAAGTGCCAGGCTGAAATTAAAACTAGGAGCCTGGCGTAATTCACTTTAATTACTTCCTGCGAGGTCAGGGGAAAATCCTTTTCTTCTCTCTGCTTAGATGACTCCTTGTTCTTTAAGGTGAAAATATAGATGTTAGAAGTCAGATGGTTGGTAGACCAAAAATACACAGTCAGATAGATGGTCTGTAGACCAAAAAGACACAGATGCTAGTCTTCCAAGGACATGCTGTCTGTTTGCTAGTGTTTCAGTCTGCAGTCCCCATTTCACCCAGTACTACATAGTTATTGTTCAGTTTGACCCATCTTGCTCTCTTGCAATCTCGTATCCTGGCATCATTTCAGCTCCTTCGAACAGCTGCATGTCTTCTAGGGTCTCCCCAGGTGAAACCAAGGGGCCATGGACATAGAGAGTCCTATTGCAGTCTGTCTCCGATACATCAGTATGACTAAGCAAATCTCTCTTTGCTTCTTTAGTTTAATCTCTCCCGTACTCTCCTCTCAGCATGCTGTACCTCTCTCGCCTAGTCTCCTAGTCTCCTTGACCTCCTTCCTCTTCTCTATATCTTGTTTCCTCTTCTCCTCTCCTGTCTTCTAACTGTCTGGTGTGTGTGACAGGTGTGTCAGTGTGAGTGATGTGAATCGTTAAGAAGCTGTGATCAGAAGAGATCCTCTCTGTTCTTTATCAGAGCTGTGTCACCACACAGCTGTGTAGCTAAAGAAGCAGACACACTCAGTAGCACTGCGTGGGTAAAACAAAACAAAAAAACATATTACAACCTATGTGTTGTGATAATTGGTTGTTTTGTCTATAACCTGGTAGTTCATATGCCTTGCAACCTTGATCTAAAGGCTGGCAAAATAAAACACAGGAACAGAATAAATTCAACCACACATTTGTTTCATCACAAACTGGAGAGCAACCTCTGTCCGGTTCAGTCCACAAAGCAGGGTAGCCCAGAAGGTTGCAAGTTCAAACCCCTGAGCTGACAAGGTACAAATCTGTCATTCCTCTTCTGGCTGTGCCGGGTAGAGATTATAACAGAACATGGCCAAGATGTTCAAATGTTGTAGAGGGTGCAAAAGGTCAGCACCTCAGGAGTAATTGTCAGTTGGCTTTTCATAGCGGATCATTCAGAGTATCTCTACCACTCCTACTGTCTCTAGAGAGTTGAAAACTGCAGGTCTGGGACAAGGTAGCACATCCAGTGAACAGGTTTCCATAGCCACAGGCAGAACAGTTCAAACTGGAGCAGCAGCACAATCAGGTAGACTGGGGGCAGCAAGGAGTCCTCAGGTCAGATAGTCCTGAGGCATGGTCCTAGACCTCAGGTCAACCGAAAAAGAGAGAAAGAAGAAAGAAAGAATGAAAGAAAGAGAATTAGAGAGAGCATACTTAAATTCACACAGGACACCAGATAAAACCAGATTATCGTTTCCAAGATGGCGTAGCAGTGCAGACGTGTTTTGTTCGTCCTCTTGTGTACTTTTGTATTTTTTCAATTTTATTTCAATCTCTTCTCTATTTTAGTTCAATTATACCTTCCGGTAACCTGCCTCACCCAATGTGATACGGAACCGCTATTATTTTTAATTTTTAAACCTTATAGCAAGAACCACCTAGCCATCAGAAGCTAATCAGCTAATTAGCTACAAGCTATTTAGTCATTGTTAGCCACTGCTAGTGGCCTTTACCTTCTGCACAGGTACCAGACCCTTTTTTAGCTTGGATAATACTCACCAGCCTACCAGTAACGGACTGTCTCTCCACTACAACGCCGGATTCCTGCCCCAATCCCTGGACCATTCTCCTGATCTTCACAGCTAGCTAGCACCCACCGAGTTACCCAGTACCGAAGCTATCTCTGAGGCCCACCTCCCGGCCTACTCAGTTGTTCACCCGGACTCCACCCAAACACGACTAGAACACACAACTCCACCAGAATCTTGCGGTAAGCTCTGGACCTTGGCACCGGATCACCGCTGCTACCGAGTGGCTATAGTGGTCAATGCCCCTGCCCCGAAGCTAGCACCAGTTAACCGTGAGCCAGGCGCATCTCCCGGATAGAAAACGGACTTACTACAACTACAATACAGCTCTCGCCATCTGGCTTCCTTAGTCAACACGGCGTCCCGCCGCACAACCACAACTGGTCTGCTGACAAATACTCCATCGGCTGTGTCTTCAACCGGCCTCCGTCGGATGTTGGAGCTGACGCGTCTACTATCCCCGGGCTACTAACTTTGTGTCTAACTGTGTCGCCCGCGTGCTAGCATGGTAGCGACTACTCCGCGGCTTCCCTGTTCCTTCTATTGCTGCCCCCTGGACCCTATGATCACTTGGCTACATAGCTGATGTTGCTGGACTGTCCATTAATCACGGTACTCCATTCTGTTTATTTATTTATTTATTTTTATTTGTCGGCCCTAGCCGCGAACTCAGACGCTACAGTGCCTTGCGAAAGTATTCGGCCCCCTTGAACTTTGCGACCTTTTGCAGGCTTCAAACATAAAGATATAAAACTGTATTTTTTGTGAAGAATCAACAACAAGTGGACACAATCATGAAGTGGAACAACATTTATTGGATATTTCAAACTTTTTTAACAAATCAAAAACTGAAAAATTGGGCGTGCAAAATTATTCAGCCCCTTTACTTTCAGTGCAGCAAACTCTCTCCAGAAATTCAGTGAGTATCTCTGAATGATCCAATGTTGACCTAAATGACTAATGATGATAAATACAATCCACCTGTGTGTAATCAAGTCTCCGTATAAATGCACCTGCACTGTGATAGTCTCAGAGGTCCGTTAAAAGCGCAGAGAGCATCATGAAGAACAAGGAACACACCAGGCAGGTCCGAGATACTGTTGTGAAGAAGTTTAAAGCCGGATTTGGATACAAAAAGATTTCCCAAGCTTTAAACATCCCAAGGAGCACTGTGCAAGCGATAATATTGAAATGGAAGGAGTATCAGACCACTGCAAATCTACCAAGACCTGGCTGTCCCTCTAAACTTTCAGCCCATACAAGGAGAAGACTGATCACAGATGCAGCCAAGAGGCCCATGATCACTCTGGATGAACTGCAGAGATCTACAGCTGAGGTGGGAGACTCTGTCCATAGGACAACAATCATTCGTATATTGCACAAATCTGGCCTTTATGGAAGAGTGGCAAGAAGAAAGCCATTTCTTAAAGATATCCATAAAAAGTGTTGTTTAAAGTTTGCCACAAGCCACCTGGGAGAAACACCAAACATGTGGAAGAAGGTGCTCTGGTCAGATGAAACCAAAATTGAACTTTTTGGCAACAATGCCAAACGTTATATTTGGCGTAAAAGCAACACTGCCCTGGACACCATTTGTGAATTGATCGCCCCCCATCTTGCTTCAGAGTTCGTTCTGTTAGGTGACCTAAACTGGGATATGCTTAACACCCCGGCAGTTCGACAATCTAAGCGAGATGCCCTCAACCTCACACAAATCATCAAGGAACCCACCAGGTACAACCCTAAATTCGAAAAACACGGGCACCCTCATACACATTATCCTGACCAACTTGCCCTCCAAATACACCTCCGCTGTTTTCAATCAGGATCTAAGCGATCACTGCCTCATTGCCTGCATCCGCTATGGGTCCGCGGTCAAACGGCCACCCCTCATCACTGTCAAACGCTACCTAAAACACTTCTGCAAGCAGGCCTTTCTAATCGACCTGGCCCGGGTATCCTGGAAGGATATTGACCTCATCCCGTCAGTCGAGGATGCCTGGTCATTCTTTAAAAGTAATTTCCTCACCATCGTAGATAAGCATGCCCCGTTCAGAAAATGCAGAACTAAGAACAGATATAGCCTTTGGTTCACTCCAGACCTGACTGCCCTTAACCAGCACAAAAACATCCTGTGGCGGACTGCAATAGTCCCCACGATATACAACTGTTCAGGGAAGTCAGGAACCAATACACGCAGTCAGTCAGGAAAGCAAAGGCTAGCTGTTTCAAGCAGAAATTTGCATCATGTAGCTCTAACTCAAAAAAGTTTTGGGACACTGCTGCGAGCAGGCCTTTCTAATCAACCTGGCCCGGGTGTCCTGGAAGGATATTGACCTCATCCCGTCAGTCGAGGATGCCTGGTCATTCTTTAAAAGTAATTTCCATGGAGAACAAGAGCACCTCCTCCCAGCTTCCCACTGCACTGAGGGTAAGTATCACGGTCACCACTGATAAATCCATGATAATCTAAAATTTCAATAAGCATTTCTCAACGGCTGGCCATGCCTTCCTCCTGGCTAATCCTACCCCGGCCAACAGCTCCGCCTCCCTCGCAGCTACTTGCCCAAGTCTCCCCAGCTTCTCCTTCACCCAAATCCAGAAAGCAGATGTTCTGAAAGAGCTGCAAAACCTGGACCCATACAAATCAGCTGGGCTAAACAATCTGGACCCTCTCTTTCTAAAATTATCCACTGCCATTGTTGCAACCCCTATTACCAACCTGTTCAAACTCTCTTTCGTATCGTCCGAGATCCCTAAAGATTGGAAAGCTGCTGCGGTCATCCCCCTCTTCAAAGGGGGTGACACCCTAGACCCAAACTGTTACAGACCGATATCCATCCTGCTCTGCCTATCTAAAGTCTTCGAAAGCTAAGTTAATAAACAGATCACTGACCATTTCGAATCCCACCGTACTTTCTCCGCTGTGCAATCCGGCTTCCGAGCCGGTCACGGGTGCACCTCAGCCACGCTCAAGGTATTAAACGATATCATATCCGCCATCGATAAGAGACAGTACTGTGCAGCCGTCACCGTATTCTTATCAGCAGACTTAATAGTCTTGGTTTTTCTAATGACTGCCTCGCCTGGTTCACCAATTACTTTGCAGACAGAGTTCAGTGTGTCAAATCGGAGGGCATGTTGTCCAGACCTCTGGCAGTCTCTATGGGGGTGCCACAGGGTTCAATTCTTGGGCTGACAATTTTCTCTGTAAATATCAATGATGTCACTCTTGCTGCGGGAGATTCCCCGATCCACCTCTATGCAGACTACACCATTCTGTATACTTCGGGCCATTCCTTGGACACTGTGCTAACTAACCTCCAAACGAGCTTCAATGCCATACAACACTCCTTATGTGGCCTCCAACTGCTCTTAAACGCTAGTAAAACCAAATGCATGCTTTTCAACCGTTCGCTGCCTGCACCCGCCCGCCCGACTAGCATCACCAACCTGGACAGTTCCGACCTAGAATATGTGGACAACTATAAATACCTAGGTGTCTGGCTAGACTGTAAACTCTGCTTCCAGACTCATTTTCCAGACTCATCCCAAATCAAATCTAGAATCGGCTTTCTATTTCGCAACAAAGCCTCCTTCACTCACGTCACCAAACTTACCCTAGTAAAACTGACTATCCTACCGATCCTCGACTTCGGCGATGTCATCTACAAAATAGCTTCCAACACTCTACTCAGCAAACTGCATGCAGTCTATCACAATGCCATCCGTTTTTGTCACCAAAGCCCCATATTCTACCCACCACTGCGACTTGTATGCTCTAGTCGGTTGGCCCTCGCTACATATTCGTCACCAGAACCACTGGTTCCAGGTCATCTACAAGTCTATGCTAAGTAAAGCTCCACCTTATCTCAGTTAACTGGTCACGATAACAACACCCACCCGTAGCACACGTTCCAGCAGGTATATTTCACTTATCATCCCCAAAGCCAACACCTCATTTGGCCGCCTTTCCTTCCAGTTCTCTGCTGCCAGTGACTGGAACGAATTGCAAAAAGTTGGAGACTGTTATTTTCCTCACCAACTTTGAACATCAACTATCTGAGCAGCTAACCAATCGCTGCAGCTGTAAATAGTCCATCTGTAAATAGCCCACCCAATCTACCTACCTCATCCCCATACTGTTTTTATTTTGTTTACTTTTCTGCTTTTCTGCACACCAGTATCTCTACTTGCACATCATCATCTGCACATTTATCACTCCAGTGTTAATTTGCTAAATTGTAATTATTCCCTCCTATGGCCTATTTATTGCCTACCTCCTCATGCCTTTTGCACACACTGTATATAGACTTTCTTTTTTTCTACTGTGTCATTGACTTGTTTATTGTATTATTGGCTTGTTTATTGTTTATTCCATGTGTAACTCTGTGTTGTTGTCTGTGTCCCATTGCTTTGCTTTATCTTGGCCAGGTCGCAGTTGCAAATGAGAACTTGTTCTCAACTAGCCTACCTGTTTAAATAGCTGAAATAAAAAATACAAATAAAAAATAAGACAGGAGAAATACTCCAGATATAACAGACTGACCCTAGCCCCCCGACAGATAAACTATTGCAGCATAAATACTGGAGGCTGAGACAGGAGGGGTTTGGAGACACTGTGGCCCTGTCCAACAATACCCCCGGACAGGGCCAAACAGGCAGGATGTAACCCCACCCACTTTGCCAAAGCACAGCCCCCACACCACTAGAGGGATATCTTCAACCACCAACTTACTATCCTGAGACAAGGCAGAGTATAGCCCACGAAGATCTCCCCCACGGCACGAACGCAAGGGGGGAGGCACCAAACCGGACAGGAAGATCACATTAGTGACTCAACCCACTCAAGTGGCACATCCCTCCTAGGGACGGCATGGAAGAGCACCAGTAAGCCAGTGACTCAGACCCTGTAATAGCGTTAGAGGCAGAGAATCCCAGTGGAGCGAGCGGAACTGGCCAGGCAGAAACAGCAAGAGCGGTTCGTTGCTCCAGTGCCTTTCCATTCATCTTACATTTACATTTACATTTACATTTAAGTCATTTAGCAGACGCTCTTATCCAGAGCGACTTACAAATTGGTGCATACACCTTATGACAACCAGTGGAACAGCCACTTGCATCTAAATCTTGTTGGGGGGGGAGAAGGATTACCTACCCTTACTTACCCTATCCTAGGTATTCCTTGAAGAGGTGGGGTTTCAGGTGTCTCCGGAAGGTGGTGATTGACTCCGCTGTCCTGGCAGGAGTTTGTTCCACCATTGGGGGGCCAGAGCAGCGAACAGTTTTGACTGGGCTGAGCGGGAACTGTACTTCCTCAGTGGTAGGGAGGCGAGCAGGCCAGAGGTGGATGAACGCAGTGCCCTTGTTTGGGTGTAGGGCCTGATCAGAGCCTGGAGGTACTGAGGTGCCGTTCCCCTCACAGCTCCGTAGGCGAGCACCATGGTCTTGTAGCGGATGCGAGCTTCAACTGAAGCCAGTGGAGAGGCGGAGGAGCGGGGTGACGTGAGAGAACTTGGGAAGGTTGAACACCAGACGGGCTGCGGCGTTCTGGATGAGTTGTAGGGTTTAATGGCACAGGCAGGAGCCCAGCCAACAGCGAGTTGCAGTAATCAAGACGGGAGATGACAAGTGCCTGGATTAGGACCTGCGCCGCTTCCTGTGTGAGGCAGGGTCTACTCTGCGGATGTTGTAGAGCATGAACCTACAGGAACGGGACACCGCCTTTGTTAGTTGAGAACGTCAGGGTGTTTCAGGATCACGCCAAGGTTCTTAGCGCTCTGGGAGGAGGACACAATGGAACCGTGATGGCGAGATCATGGAACGGGCAGTCCTTCCCCGGGAGGAAGAGGAGCTCCGTCTTGCTGAGGTTCAGCTTGAGGTGGTGATCCGTCATCCACACTGATATGTCTGCCAGACATGCAGAGATGCGATTCGCCACCTGGTCATCAGAAGGGGAAAGGAGAAGATTAATTGTGTGTCGTCTGCATAGCAATGATAGGAGAGACCATGTGAGGTTATGACAGAGCCAAGTGACTTGGTGTATAGCGAGAATAAGAGAGGGCCTAGAACAGAGCCCTGGGGGACACCAGTGGTGAGAGCGCGTGGTGAGGAGACAGATTCTCGCCACGCCATAGGAGCGACCTGTCAGGTAGGACGCAATCAAGCGTGGGCCGCGCCTGAGATGCCCAACTCGGAGAGGGTGGAGAGGAGGATCTGATGGTTCACAGTATCGAAGGCAGCCGATAGGTCTAGAAGGATGAGAGCAGAGGAGAGAGAGTTAGCTTTAGCAGTGCGGAGCGCCTCCGTGATACAGAGAAGAGCAGTCTCAGTTGAATGACTAGTCTTGAAACCTGACTGATTTGGATCAAGAAGGTCATTCTGAGAGAGATAGCGGTAGAGCTGGCCAAGGACGGCACGCTCAAGAGGTTTGGAGAGAAAGGAGAGAAGGGATACTGGTCTGTAGTTGTTGACATCGGAGGGATAGTGTAGGTTTTTCAGAAGGGGTGCAACTCTCGCTCTCTTAGGGACGTAGCCAGCGGTCAGGGATGAGTTGATGAGCGAGGTGAGGTAAGGGAGAAGGTCTCCGGAAATGGTCTGGAGAAGAGAGGAGGGGATAGGGTCAAGCGGGCAGGTTGTTGGGCGGCCGGCCGTCACAAGACGCGAGATTTCATCTGGAGAGAGAGGGGAGAAAGAGGTCAGAGCATAGGGTAGGGCAGTGTGGGCAGAACCAGCAGTGTCGTTTGACTTAGCAAACGAGGATCGGATGTCATCGACCTTCTTTTCAAAATGGTTGACGAAGTCATCTGCAGGGGGGAGGATTCAGGAGGGAGGAGAAGGTGGCAAAGAGCTTCCTAGGGTTAGAGGCAGATGCTTGGAATTTAGAGTGGTAGAAAGTGGCTTTAGCACAGGGAAGGATGCCAGGTCCGCAGGGAGGGAGTTTTCCTCCATTTCCGCTCGGCTGCCCGGAGCCCTGTTCTGTGAGCTCGCAATGAGTCGTCGAGCCACGGAGCGGGAGGGGAGGACCGAGCCGGCCTGGAGGATAGGGGACATAGGGAGTCAAAGGATGCAGTAAGGGAGGAGAGGAGGGTTGAGGAGGCAGAATCAGGAGATAGGTTGGAGAAAGTTTGAGCAGAGGGAAGAGAAGATAGGATGGAAGAGGAGAGAGTAGCGGGGGAGAGAGAGCGAAGGTTGGGACGGCGCGATACCATCCGAGTAGGGGCAGTGTGGGAAGTGTTGGATGAGAGCGAGAGGGAAAAGGATACAAGGTAGTGGTCGGAGACTTGGAGGAGTTGCAATGAGGTTAGTGGAAGAACAGCATCTAGTAAAGATGAGGTCAAGCGTATTGCCTGCCTTGTGAGTAGGGGGAAGGTGAGAGGGTGAGGTCAAAAGAGGAGAGGAGTGGAAAGAAGGAGGCAGAGAGGAATGAGTCAAAGGTAGACGTGGGGAGGTTAAAGTCGCCCAGAACTGTGAGAGGTGAGCCGTCCTCAGGAAAGGAGCTTATCAAGGCATCAAGCTCATTGATGAACTCTCCGAGGGAACCTGGAGGGCGATAAATGATAAGGATGTTAAGCTTGAAAGGGCTGGTAACTGTGACAGCATGGAATTCAAAGGAGGCAATAGACAGATGGGTAAGGGGAGAAAGAGAGAAAGACCACTTGGGAGAGATGAGGATCCCGGTGCCACCAGCTGACCAGAAGCTCTCGGGGTGTGCGAGAACACGTGGGCGGACGAGGAGAGAGCAGTAGGAGTAGCAGTGTTATCTGTGGTGATCCATGTTTCCGTCAGTGCCAAGAAGTCAAGGGACTGGAGGGAGGCATAGGCTGAGATGAACTCTGCCTTGTTGGCCGCAGATTGGCAGTTTACCGGAGACCTGGACGTGGGTCACGCGCTGGGACCACCAAGGGTGGTCGCGGCCACGCGGTGTGGAGCGTTTGTATGGTCTGTGCAGAGAGGAGAGAACAGGGATAGACAGACACATAGTTGACAGGCTACAGAAAAGGCTACGCTAATGCAAGGAAATTGGAATGACAAGCGGACTACACGTCTCGAATGTTCAGAAAGTTAGGCTTACGTAGCAAGAATCTTATTGACTAAAATGATTAAAATGATACAGTACTGCTAAAGTAGGCTAGCTGGCAGTAGCTGCGTTGTTGACACTACACTAATCAAGTCGTTCCGTTGAGTGTAATAATTTCTACAGTGCTGCTATTCGGGGGGCTAGCTGGCTAGCTAGCAGTGTTGTTTACGTTACGTTGAGTTAAAAGAACGACAATAGCTGGCTAGCGAACCTCAGTGAATTAAGATAATCACTCCAAGGCTACACACACTAAACTACACAATTATCTTGGAAACAAAGACAGCTATGTAGCTAGCTAACACTGAACTAATCAAGTCGTACAGTTGAGTGAATAGCACTACAGTGATGCTAATCTGTGTGCGTTAGCTAGCGTTAGCTAGCTCCTGGGCGAATAGCAGTGAAGGCTACGTTAGGGCGACGAAATACGATAATTATGCAATTATCTCTGATACAAGGACGGCTATGTAGCTAGCTAAGAAGAATTGCTAAGATTAGACAAATCAACCGTTGTACTATAATGAAATGTAATGAAAAAGTTATACAACCTGCAGAGCGAAGTGCGAATGCGACCGCTCGCTCCAACCGGACTACACTCAATCATAGGACCTACTGAAGAGATGAGTCTTCAATAAAGACCTAAAGGTCGAGACCGAGTCTACGTCTCTCACATGGATAGGCAGACCATTCCATAAGAACGGAGCTCTATAAGAGAAATCCCTGCCTGCAGCTGTTTGCTTAGATGTTCTAAGGACAGTAAGTAGGCCTGCGTCTTGTGACCGTAGTGTATGTGTAGGTATGATCGGAAAGATAGGTAGGAGCAAGCCGATGTAATGCTTTGTAGTAGAAACCTTGAAATCAGCACTAGCCTTAACAGGAAGTCAGTGTAGAGAGGCTAGCACTGGAGTAATATAATCAATTGTTCTAGTCAAGATCTAGTCAAGATTGTAGCAGCTGTGTTTAGCACCAACTAAAGATTATTTTGTGCTTTATCCGGGTCGCCGGAAAGTAGAGCATTGCAGTAGTCTAACCTAGAAGTGACAAAAGCATGGATTCATTTTTCTGCATCATTTTTGGACAGAAAGTTTCAGATTTTTGCAATGTTACGTAGATGGAAAAAAGCTGTCCTTGAAACAGTCTTGATATGTTCATCAAAAGAGAGATCTGGATCCAGAGTAAAGCCGAGGTCCTTCAGTTTTATTTGAGACGACTGTACAACCATCAAGATTAATTGTCAGATTCAACAGAAGATCTCTTTGTTTCTTGGGACCTAGAACTAGTACCTCTGTTTTGAGTTAAGCATTTGACAATTTGTCAAAATCCACTCCTTATGTCTGCAACACATGCTTCTAGCGAGGGCAATTTTGGAGTTTCACCATGTTTCATTGAAATGCACAGCTGTGTGTCATCCGCATAGCAGTGAAAGTTAACATTATGTTTCCGAATAACCTCACCAAGAGGTAAAATATATATTGAAGACAATAGTGTTCCTAAAACGCAAACTTGAGAAACACCTAAATGTACAGTTGATTTGTCAGAGGACATCTACAGAGACAAACTGATATCTTTCCGACAGATAACTTGTCCATGTAGACCAAATTGGGTTTCCAATCTCTCCAAAAGAATGTGGTGATTGATGGTATTAAAAGCAGCACTAAGGTCAAGGAGCACGAGGACAGATGCAGAGCCCTGGTCTGACGCCATTAAAAGGTAATTTACCACCTTCACAAGTTCAGTCTCAGTGCTATGATGGGGTCTAAAACCAGACTGAAGCATTTCATATACATTGTTTGTCTTCAGGAAGGCATGAGTTGCTGCGCAACAGCTTTTTCAAAAATGTTTGAGAGGAATGAGAGATTCGATATTGGTCGATAGTTTTTTATATTTTCTGGGTCAAGGTTTGGCGTTTTCAAGAGAGGCTTTATTACTGCCACTTTTAGTGAGTTTGGTACACATCCGGTGGATAGAGAGCCATTTATTATGTTAGGAGGGACATAGGAGGGACAAGCACAGCAAGCAGCTCTTTCAGTAGTTTAGTTGGAATAGGATCCAGTATGCAGCTTGAAAGTTTAGAGGCCATGATTGTTTTCATCAATGTTTCAAGAGATATAGTATTAAAAAACTTGTGTCTCCCTTGATCCTCGGGCCTGGCAGTGTTGTGCAGACTCAGGACAACTAAGCTTTGGAGGAATACGCAGATTTAAAGAGTCTGTAATTTGCTTTCTAATGATCATGATCTTTCGTCAAAGAAGTTAATGAATTTATCAATGCTGAACTGAAAGCCATCCTCTCTTGGGGAATGCTGCTTTTTAATGATCTTTGCGACAGTATCAAAAATAAATTTGAGATTTGTTCTTATTTTCCTCAATTAAGTTGTAAAAATAGGATGATCAAGCAGCAGTGAGGGCTCTTCGATACTGCACGGTACTGTCTTTCCAAGCTAGTCGGAAGACTTCCAGTTTAGTGTAGCGACATTTCCGTTTTAATTTTCTGGAAGCTTGCTTCAGAGGTCGGGTATTTTCTGTATACCAGGGAGCTAGTATCTTATGACAAGTGTTTTTTGTTTTTAGGGGTGCGACTGCATCTGCATCTAAGGTTAGATGGTTAACTGATATTTGTACTCTGACGTTAACTGATTTTTGTACTCTGGCGTCCTTGGGTAGGTGGAAGGAATCTGGAAGGGCGTCTAGGAATCTTTGGGTTGCCTGAGAATTTATAGCATGGCTTTTGATGATCCTTGGTTGGGGTCTGAGCAGATTATTTGTTGCGATTGCAAACACAATAAAATGGTGGTCCGATAGTCCAGGAATGAGGAAAAATATTAAGATCCAGAACATTTATTCCACGGGACAAAACTAGGTCCAGAGTATGACTGTGACAGTGACTAGGTCCAGAGTCAATGATGGCTCCGAAAGCCTTTTGGAGTGGGTCTGTGGACTTTTCCATGTGAATATTAAATTTGCCAAAAATCTGAATATTTTCTGCCATGACTACAAGGTCCGATAGGAATTCAGGGAACTCAGTGAGGAACGCTGTATATGGCCCAGGAGGCCTGTAAATAGTAGCAAAAAAAGTGATTGAGTAGGGTGCATAGATTTCATGACTACTGGAGAAGCTCAAAAGATGAAAGCTCAGTCGTTTTTTGTTGTTGTAAATCGATGTTTGCTATCGTAAATGTTAGCGACACCTTCACTTTTGCTGTAACCAGTCAGGCCAATCACATCAAGATTATGATCAGTAATTAGTTCATTGACTATAACTGCCTTGGAAGTGAGGGATCTAACATTAAGTAGCCCTATTTTGAGATGTGAGATATCACAATCTCTTTCAATAATGACAGTAAATGTCTAAGTAGAATACAATAAATCAAATCAAATCAAATTTTATTGGTCACATTAGCAGATGTTATTGTGAACATAGTGAAATGCTGGTAAGCGCGTGTGTGTGTGTGTGTGTGTGTACATGTGTGTGTACCTGGTTTTTGATAGGGACAGAAGGTCAGACAGTGAATTATCATGGCCAGGATGAATGATGGCCTCTCATAGTAATAATGTGTGTCAGTGTGTTGCCATGATAATGTTTGAAATGACAGCTTACTATTTATTGCCACTAATGAAGTACTGCTGAAGTGGACTCACTGAACTGCCAAAAGAGTAACAATCTGGATAAACCTTTACTTTGATACCTGCAGACAAGGTACACCTACTTCTTACCATATTATTAAACCTATATAGACAGTTGCCAAACGTGAAACCAAACTAGTTGCTGTTTCTATACACTGATGGTGTAATCATCACATTAAAACAAACTAAACCAAAAGAGACCTTTTACTGTACAGTGAATACTACCTAGTGTGGTTTGAAACATGTCAAAGAGACTATTGTATTCTTCTTCAAAAAGATCATTTGTATTGACTTCTCAGTGGAACAACCCATTCTAAAGTCTTCTAGCACTCTGCAGGCCTCTATATCATGTTGCTAGGTCAGGGCTTTACACAATGGGATGCCACAGATCCTTTGACTATAGTGAGGTATAAAGGTAAAGGCTAAAACAGGCAGGACCTCAGTGTAGCAGCAGCACAGCTCTCAGGAACAACCGCAATCATGATGGGCAAAGTAAGTGAATGTTTCATCCCACACACTAAGTGTTTTAATTCACCAGTATAGTGGCTGGTTAAGTGAATGTTTCATCCCACACACTGCTTTAATTCACCAGTATAGTGGCTGGTGAATCACAATTTTTAACTGATAGTTCACTTTTATAAAGTGAAGCTTCTTTTGAACTTTCTTATAGTGTTGTTTTTTCCGAAAACAGTTTTTTTGGTTTTAATTGTTAACCGATTATTTAGCATCACCTATAATAATCTAGCATTTGGGAGCTGCCATTTTAGGAGCATGTAGCAATTCTAGTTATAAAGCAACTTGTATCTGCAAATTCATGTATATTTTTATAAATTTTTCCATAATATAGTATATATTACTTTTGTGCTTACAGATCACCTTCTACGAGGACAGGAACTTCCAGGGTCGTTCCTATGAGACCAGCCAGGACTGCGCTGACATGTCCTCCTTCCTGAGCAGGTGTCACTCCTGCAGGGTTGACAGCGGTTGCTTCATGGTCTACGATCACAACAACTACATGGGAAACCAGTACTTCATGAGGAGGGGCGAGTACCCTGACTACCAGCGCATGGGAATGGGAATGAATGACTGCATCAGGTCCTGCCGCATGATCCCCATGGTAGGTGGAGAGAGCGGACGCCTCTCAATAGTGGGAGTTAACAATGATGCTTTATTTCCCCATTCCACAAGAGGCCCATTGCCCCCCTAAGAGGCCCTGCTGGCCTCTCCCTGCCTGTAGTGATAGCCAGTACATTACAGTAGGGCATTTTAATGGTTGTATTCTCGTATTTTACACATTTATATATAATTCTGACTCGTTGAATCATTGCTTTGCTCCTGACAGCACAAAGGAAACTTCAGGATGAGGATCTACGAGAGGGAGAACTTCGGAGGTCAGATGCACGAGATGACGGACGACTGTGACTCCATCCAGGTCCGTTACCGTATGTCCGACTGCCAGTCCTGCAACGTCATGGACGGCCACTGGCTGATGTACGAGCAGCCCCACTACAGAGGCAGGCAGATGTACATGAAGCCTGGAGAGTACAGGAGCTTCAGTCAGATGGGTATGGGAATGGGAGGCATGAGCGGCAGCATGAGGTTCATGAGCATGAGGCGTATCATGGATAACATGTCCATGTAATATGCTCAGATGTTGTACTAAAATGGTGAATAAAATAATGTTCCCAATTCTACATTTTTGCATAATTGTCTTGTTTTTGTGGTGCGTTTACTCAGAACACTTCCTGGGAGATAATTCATTAATCATTTCACTATTTCACCCTCACAACTTTAACATTTTAAAGTTTAGGATAATTGTTAGGAATAGGTAGGTAACAGAGGAGGCTGGGGAGTTGGAGCTATAGGAGGTAGTGGCTGGAAAGGAATTAATGGAATGGTTTCAATCATATGGAAACCACTTGTTTGTCTGTGTCCATTTATTCCATTCCATCCATTACAATAAGCCCATCCTCATAGCTCCTCCCACCAGCCTCTTCTGGAAGGTAAAGCCTGTCCCATGCTTCCCAGTTGAAACAGTTTGCGCATATATTATGACAATATTTTATTAATGATTTATTATTTAATTAATTCTAACTTATGCAGAAGTATTTCCGGTTACGTTGTTGCTAAGGTGTCAGCAACGGGGCGGCAGGGTAGCCTAGTGGTTAGAGTGTTGGACTAGTAACCGAAAGGTTGCAAGTTCAAATCCCTGAGATGAAAAGGTACAAATCTGTCATTCTGCCCCTGAACAGGCAGTTAACCCACTGTTCCTAGGCTGTCATTGAAAATAAGAATTTGTTCTTAACTGACTTGCCTAGTTAAATAAAGGTCAAATACATTTTAAAAAACTGGGTCAGGTGCTGAGAGTGCCGGTATGCTTGACAAGTGAATGATTGCTCCTAGGTGTTTGGGTAGTCTGGCTAGTTGGCTTCATAACAATATGTGTATGTGCTGTATGTACAGTAATATTGTAGTTGAATGAAAGTTGTCTTTAATATATTAACTGACTGAGCTTTCTTTAAATTACTATTGCGGCCACAAACGGCCTTGTTTTTCTAGCAATAATTTGCGTCAATATCGCAGAATTAACTGCTTTGTCTTGTTTCTACCAATGTAATTCATATGGTAAAGACCCAAGCTGCTTGCTATAGCTAGCTAGCCAGTTAATGTTAGTCTGTCAGGAAAGAAAAGTTGTGTATAGCGGTGAATTTGGGCTGCGCTCACGAAGCGTCAAACTCAGCAGTCACATTCACTAGCTAGACATACAGACAACCAGCTAACTAGCCACCGAAATTAAGGTTAGAGTCAATTTTGTTTGTCTGTTGGGCTTAGGTTATGGTTTTTCATGTTTGCTAGGTGCAGATATTCATTGTCTATACATTGCCTGGTTTTCCTATTATTTGACAGCTTAGCTGTCGTGTTAGGATAGATGCCTGAGCAGTGGAGCTCATATGATATTAAGTTTGATATTTGTTTACATAGCCAGCTAAGACGTTGCTTGTTGTGTCCTGTTTCTACTGATGCAATTCATTTGGACACTGTCCCAGCTTTGTAACTAATCAGCTAACTTTGGCAATCTCTGTACTCTGTCAGGCAAGAAAGCAAGAGTTGATTGGAGGAGAAAAAGCGAGAGAGAGAGCAAGAGTCTGTCTGTCTGTGTGTCTGTGTGTGTGTTTCAAATTGTTTTAGTCGTATGTGAGTGAGGGGATAAAATGGGAAGCTTTAACGGTATCACACAATATATTATGTGGAATGGGAAGCTTTAACGGTATCACACAATATATTATGTGGAATGGGAAGCTGTAACGGTATCACACAATATATTATGTGGAATGGGAAGCTTTAACGGTATCACATAATATATTATGTTGAATGGGAAGCTGTAACGGTATCACACAATATATTATGTAGAATGGGAAGCTGTAACGGTATCACACAATATATTATGTAGAATGGGAAGCTGTAACGTTATCACACAATATATTATGTGGAATGGGAAGCTGTAACGGTATCACACAATATATTATGTAGAATGGGAAGCTGTAACGGTATCACACAATATATTATGTAGAATGGGAAGCTGTAACGGTATCACACAATATATTATGTAGAATGGGAAGCTGTAACGGTATCACACAATATATTATGTGGAATGGGAAGCTGTAACGGTATCACACAATATATTATGTGGAATGGGAAGCTGTAACGGTATCACACAATATATTATGTGGAATGGGAAGCGTGTAACGGTATCACACAATATATTATGTGGAATGGGAAGCGTGTAACGGTATCACACAATATATTATGTGGAATGGGAAGCTGTAACGGTATCACACAATATATTATGTGGAATGGGAAGCTGTAACGGTATCACACAATATATTATGTGGAATGGGAAGCTGTAACGGTATCACACAATATATTATGTGGAATGGGAAGCTGTAACGGTATCACACAATAGTTTATGTGGAATGGGAAGCGTGTAACGGTATCACACAATATATTATGTAGAATGGGAAGCTGTAACGGTATCACACAATATATTATGGAAACCCCTTATTGTGATTGAATGAGAAAAAGAAAGAGGAAGGAAGAGGGGGACCGTGTGAGAGGGAGAGATTATGTCCCCGACCACAATTGTATTATTTGTTGCTCCGCTTCCTCTGTTACTCTGTTCCTCTTGGTCAGTGAAGCGAGGGAAGTGATGTGGAGAGTCAGGGCTCAGCAGCAAACGGCAGGGAGGAAGAGGAGTTAGAGATGATTGGAGGGAAGTGATGTGGAGAGTCAGGGCTCAGCAGCAAACGGCAGGGAGGAAGAGGAGTTAGAGATGATTGGAGGGAAGTGATGTGGAGAGTCAGGGCTCAGCAGCAAACGGCAGGGAGGAAGAGGAGTTAGAGATGATTGGAGGGAAGTGATGTGGAGAGTCAGGGCTCAGCAGCAAACGGCAGGGAGGAAGAGGAGTTAGAGATGATTGGAGGGAAGTGATGTGGAGAGTCAGGGCTCAGCAGCAAAAGGCAGGAGGAAGAGGAGTTAGAGATGATTGGAGGGACAGAGATGTGGAGCGAGGAGGGAGGAGTGGAGCGAGAGGAGAGTGGGGGGAGAGAGGAAGAGGAGAGTAGGGAGACGAGAGGAAGGGGAGAGTGAAGAGGGAGATGAGAGTGGAGGAAGAGGAACATGGAGAGGAAGAGGAGGAGGGAGAGGGAGGAGTGTGGCACCAGGGCGTGTGGACCGAGTTGTAACTCATATGGAAGCAAGGGTAGTTTGAAGGGCACAAGAGAGGGTATGTGGTGTGCATCCATAGTGGATGCAGGGCAAAGAGTGGGGGATTTGTAGAAGCCTCCTCTGGGTGCTCTGTGTTCTGTGCCACTTTGCAGGATGGGGCCATGCTTCCAGAAGTTCCATGACATGTTGTAGGCTAAACGAAAACACTAAGTGACAGTGTGAAATATGACCTACAAATCTATCAGGGAAATTGTGTACTTTTAAAAAAAATGTCTCTGATCATTTGTTGGGTTTTGTACCTTCTCTCTTCATCTGTCTCTATATAATAATTGTTTTATTCACTGAATTGTTGTCAAAGTAGGCTACTATTTCTACATTTTGTGTCAGGCCTGGTCTGTACTCAATCTTATTGAGAGAGGTTACCTAAGTAAGAATCGAATAGCCTACTTTGTGTGGGTTTGGAAAAACAGTGCATTTGGAAAAGTATTCAGACCCCTTGACTTTTTCCATTACATTACAGCCTTATTCTAAAATTGATTAAATTATATGTTTTCCTCACCAATCTACACACAATACTCCATAATGACAAAGCAAAAACAGGTCTTTAGGAATGTTTGCAAATGTAAAAAAAAATGTTTTTTTAAAAAAACTTGTACATAGAGCTACGAGAGGATAATGTCGAGGCACAGATCTGTGGAAGGGTACCGAAACAATTTTGCAGCATTGAAGTTTATTTTTTCTTTTTATTTATTTTATTTCACCTTTATTTAACCAGGTAGGCAAGTTGAGAACAAGTTCTCATTTACAATTGCGACCTGGCCAAGATAAAGCAAAGCAGTTCGACACATACAACGACACAGAGTTAGTTACACATGGAGTAAAACAAACATACAGTCAATAATACAGTATAAACAAGTCTATATACGATGTGAGCAACTGAGGTGAGATAAGGGAGGTAAAGGCAAAAAAAGGCCATGGTGGCAAAGTAAATACAATATAACAAGTAAAACACTGGAATGGTAGATTTGCAGTGGAAAAATGTGCAAAGTAGAAATAAAAATAATGGGGTGCAAAGGAGCAAAATAAATAAATAAATAAATAAAATACAGTAGGGAAAGAGGTAGTTGTTTGGGCTAAATTATAGGTGGGCTATGTACAGGTGCAGTAATCTGTGAGCTGCTCTGACAGTTGGTGCTTAAAGCTAGTGAGGGAGATAAGTGTTTCCAGTTTCAGAGATTTTTGTAGTTCGTTCCAGTCATTGGCAGCAGAGAACTGGAAGGAGAGGCGGCCAAAGAAAGAATTGGTTTTGGGGGTGACCAGAGAGATATACCTGCTAGAGCACGTGCTACAGGTGGGTGATGCTATGGTGACCAGCGAGCTGAGATAAGGGGGGACTTTACCTAGCAGGGTCTTGTAGATGACATGGAGCCAGTGGGTTTGGCAACGAGCATGAAGCGAGGGCCAGCCAACGAGAGCGTACAGGTCGCAATGGTGGGTATTATATGGGGCTTTGGTGACAAAACGGATTGCACTGTGATAGACTGCATCCAATTTGTTTAGTAGGGTATTGGAGGCTATTGTGTAAATGACATCGCCGAAGTCGAGGATTGGTAGGATGGTCAGGTTTACAAGGGTATGTTTGGCAGCATGAGTGAAGGATGCTTTGTTGCGAAATAGGAAGCCAAGTACCCCAAACAGAATAAGTTTGGAACCACTAAGACTCTTTTTAGAGCTGGCCACATGGCCAAACTGAGCAATTGGGGGAGAAGGGCCTAGGTCAGGTGACCAAGAACCCAAATGTCACTCTGACAGAGCTACATGGTTCCACTGTGGAGATGGGAGAACCTACTCCTCCAGCACTTTACCTTAATTTAACTAGACAAGTCAGTTAAGAACAAATTCTTATTTACAATGACGGCCCACCAAAAGGCAAAAGGCCTCCTGCCAAGATGGGGGCTGGGATTTAAAATAGAAATATAAGTCAAAACACACATCACAATACTACATAAAGAGAGACCTAAGAAAACAACAGCATGGCAGCAACACTTGACAACACTGCGTGGTATCAACACAACATGGCAGCAGCACAATGTGGTAGCAGCACAAAACAAGGTACAAATATTATTGGGCACAGATAACAGCACAAAGGCAAGAAGGTAGAGACAACAATATATCATGCAAATCAGCCACAACTGTCAGTAAGAGTGTCCATGATTGAGTCTTTGAATGAAGAGATGGAGATAAAACTGTACAGTTTGAGTGTTTTTTCCAGCTAATTCCAGTCACTAGCTGCAGAAAACTGAAAAGAAGAGTGACCCAGGGATGTGTGTGCTTTGGGGACCTTTAACAGAATGTGACTGGCAGAATGGGTGTTGTATGTGGAGGATGAGGGCTGCAGTAGATATCTCAGATAGGGGGAAGTGAGGCCTAAGAGGGTTTTATAAATAAGCATAAACCAGCGGGTCTTGCGACGGGTATACAGAGATGACTTGGGCTCCCGAGCGGTCTAAGGCACTGCATCTCAGTGCTAGAGGCGTCACTACTGACACCCTGGTTCGAATCCAGGCTGTATCAATGTATCAATCAATAATTGGGAGTCCCATAGGGTGGTGCACAACCGGCCCAGCATTATCTGGGTTTGACTGGTGTAGGCTGTCATTGTAAATAAGAATGTGTTCTTATTAAAGTTATTAAGTTTTTTTAGTTTTTTAAAAGTTTACAGACAAGTATAGAGTGCAGTGATGTGTCCTATAATGAGCATTGGCAGAAAATCTGATGGCCGAATGGTAAAGAACATCTAGCCGCTCGAGAGCACCCTTATCTGCCGATCTATAATTTACTTCTCCGTAATCTAGCATAGGTAGGAATGTAATCTGAGTCAGGGTTAGTTAGGTAGCTGGGGGGAAAGAGGAGCGATTACGATAGAGGAAACCAAGTCTCGATTTAACTTTAGTCTACAGCTTTGATATGTGCAGAGAGGACAGTGTACCATTTAGCCATACTCCCAAGTACTTGTCTGAGGTGACGACCTCAAGCTCCAAACACTCAGAGGTAGTAACCACACCGGTGGGGAGAGGGGCATTCTTCTCACCATGACCTTTGTTTTAGAGGTGTTCAGAACAAGGATACGGGCAGAGAAAGCTTGTTGGACACTAAGAAAGCTTTGTTGTAGAGCATTTAACACAAAATTCAGGAAGGGGCCAGCTGAGTATAAGACTGTCTCATCTGCATATAAATGGATGTGAGAGCTTCCTACTATGTTGTTGATGTAAATTGAGAAGGGCCTTGGGGTACTCCCTTGGTGACAGGCAGTGGCTGAGACAGCAGATGTTCTGACTTAATACACTGCACTCTTTGAGGGAGGTATTTAGCAAACCAGGTCAAAGACCCATCAGAGACACTAATATTCCTTAGCTGACCCACAAAAATTAAAGCCCTTATGGTAGAGGCCAGACAGAAGCCACTCCTCGGTAAGGCACATGACAGCCTGCTTGGAGTTTGCCAAAAGCCACCTAAAGGACTCTCAGACCATGAGAAACAACCGTCTCTGGTCTGAGGAAACCAAGATTTTACTCTTTGGCCTGAATGCCATGCATCACGTATGGAGGAAACGTGGCACCATCCCTACGGTGAAGCATTGTGGTGCCAGCATCATGTTGTGGGAATGGTTTTCAGCAGCAGGGACTGGGAGACTAGTCAGGATCCAGGGAAAGATGAAGGGAGCAAAATACATAGAGCTCCTTGATGAAAACCTGCTCCAGAGCGCTCAGGACCTCAGACTGGGGTGAAGGTTCACCTTCCAACAGGACAACAACCTTAAGCACACAGCCAAGACAATGCAGGAGTGGTTTCGGGACAAGTCTCTGAATGTCCTTGAGTGGCCCAGCCAGAGTCCGGACTTGAACCCAATCAAACATCTCTGGAGAGACCTGAAAATAGCTGTGCAGCAATGCTCCCCATCCAACCTTCAAGAGGGCCACCATTGTTCCTGTTCCCAAGAAAAATAAGGCAACTGAGCTAAATGACTATCGCCCCGTAGCACTCACTTCTGTCATCATGAAGTGCTTTGAGAGACTAGTCAAGGATCATATCACCTCCACCCTACCTGACACCCGAGAACCTACTCCAATTTGCCTACCGCCCCAATAGGTCCACAGACGATTCAATCGCAATCACACTGCCCTAACCCATCTGGACAAGAGGAATACCTATGTAAGAATGTTATTTGTTGACTACAGCTCAGCATTTAACACCCTAGTACCCTCCAAACTCGTCATTAAGCACCAGACCCTGGGTCTCGACCCTGCCCTGTGCAACTGGGTCGTGGACTTTCTGACGGTCTGCCCCCAGGTGGTGAACCTGAGGGTAGGAAACAACATCTCGCTGATCCTCAACACTGGTGCCCCACAAGGGTGCATTCTCAGCCCTCTCCAGTACTCCCTGTTCACTCATGACTGCGTGGCCATGCAGTTTGAAATATCCAATAAATGTCGTTCCACTTCATGATTGTGTCCCACTTGTTGTTGATTCTTCACAAAAAAATACAGTTTTATATCTTTATGTTTGAAGCCTGAAATGTGGCAAAAGGTCGCAAAGTTCAAGGGGGCCGAATACTTTCGCAAGGCACTGTAGATGCTCTCAATCTCACACAAATTATCAAGGAACCTACCAGGTACAACCCCAAATCCTTAAACATGGGCACCCTCATAGATATCATCTTGACCAGCTTGCCCTCTAAATCATAGGGGTGGACTCGAGTCACATGACTTGGACTCGAGTCAGACTCGAGTCAGAAATATGCAACTCGACTTTGACTTCAACACCAATGACTCGTGACTTAACTTGGATTTGAGCCTTTTGACTCGACCTGACTCGATACCCTCCCCAAGCCCAAATATAAAAAATGATGCTATTAAAAAAAGTGCATCAACTCTTCAATTAACAGATTACAGTTTGAATTGGACAGCAGACAATCAAATTGTGCCAGCTGAGAAAAAGTTGCAAAGGCAGTGCAGAGGAACAGTGGTGGGTGAATTCAGATGGAGTTCACCTTGGTAAGATGATAACCAAAATGATTATTTTCAGATATAAATACGACACTGTATCAACAAAAAAGGGATTGCAACTTGCAAAACATGCGGGAAGAAAATGACAGACGAAGGCGCAACAAGTTCCAACTTCGTTCGATATTTGAAGCTGCACAAAGTATAGTAAGTTGTGGCTAATATAGCCAACAGCTGTATAATTTATAACTTTGCTAGTGTAGCATGTAGGCTAACGTAACGTTAAATCAATGAGCCTCCACACAGTCAGTCAGTGCGGGAACGTGATCATTGCACCCAAGATTGAGTTACAACTGGCTAGGCAGTTGGTAGCCTAAATCCTGCTTGATTTTACTGCTGTTCCTAAAACCATTGACATACGTTAGCCTACTGTAACCACACACTGGCCCAAGCGCCCCCCCATTACTCCTTCACCCAAATCCGGACAGCTGATGTTCTGAAAGAGCTGCAAAATCTGGATCCATACAAATCAGCTGGGCTAGAAAATCTGGACCCTCTCTTTCTAAAATTATCTGCCGTCATTGTTGCAACCCCTATTACTAATTTGTTCAACCTCTCTTTCGTATCATCTGAGATTCCTAAAGATTGGAAAATGGCGGCAGTCATCCCCCTCTTTAAAGGGGGAGACACTCTAGACCCAAACTGTTACTAACCTAAATCCATCCTGCCCTGCCTTTCTAAAGTCTTTGAAAGCCAAGTTAACAAACAGATCACTGACCATTTCGAATCCCACCGTACCTTCTATGTACCTATGCAATCCGGATTCCGAGCTGGTCACGTGTGCACATCAGCCACGCTCAAGGTCCTAAACGATATAACTGCCATCGATAAAAGACGGTACAGTGCATCCGTCTTCATTGACCTGGCCAAGGCTTTCGACTCTGTCAATCACCACATTCTTATTGGCAAACTCAACAGCCTTGGTTTCTCTAATGACTGCCTCGCCTGGTTCACTAACTACTTTTCAGATAGTGTTCAGTTTTTCAAATCGGAGTGCCTGTTGCCCGGACCTCTGGCAGTGTCAATGGGGGTGCCACAGGGTTCAATTCTCAGGCTGACTCTTTTCTCTGTATACATCAATGAGGTCGCTCTTGCAGCTGATGATTCTCTGATCCACCTCTATGCAGATGACACTGTCGTGTCTTTGGCTATGCCGGATTAAGTGATATGACATGCTATTCTATATAATAATTTCTCTGTAATTAATATTACCTGATTAAGCTAATCAGGTAGATAATTAACTAGAATGTCGGGCGCTACGAAAGATTGTTTATGGAGCTGTTATCTTCCGAATGAACTCTTAAAGACCTAGTAATCTTTTACATCAGTGGCAGTCAATATTTAATTGTCACCTTATTTCTGTCTCATCATCAACTTGTAAATTCTTGTAAATCTTCACGAACCCCGGCTAACAAGTTGAATCAACAATACAAAATTTGGTTTAATAATTTATTTACTAAATACCTATATAATCACACAGAATTACATCTACACAGAATGGATCATACATTGATTACAAAATATGTCATAAAGAAAATGTCCGTGGTGGACGGAACAGATATGACAGCTGGTTCCACAAAGAGAGGGGGGTTGGGTTTGAGTGAAAGAGAGGGACGACTGAGTAACAAAGGGATGAGCTATGCTATCTTAAATACAGTATCTTATGCATTCTAAATTACCGCCCATTTGAAAAAGGAAAATGCAATAAATATTTACTCTGAGCTGCGCTTCAGTAGATTTGTCGTAGATAGTAGGCCAGGTTGTCCAGCAGGGATTTCTTGTCCTTTGAAGATTCTCATTGGTAAACTTGTGGTAGAATAGATACTCTGTCCGTCCTCTCCTTGCCCACGTCTACAGTTGCTGCTTGAACGCAACGGCTAGGAGGTATCACTTCTTTAGTGAATAAGGGTTCAAAGTTCATACCAAGTTGCTATGCTATATGCTCATGCTATATTCTGGCTGGTTTCGTTCATCCTTCCGGCGTGTAGGTCGTCACCTTCACATTGAAATTCGATGCTAATTTAGGTGGTGGTGGTCTTTGTCCATTCAACGTGGGGACCTCAATTCTACAACATTTCCATGTTAATCTGATAACTATAATGTGTAGACTTTCAAAGATACCGTTTATGTCGTCCTATCATCAGTAATCATGTCTCAGACGCCAACTGAACTGACATCATATTCATTAAGTGCCAACGCATATTTTCAACTGGTTGGATTACAGAAATATGTTTCCTTTCCCAATCATTTGATGTCACCAGACTCTCTCTCAATGTTAACAAAGGGATTTTCAATAGTCACATTGGTAGAGTAGAGAGAGGAAAAAGGGGAAAGGTATTTATGGGGGTCATAAACCTCCCCCAACAGGCCAGCGTCATGACAACACCATTCTGTATACATCCGGCCCTTCTTTGGACACTGTGTTAAGGAACCTCCAAACGAGCTCCAATGCCATACAAAACTCCTTCTGTGGCCTCCAACTGCTCTTAAATGTTTGTAAAACAAAATGCATGCTCTTCAACCAATCGCTGCCTGCACCCGCCAGCCCGACTAGCATCACTACTCTGGACGGTTCTGACTTAGAATATGTGGACATCTACAAATACCTAGGTGTCTGGCTAGACTGTAAACTCTTGTTCCAGACTCATTTTAAGCATCTCCAATCCAAAATAAAATCTAGAATTGTCTTCCTATTTTGCAACATACCCTCATAAAACTGACTATCCTACCGATCCTTGACTTCGGTGATGTCATTTACAAAATAGCCTCCAACACAGAAAATTGGATGCAGTCTATCACAGTGCCATCCGTTTTGTTACCAAAGCCCCATATAATACCCACCACTGCGACCTGTATGCTCTAGTCGGCTGGTCCTCGCTACATTTTTGTCGCCAAACCCACTGGCTCCAGGTCATCTATAAGTCTTTGCTAGGTAAAGCTCACTGGTCGCCATAGCAACACCCACCCATAGCACACGCTTCAGCAGGTATATTTCACTGGTCATCCCCAAAGCCAACACCTCATTTGGCCGCCTTTCCTTCCAGTTCTCAGCTGCCAATGACTGGAACGAATTGCAAAGATCACTGAAGTTGGAGACTTATATTTCCGTCACTAACTTCAAGCATCAGCTGTCAGAGCAGCTTACCGATCGCTGCAGCTGTACACAGCCCATATGTAAATAGCCCAACCAAACAACTACCTACCTCATCCCCATATTTATTTTTGTTTTTCTGCTCTTTTGCACACCAGTATTTCTACTTGCACATCCTCATCTGCACATCTATCACTCCACTGTTAATTGCTACATTGTAATAACTTCGCCAGTATGTCCTATTTATTGCTTACCTCCTTACTTCATTTGTACACAATGTATAGAGATTTTTTTTCCTACTGTGTTATTGACTGTATGTTTGTTTGTCCAATGTGTAACTCTGGCTTGTTGTTTTTGTCGCACTGCTTTGCTTTGTCTTGGTCAGGTCGCAGTTGTAAATGAGAACTTGTTCTCAACTGGCCTACCTGGTTAAATAAAGATGACATAAATTAAAACCTGGAGTCCAATCAATGAGACTAGATCGAAGATGGTCAGAGCTGCACTGCCCTATAAAAAACACTCACAAAATTAGAGTGTGCTATTCACAAGAAGCATTGCCTGTTGTGAACCATGCCTCGAACAAAATAGATCCCAGAAGACCTAAGATTAAGAATTGTTGACTTGCATGAAGCTGGAAAGGGTTACAAAAGTGTCTCTAAAAGCCTAGATGTTCATCAGTCTACAGATTGTCTATTAATGGAGAAAGTTCAGCACTGTTGCTACTCTCCCTAGGAGTGGCCGTCCTACAAAGATGACTGCAAGAGCACAGCGCAGAATGCTCATTGAGGTTAATAAGAATCCTAGAGCGTCAGCTAAAGACTCTGGAAAATGCTAACATCTCTGTTGATGAGTATATGATACCTAAAACACTAAACAAGAATGGTGTTCATGGGAGGACGCCACAGAAGAATCCACTGCTGTCCAAAAAAACATCCCTGCACATCTGAAGTTTGCAAAAGTGCACCTGGATGTTCCACAGTGCTACTGGAAAAATATTCTGTGGACAGATGAAACTAAAGTTGTATTGTTTTGAAGGAACACACAACACTATGTGTGGAGAAAAAAGGCACAGCACACCAACATCAAAATCTCAATTGTAAAGTATGGTGATGGGAGCATCATGGTTTGGGGCTGCTTTGCTGCCTCAGGGCCTGGACAGCTTGCTATCATGAATTCCCAAGTTTATCAAGACATTTTGCAGGAGAATGTAAGGCTATCTGTCCGCCAATTGAAGCTCAACAGAAGTTGTGTGATGCAACTGGACAACGACCCAAAACACAGAAGTAAATCAACAACAGCATGGCTTGAACATAAGAAAATACACCTTCTGGAGTGGCCCCGTCAGAATCCTGACCTCACCCTGGCATGACCTCAACAGAGCGGTTCACACCAGACATCCCAAGAATATTGTGGAACTGAAACAGTTTTGTAAAGGGGAATGGTCCATAATTCCTCCTGACTGTTGTGCAGGTCTGATCCGCAACTACAGAAAATGTTTGGTTGAGGTTATTGCTCCCAAAGGAGGGTCAACTAGTTATTAAATCCAAGGGTTCACATACTTTTCCCACCCTGCACTGTGAATGTTTACACTGTGTTCGATAAAGACATGAAAACGTATAATTGTTCGTGTGTTATTAGTTTAAGCAGACTGTGTGTGTCTATTGTTGTGACCTAGGTGAAGATCACATTAAATTTATGCAGAAATCCAGGTATTTCCAAAGGGTTTAGATACTTTTCTTGCCACTGAATGTCTGTTTGTTTGAAATGTGTGAGAAAATTAACTAAATATCTAATAAACTACTGATTCCATTATTATGTGATCTAGTCAAGGTAGTGAGCCTTGCATCACCTCTCAAATGTTTTCATTCCAGAATAATCTCTAATAGGAAAAAAACTATGTGTGTCTGATACACATAGGAGCTTGATAGCAAGATCTCTAAATATGGGCGAATTCACTGCCCTTTTAACCAAATACAAGCAGGAATGCACCGTCCACCTGAATGAACATTTCTTAGCACCATGCTAGTGAAAACAAAAGACAGTAAAACACACCCAGATTGTAATCTAATCAACTCAATTGAAATGATAGGAGTGCCCCTCTGTGTTTGAACTGATGGCCATCCAGCGAACAAACTTACTCAGTTTCCTCGTAAACAATACATCTATAGCACTTACAGTACAATACATCTATAGCACTTACAGTACAATACATCTATAGCACTTACAGTACAATACATCTATAGCACTTACAGTACAATACTTCTATAGCACTTACAGTACAATACTTCTATAGCACTTACAGTACAATACATCTATAGCACTTACAGTACAATACATCTATAGCACTTACAGTACAATACTTACAGTACAATACATCTATAGCACTTACAGTACAATACATCTATAGCACTTACAGTACAATAATCAACATTCATAGCTCTTTGTGAACTCCAAACATGACAATTGAATTCACCCAGTAACATTAATTGAATCAGTCACCTCTCCTAGCATCCCCAAGGCCTTCTATGGGAATGCCTGCAAGTCTCTAGTCTTGTGTTCTACTACAATATTCACTGATATCTCAGCTCTTCAAGCTCTACAAGTGGGGAAAGGTTACTTGACCTTGCCATGCTATTTTGCTGTGGTGCACAATTTTAAGAAAGGATGAACAGTTATACAGGTGTAACAATTGTACTATATATAAATTGTAAAATGACACTGTACATCCAAGGAGGCTGGTGAGAGGAGAGTTGATCATGGTAATGTCTGGGATAGAATGGTATGAAACATATTTAGTTCCAGCCATTGCAATGAGCCTGTTCTCCCATTTAAAGTGACACCAGCCGATCCGTCTGTACATGTATGTCCATGTAACTACATGTAAACACCGTAACCCTAGATGGCTTATACACTGTATACTGTACCTTTTAGTTCAATTGAACCTGTATTTTATTTCACCTTTATTTTGACAGGGTGTGATGCTAAGACCAAGGTATGTTTTACAGACGAGCTCTGTAATGACAAAAATATAAACATCAATACACGGAAAAACACAACCAAGGTATGTTTTACAGACGAGCTCTGTAATGACAAAAATATAAACATCAATACACGGAAAAACACAACCCGAGATACAAAACACAATCGTAGAAAACAAACATTCTTCAGTAAAAAAATGTCCTCAATCAGCCGTCTGAATGGCCCTAGAGGCACCAAATCATTCACTTTATTCATCAACACTGTATGGCTCTTTATTGAATTAGCTACAGCTGTCATGACTACGAAGCCGGATAAATGTTTTGTTAAACATGGAAGCCTTACGGGGGGAACCTGGAGATAATCACAACTCGTTTCAAATGAATTTTCTGATTCAGAACCTGCCATAATTAAATCAGAAAGATAACCATGTAGAATGTCATTTCATTATGTCGCCTCGAAGAAGCCCTGGCACGTGGTCGTGCGTGTGTGCGTGTGCGTGCGCGCGTGTGTGTGTGTGTGTGTGTGTGTGTGTGTGTGCGTGTATCCAATCACTGTCTCTCTCCCGGTTTGTATGAAAAATGCCTCAGAGCTGTTTCAACAATCGTCCTGTGGAAGTGGCCATCTTCTCTGATGTGGTCACGCATTAATAAACATGGCGGCCAGGCGACAGAGAGAGGGGCATAGAGGAGTAGCAATCCTTTTGTCAGTAAACGCCATTAATCGGCTGAATTAAAATCCTTATTTAAATTCACTGTATCTTAGAACGCAGGCAAAGTAACAAATTAGCAGCAATGCTACGGTTAAGGGAGTCAAGGATATACTTTTTGCATCTTCGTCTACACTTGACCAGAACTGAGATATCGGGAATCTGAGAGGACCTCTCAATCACAAGCCTTAGGGGGTGTGTCCCAGAACATCGAGTTCCCTTCTAACTCTACGTTAAAACAATGTTCTCTGACGTGCTACAATTATACACTATTCTGCTATTACTAATAGTGGATCATTGATCTTAAAGCTCTCTGAGCGTAGTTCTCACTTGTTGCCATCATACAGTATGTAATAGGGGTCTGTATGATAGCAACACACGATGTGGACTCAACCGGCTTTTTCCAAGACATTAAACTGTTAATACGGGACACGGGACACGGGACACGGACTGTACGTTAGCTGGTACAACAAAAGCCCATCAATGTTTTGTGTGTAATCAAGTTAAACCTCACTATGTGAATGAGTATGAATTGTATTTTATCATAGAACATACTAGTCTATCTCTCATATATACTGTATATACACAGTGGGGCAAAAAAGTATTTAGTCAGCCACCAATTGTGCAAGTTCTCCCACATAAAACGATGAGAGAGGCCTGTAATTTTCATCATAGGTACACTTCAACTATGACAGACAAAACGAGAGAAAAAAAATCCAGAAAATCACATTGTAGAATTTTTTATGAATTTATTTGCAAATTATGGTGGAAAATAAATATTTGGTCACCTACAAACAAGCAAGATTTCTGGCTCTCACAGACCTGTAACTTCTTCTTTAAGAGGCTCCTCTGTCCTCCACTCGTTACCTGTATTAATGGCACCTGTTTGAACTTGTTATCAGCCTAAAAGACACCTGTCCACAACCTCAAACAGTCACACTCCAAACTCCACTATGGCCAAGACCAAAGAGCTGTCAAAGGACACCAGAAACAAATTTGTAGACCTGCACCAGGCTGGGAAGACTGAATCTGCAATAGGTAAGCAGCTTGGTTTGAAGAAATCAACTGTAGGAGCAATTATTAGGAAATGGAAGACATACAAGACCACTGATAATCTCGATCTGGGTCTCCACACAAGATCTCACCACATGGGGTCAAAATGATCACAAGAACGTTGAGCAAAAATCCCAGAACCACACGGGGGGACCTAGTGAATGACCTGCAGAGAGCTGGGACCAAAGTAACAAAGCCTACCATCAGTAACGCACTACGCCTCCAGGGACTCAACTCCTGCAGTGCCAGACGTGTCCCCCTGCTTAAGCCAGTACACTGTATATACGGTATATATATATATATATTCAACCTTCACCATACAGATATGTGCACAGCCATCAATCTCTTTTATTGAATGATGCTCTCTCTATTCGTTGAGAAGTGGACTATGGGGACAGCTACCATACAGTATATCTCTCAGCAGCAGGCTTGTACACATGGCGCTTTCAACTTGGTCGTCCTTGTATTTTCCATCTGTTAGAATTGGATTTTTTTGTTCCCATGGTTTCATGCTTCATGGATTCATGCGTTTCACTAAGAACTATTCTAATTAGAAACATGTGAGTGTGGGTGTGTATGTGCATGAGCCTGTAAGACAGAGCTGTTAGTTTCATTCAGACAGACAGAACACAAACACAAACAGACACACACACACTTTCCCCAATAAGACACTTAGAAATTGTCCTGCCACACCCTTCCCTCTCGGTACAACAACGTAATTTGCATTCAATTATAAAAGCCAAATGAGGAACGTCAGTCCAACCTGTATGGGAGAGTTTGACTGCATTCATGGCAACACTAATGATGTACGGTAATAGACAACAAACATTTGAATGAGGTGAATTTTTATTTCTATTACATTTTTGATTGCATGTTTGTTTATCCCATTTGTAACTCTGCATTGTTGTTTTTGTCACACTGCTTTGCTTTATCTTGGCCAGGTCACAGTTGTACATGAGAACTTGTTCTCAAGTGGCCTACCTGGTTAAATAAAGGTGACATAAACAGATCAAAATAAATAAAGAGACTGAGAGACTGGTAGTAACAGTGTCTTCACTGACATTTTCAACCCTACCTGTCTGAGTCTGTAATACCAACATGTTTTAAGCAGACCACCATAGTGCCTGTGCCCAAGAACACTAAGGTAACCTGCCTAAATGACTACAGACCCGTAGCACTCACGTCTGTAGTCACAAAGTGCTTTAAAAGGCTGGTCATGGCTCACATCAACACCAGTATCCCAGAAACCCTAGACCCACTCCAACTTGCATATTGCTCCAACAGATCCACAGATGATGCAATCTCTATTGCACCCCACATTGCCCTTTCCCACCTGGACAAAAGGAACACCTATGTGAGAATGCTGTTCATTGACTACAGCTCAGTGTTCAACACCATAGTGCCCACAAAGCTCATCACTAAGCTAAGGACCCTGGGACTAAACACCTCCCTCTGCAACTGGATCCTAGACTTCCTGACGGGCCACTCCCAGGTGGTAAGGGTAGGTAACAACACAAGCGCCACACTGATCCTCAACACAGGGGATCATCAGGAGTGAGTGCTCAGCCCCCTCCTGTACTCAGTGTTCAGTCATGACTGCATGGCCAGGCACGACTCCAACACCATCATTAAATTTGCCGATGACAACAGTGATCACCCACAACAACGAGACAGCCTATAGAGGGAAGGTCAGACCTGTCCGTGTGGTGCCAGAACAACAACCTCTCCCTCAATGTGATCAAGACAAAGGAGATTATTGTGGACTTCAGGAAAAAGAGAACCAAGCACACCCCCATTCTCATTGACGGGGCTGTAATGGAGCAGGTTGAGAGCTTCAAGTTCCTTAGTGTCCACATGCGCAGACCACCTGGCCGGTGTGTTTACGGACATATTCAATCAATCCCTATACCAGTCTGCTGTTCCCACATGCTTCAAGAGGGCCACCATTGTTCCTGTTCCCAAGAAAGCTAAGGTAACTGAGCTAAACGACTACCACCCCGTAGCACTCACTTCCGTCATCATGAAGTGCTTTGAGAGACTAGTCAAGGACCATATCACCTCCACCCTACCTGACACCCTAGACCCACTCCAATTTGCTTCCACAGGCGTTGCAATCTCAACCACACTGCACACTGCCCTAACCCATCTGGACAAGAGGAATACCTATGTGAGAATGCTGTTCATCGACTACAGCTCGACATTCAACACCATAGTACCCTCCAAGCTCGTCATCAAGCTCGAGACCTTGGGTCTCGACCCCGCCCTGTGCAACTGGGTACTGGACTTCCTGACGGGCCGCTCCCAGGTGGTGAGGGTAGGCAACAACATCTCCACCCCGCTGATCCTCAACACTGGGGCCCCACAAGGGTGCGTTCTGAGCCCTCTCCTGTACTCCCTGTTCACCCACGACTGCGTAGCCACGCACGCCTCCAACTCAATCATCAAGTTTGCGGACGACACAACAGTGGTAGGCTTGATTACCAACAATGACGAGACGGCCTACAGGGAGGAGTTGAGGGCCCTCAGAGTGTGGTGTCAGGAAAATAACCTCACACTCAACGTCAACAAAACTAAGGAGATGATTGTGGACTTCAGGAAACAGCAGAGGGAACTCCCCCCTATCCACATCGATGGAACAGTAGTGGAGAGGGTAGCAAGTTTTAAGTTCCTCGGCATACACATCACAGACAAACTGAATTGGTCCACTCACACAGACAGCATCGTGAAGAAGGCGCAGCTTGTCACCAAAAGCACTCACAAACTTCTACAGATGCACAATCGAGAGCATCCTGGCGGGCTGTATCACCGCCTGTTACGGCAAATGCTCCGCCCACAACCGTAAGGCTCTCCAGAGGGTAGTGAGGTCTGCCAACGCATCACCGGGGGCAAACTACCTGCCCTCCAGGACACCTACACCACCCGATGTTACAGGAAGGCCATAAAGATCATCAAGGACATCAACCACCCGAGCCACTGCCTGTTCACCCCGTTATCATCCAGAAGGCGAGGTCAGTACAGGTGCATCAAAGCTGGGACCGAGAGACTGAAAAACAGCTTCTATCTCAAGGCCATCAGACTGTTAAACAGCCACCACTAACATTGAGTGGCTGCTGCCAACACATTGACACTGACACTGACTCAACTCCAGCCACTTTAATAATGGGAATTGATGGGAAATGATGTAAATATATCACTAGCCACTTTAAACAATGCTACCTAATATAATGTTACATACCCTACATTATTCATCTCATATGCATACGTATATACTGTACTCTATATCATCTACTGCATCTTTATGTAATACATGTATCACTAGCCACTTTAACTATGCCACTTTGTTTACATACTCATCTCATATGTATATACTGTACTCGATACCATCTACTGTATCTTGCCTATGCTGCTCTGTACCATCACTCATTCATATATCCTTATGTACATATTCTTTATCCCCTTACACTGTGTATAAGGTAGTAGTTTTGGAATTGTTAGTTAGATTACTTGTTGGTTGGAACTAGAAGCACAAGCATTTCGCTACACTCGCATTAGCCTCTGCTAACCATGTGTATGTGACAAATAAAATTGGATTTGATTTGAACAAACTAACATGGTCCAAGCATACCATGACAGTCGTGAAGCGGGCACGACAGAACCTATTCCCCCTCAGGAGACTGAAAAGATTTGGCCTGGGTCCTCAGATCCTCAAAAGGTTCTATAGTTGCACCATCGAGAGCATTGACATCACTGTCTGATATAGCAACTCCTCGGCCTCCGACCAACAAGGCACTACAGAGAGTAGTGCGAACGGCCCAGTACATCACTGGGGCAAAGCTTTCTGCCATCCAGGACCTCTACACCAGGCAGACTCAAGCCAACCTAGTTATAGACTGTTCTCGCTGCTACCACACGACAAGCGGTACCAGAGCACCAAAGTCTAGGTCCAAGAGGCTTCTAAACAGCTTCTACCCCAAGCCATAACACTCCTGAACATCTCGTAAAATGGCTACCCAGACTATTCACATTGCTGCCCCCCACCTCTCCACATCTCTGCCACTCTTTGTTGTCATCTATTTTTTTTATTTTTTTTATTTTTACCTTTATTTAACCAGGCAAGTCAGTTAAGAACAAATTCTTATTTTCAATGACGGCCTAGGAACAGTGGGTTAACTGCCTGTTCAGGGGTTAACCCCTATGCATATTCACTTTAATTAACTCTACCTACATGTACATACTACCTCAGCTAACCGGTGCCCCCGCACATTGACTCTGTACCGGCACTCCCCTGTATATACTGTTAGTTTTTACTGCACCTCTTTAACTACTTGTTACTTTTATCTGTATTTTTTGAAACTGCTCTGTCGGTTAGGGGCTCGTAAGTAAGCATTTCACTGTAAGGTCTCTACACCTGTTGTATTGGGCACAGTGATAATGTAGCCTGCTACTTCCAGAGCTGTCTTACCAACTCCTATAGTCATTCAATCTCTTCACCTCTCCCTCCCCCACAAAACCTCTTCTCTGCCTCTCACTTCATTTAGATTTCTCCACAACACCTCTCAGTTGAAGTCACTTATGGGCAGAAGGGACTACATGTTGACTTGTGGAGATAAGCCAAAGAGCATGCATACCAATGATTTATATATACACTAGATGACAGATAGGTGGCGCTGTGTTGAAGCCACCGTGCCTCACCAGTGTAAAAACGATTTAGGAAGCTATAGAAAAGCATGTATTAATGTCTACTTTTGTTTTTGCCCTGTTTATTCTATTACAGACCTCTTAATTCATCATTTTACATTTATATTATGTGAGCTAAAAAAATAATAAATATATGAAAATGTTTTTCTTAAAGTAAACATTTTTGAAATGACAAACGTTACTGTCCCCACCCACTACAACAACAAAAATACTCAAACACATATAAGTTTGTCCTAGAAACATTACATTGAAATACCGCAGAATTCCATTGATTCCTATGGAGGACTGATACTACTGGGGAGTGTTAATGTGGCCGACCGTTGGCTTCAACACCTCTCGATTGTCAATACATAGCATCAGCACGGTAGCCATGGAGTGCTTTGAAAAACTGGTCATGGCTCACATCAACACCATCATACCAGAAACTCTAGACCCACTCCAATTCGCATACCGCCCCAACAGATCCACAGATGACGCAATCTCAATCGCACTCCACACTGCCCTTTCCCTTCTTCTTTGTGTATCTGTGTAATCTGAGGGAAATATGTGTCTCTAATATGGTCATAGATTTGGCAGGAGTTTAGGAAGTGCAGCTCAGTTTCCATCTCATTTTGTGGGCAGTGTGCACATAACATGTCCTCTCTTGAGAGCCATGTCTGCTTACGGCGGCCTTTCTCAATAGCAACGCTATGCTCACTGTCTGTACATCGTCAAAGCAGTCCTTAATTTTGTGTCAGTCACAGTGGTCTAATTGTGCTGCTGTCCTGGGGCTCTGTGGGGTCTGTTTGTGTTTGTGAGCAGAGGACCAGCTTGCTTAGGGGACTCTCCTCCAGGTTCATCTCTCTGTAGGTGATGACTTTGTTAAGGAAGGTTTGGGAATCGCTTCCTTTTAGGTGGTTGTAGAATTGAATGTCTCTTTTCTGGATTTTGATCAGTAGCGGGTTTTGGCCTAATTCTGCTCTGCATTCATTATTTGGTGTTTTACAAGCATTTCACTACACCCGCAAAAACATATGCTTAACATGTGCATGTGACAAATAAAAATGTATGGTTTTTGATTAGTACAGAGTTTATTTTTGCAGAGTTCTGCATTCAGTCTCAATTTGACATTTGTCCCATTTTGTGAATTCTTGGTTAGTGAGCGTACCCCAGACCTCAAAACCGTAAAGAGCAATGGGTTCTATAACTGATTCAAGTGTTTTTAGCCAGATCCTAATTCGTCTAATTTTATGTTCCTTTTGATGGCATAGGAGGCCCTTCTTGCCTTGTCTCTCAGATCGTTCACAGCTTTGTGGAAATTACCTGTGGCGCCGATGTTTAGGCCGAGGTATGTATAGTTTTTTTTGTGTGCTCTAGTGCAACAGTGCCTAGATGGAATTTATATTTGTGGTCCTTGCAACTCTTGAAATACCATTATTTTTGTCTTACTGAGATTTACTGTCAGGGCCCAGGTCTGACATAATCTGTGCAGAAGATCTAGGTACTCTGTAAGGCCTCCTTGGTTGGTTTTATAATGTTGTATGTCTTCCCCCCCAATTTGAGACTTGCTCAGTACATTGTTCTCTCTTCGGAGCGGCTGATGCCTCTGGACAGTGCCATATCTGTCTGACCAGTACTCCCCCTCCCTCCACCTCCTCATCGCCCCCCCATCTCTCCCCAGTCTCCCTAACCTTCCTTCTCTATGCATGCTCAAACCTGACATTTGGTTTCATGCTGGAAGCAGCAGGATAGAGACAGGGCTAAGAAGGAGAGGAGCTGGGGAGAAAGAAACAGAGGGGGAGAAAGGGAGGAAGAGAGAGAGAGAGAGAGAGGGGGGGAAGGGAGGAAGAGAGAGAGAGAGAGAGAGAGAGAGAGAGAGAGAGAGAGAGAGAGAGAGAGAGAGAGAGGAGGAGGAGAGAGAGAGAGAGCAAAGAGAGAGAGGGGAGAGAGAGAGAGAAGAGAGCAAAGAGAGAGAGAGAGAGAGAGGAGGAAGAGAGGAGAGAGAGAGAGAGAGAGAGAGAGAGAGAGAGAAGGAGGAGGGAAGGGAGGAAGAGAGAGAGAGAGGAGGAAAGAGAGAGAGGAGAGAGAGAGGGAGAAGAGAGAGAGAGAGAGAGAGAGAGAGAGAGAGAGAGAGAGAGAGGGGAAGGGAGGAAGAGAGAGAGAGAGAGAGAGAGAGAGAGAGAGAGAGAGAAGGGAGAGAGAGAGGAGAGAGAGAGAGAGAGAGGGGAAGGGAGAAGAGAGAGAGAGAGAGAGAGAGAGAGAGAGAGAGGGGGGAAGAGAGAGAGAGAGAGAGAGAGAGAGAGAGAGAGAGAGAGGGAGAGGAAGAGAGAGAGAGAGAGAGAGAGAGAGAGAGAGAGAGAGAGAGAGAGAGAGAGAGGGGAAGGGAGGCAGAGAGAGAGGCAAAGAGAGAGAGGGAGAGAGAGAGGGAGGAAGAGAGAGAGAGAGAGAGAGAGAGAGAGAGAGGGGAAGGGAGGAAGAGAGAGAGAGAGAGAGAAAGAGAGGGGAAGGGAGGAAGGAGAGAGAGAGAGAGAGAGAGAGAGAGAGAGAGAGAGGGAGAGAGGGAGGAAGAGAGAGAGAGAGAGAGGAAGAGAGAGAGAGAGGGAGGAAGAGAGAGAGAGAGAGGGAGGAAGAGAGAGAGAGGAAGGGAGAAGAGAGAGAGAGAGAGAGAGAGAGAGAGAGAGAGAGAGAGAGAGAGAGAGAGGGGAAGAGGAAGAGAGAGAGAGAGAGAGAGAGAGAGAGAGAGAGAGAGAGAGAGAGAGAGGAGAGGAAGGGAGGAAGAGAGAGAGAGGCAAAGAGAGAGAGGGAGAGAGAGAGGGAGGAAGAGAGAGAGGGAAGAAGAGAAACAGGGAGAAAGAGAGAGGGAAGAAGAGAAAGAGAGAGGGACAGAGAGAGAAAGAAGAGAAATAGAGAGAGACAGAGAGAGAGAGAAGAGAAATAGAGAGGGACAGAGAGAGAGAGAAGAGAAATAGAGAGGGACAGAGAGAGAGAGAGAGAGAAGAGAAAGAGAGAGGGACAGAGAGAGAGAGAGAGAGAGAAGAGAAAGAGAGAGGGACAGAGAGAGAGATGGAGTAAGCGAGAAATAGAGAGAGAGGGAGAAAGAGAGAGGGAGAGGGAGGAAGAGAGACAGAGACAGTGGATAAGCAGAAAAGTGTGATGGTCGGCACTCAAAAAGAAAAAGCTTACTTCATTTTTATTTTTTATTTTTTATTTTCACTGCATCAGGGATAGCATACGTTTCAGCTTTGCAGCCTTCTTCAGAGTGTAGGTATGTGTATGTGAAAGATTAACAGAGAGAGGGAGAGAGGAAGACGATGTGAGAAGCAAACCAAGAGAGAGGGAGGAAGATAGATGGAGAGAAGGGGAGCAGTTGCCATGGTAACCTGTGGGTCGATGGGTCCAGGGTGCCAGGAGAGAAAGAGAGAGAGAGAGAGAGAGAGAGAGAGAGTGAGTGTGTGTTCAGGTTTAATTGCTGCTCTTTTAAGCCCAGTGAATTATGAGGGACAAATGAATAAAATGAAATAAATAAAAGTTTCACAGCATCGGCTTTGGTTCCTACAGTTTAGGACATACCTCACCTCCTTCCGTCAATCATTACCCCTTTTGAGTGTCCTAAAATGGACACTGTATGCTGTCAAGGTAAGTGGTGTCTTCCTATGTCCTCTCCACTCTGTAAATAAGGGATTGAATCAGAGTTTTAGTTCAGGTGAGGATAGTCAGCACTCAGACAGAGTTGATGACATGTACAGTGGTAAAGTATTCACCCCCATTGGCATTTCCCCACTTTGTTGCCTTACAACCTGAAATTAAAATGGATTTGAGGAGTTTGTGTCATTTGATTTTCACAACATGCCTACCATTTTGAAGAAGCAAAATATTTTTATTATTGTGAAGCAAACAAGAAATAAGACAAAAAAAAAGTATCTTGGCGTATGTATCTATAAGCTTGGCACATCGAGCCACTGGGATTTTGGCCCATTCTTCAAGGCAAAACTGCTCCAGCTCCTCCAAGTTGGATGGGTTCCGCTGGTGTACAGCAATCTTTAAGTCATACCACAGATTCTCAATTGGATTGAGATCTGGGCTTTGATTAGGCCGTGTCTGTGTGTTTGTGTCTGTGTGTTTGTATGTGTGTTTGTGTGTGTGTTAGTGTGTGCCTGTTGTCTGTTATATTGCTGTATATTGAATAATCAATTACAGCATACATGTGATCACACCAGATGAAATGCTTTAAAGGTATTTTTTCTTCTTGTGAACAAATAAAACACACACACACACACACACACACACACACACACACACACACACACACACACACACACACACACACACACACACACACACACACACACACACACACACACACACACACACACACACACACACACACACACACACACACACACACACACACAGTTAGTTTGTGTAAATGAGAAGTGCCAAGGTTCGTTTAGGAGCTGAGATGCCTTGGAAGAGAGTTAAAGCCAAAACCCATGGGAACAGCACTGCATTTACTCCTAATCAATATAAATGGTTATCCTCCACATGTAGGAACAGCCAGAGAAAAGCATTATCCATACATCACAAAGGAAAGGCTTTAACTACTGTGGTCACCTAGTGGAACCTGGCTGTTACCCCAATATCTGAGGGTGTTTCAGGGAGAGTTGGGATATGAAAAAAAAAACACATTTCCAATTTACAGATAAGTCATATAGATTCTTCTGTATAAAATGATCTGTGAGAAACAATATATTTTTATTCCTCGCATAGAGACCTGTTTTGTGAAAGCAGACCTGGAATCAACCACAAATCAACGACAAAGTTATGTGCCCGCCACAGGTGGCTGGTGGCAACTTAATTGGGGAGGACGGGCTTATAGTAAGAGCTGGAGATTAATGTTGATGTCATTCCATTTACTCCATTCCAGCATTGTTATGAGCCGTCCTCCCCTCAACAGCCTCCTGTGACGATCGCGTGTGTACGTGTATGAGCTAATGCTTGTGCATGTGTGTGTGTGTGTGTATGCATACGTGCACTGTGTGTGTATGTGTGTGCGTGCATGCTAGTGAAAAAGACTAAAAGTGTTAAAAAGAGTATTCTCCTGCCACCTTGGCTCGCTCTCTCACTCTCCTTCATATACTGTAAAATAGGAGCTGTCTGTGAGCAGGGAAATAAAATAAATTAATAAAAAATTAATTCATCCCCCTTGCTGTTTTTTTATCTATTTTGTTGCATTACAACCTGTAATTTAAATGGATTTTATTTTTTAGATAATGTTATTATCATACACAGATTAGTTCAAATAGGTCAAGTGAATTCTTTTTTTAAAAATTCAATATTGCATGTGTGCAATCTAAGTGTCACATGATCTGTCACATGATCTCAGAATATATACACCTGTTCTGAAAGGCCCCAAAGTCTGCAACACCACCAAACAAGCGGCACGATGAAGACCAAGGAGCTCTCCAAACAGGTCAGGGACAACGTTGTCGAGAAGTACAGATCAGGGTTGGGTTAAAAAAATACATGAAAATTTGAACATCCCACGGAGCACCATTAAATCCATTATCAAAAAATGGAAAGAATATGGCACCACAACAAACCTACCAAGAGTGGGCCGCCCACCAAGACTCACAGACCAGGCATGGAGGGCATTAATCAGAGAGGCAACAAAGAGACCAAAGATAACCCTGAAGGAGCTGCAAAGCTCCACAGAGATTGGAGTATCTGTCCAAAGGACCACTTTAAGCCGTACACTCCACAGAGCTGGGCTTTACGGAAGAGTGGACAGAATAAAGCCATTTTAAAGAAAAAAATAAGCAAACACGTTTGGTGTTCACCAAAAGGCATGTGGGAGACTCCCCAAATAGTAATCTGGTCAGATCAAACTAAAATTTAATTTTTTGGCCATCAAGGAAAACACTATGTTTGGCGCAAACCCAACATCCCCACAGTGAAGCATGGTGGAGGCAGCATCATGCTGTGGGGATGTTTTTCATCGCCAGGGACTGAGATACTGGTCAAAATTGAAGGAATGATGGATGGTGCTAAATACAGGGAAATTCTTGAGGGAAACCTATTTCAGTCTTCCAGAGATTTAAGACTAGGATGGAGGCAGGGTAGCCTAGTGGTTAGAGCATTGGACTAGTAACCGGAAGGTTGTGAGTTCAAACCCCTGAGCTGACAAGGTACAAATCTGTCGTTCTGCCCCTGAACAGGCAGTTAACCCACTGTTCCCAGGCCGTCATTGAAAATAAGAATTTGTTCTTAACTGACTTGCCTGGTTAAATAAAGGTAAAAAAGGTTCACCTTCCAGCAGGATAATGACCCTAAGCATACTGCTAAAGTAACACTTGAGTGGTTTAAGTGGAAGCATTTAAATGTATTGGAATACACACATACAAACACACATGTCATTTGTGTGTAATATCAGTAAGGAAAATGCAGCAGAAACTGTGTGTGTGTGTGTGTGTGTGTGTGTGTGTGTGTGTGTGTGTGTGTGTGTGTGTGTGTGTGTGTGTGTGTGTGTGTGTGTGTGTGTGTGTGTGTGTGTGTGTGTGTGTGTGTGTGTGTGATGAGTATGCTCATGACAGCATGTATGGCCTGTGGATAGATGGGACTCTTCCCTCACACCATCACGTCCTTCTCTCACTCACCCACTCTCTCACACACACACATCAAACTCCCAAGATGCCTCACTGGCACTCACACACCTGTAGGTACACACGCTACTGCCTGACTTCTGGCACGGCAGGAAGAGAAAAGACCCGAGGATACAGGTAGTGTCGCTACAGGCTCTGACATACCGGCAGAGTGGTCACATCAAACCTCCTATACCAGTTATACCTGTATACCAAATAGCTGTGTGCCGGCTTCAATTCCATCTCAGCACTAAAACACCTGATACAAATAACCAACTACTGTTTGGGTCTTCAGTCTGGGTCAGGTGGTTGAGTCAGGTGTGCTACTGACGAGCTTGAACGAAAGCCTGCACCCCCAGCATTTCTCCAGGACCGTTGTATTTGGAGACTCCTGCACTATACGCTAACCCTTAAGCATGTGTCCTCACAGTTGTCAGAGCATATGTAGAGACAGGCATTAGCATGCTCAGTGACAGATGGTAAGGACTGGTAATAATCGCCCAGTAGAGAGCCTGACAGAAGATTACTAGAATACACACTGTCACAGCTCTGAGGAGTGGCATGTGCCATGGAGTGGGTCCCAATAGTCTAAAGTGGAATCCTTCCCTTGTGTCCTTGGGGTCCTAGTGAGGGTTAGTGTGTGCATATGTGAGTATGTCTAATCCCAGGTATAGAGCTACTATACTTCAGAGATGCATCTCGTTAGACAGTGCCAGTCGTACTGTATTAGTTGAGGTGAGATCTCGATGGTGCTGTATTAGTAGAGGTGAGATCTCAATGGTACTGTTTAAATACAGGGGAGATCTCAGTCGTACTGTTTAAATACAGGGGAGATCTCAGTCGTACTGTTTAAATAGAGGGGAGATCTCAGTCGTACTGTTTAAATAGAGGGGAGATCTCCGTGGTGCTGTTTAAATAGAGGGGAGATCTCAGTCGTACTGTTTAAATAGAGGGGAGATCTCAGTCGTACTGTTTAAATAGAGGGGAGATCTCAGTCGTACTGTTTAAATACAACAAGGGGGAAAACCTTTCTCTCCCTCCATCTCACTGACCTTTGTTTTCTCCCTTCGTTTTCTCCGTCCAGTCTTTCAATCGCTTCATCTATTTTCTTCCTCTTTATATCCCCCCCATTCTATCCTTGCATTCACTCCCTCCTTTCTCTGATTCAATTAACCAGCACTGGGGGGGAATGGATCTCTACACCTTATCTACTCTAATGAGTTATTCACACACAAAGAGACACACACAGAGACACACACAGAGACACACACAGAGATACACACAGAGACACACACAGAGACACACACAGAGACACACACAGAGATACACACACAGAGACACAAACAGAGATACACACAGAGATACACACAGAGACACACACAGAGACACACACAGAGATACACACAGAGACACACACAGAGACACACACAGAGACACACACAGAGATACACACACAGAGACACAAACAGAGATACACACAGAGATACACACAGAGATACAGTGTATTCAGAAAGTATTCAGACCCCTTGACTTTGTCCACATTTTGTTATGTTACAGCCTTATTCTAAAATGGATTAAATTGTTTACCCCCCTCATCAATCTACACCCAATACCCCATAATGACCAAGCAAAAACAGATTTTCATAACTTTTTGCTAATTAATTACAAATAAAAAACAAAAATATCACATTTCCATAAGTATTCAGACTCTTTACTCAGTACTTTGTTGAAGCACCTTTGGCAGTGATTGCAGCCTTGAGTCTTCTTGGGTATGATACTACAAGCTTGGCACACCTGTATTTGGGGAGTTTCTCCCATTCTTCTCTGCATATCCCCTCAAGCTCTGTCAGGTTGGATGCGGGGCATTGCTGCACAGCTATTTTCAGGTCTCTCCAGAGATGTTCGATCGGGTTCAAGTCCGGGCTCTAGCTGGGCCACTCAAGAAGATTCCGAGACTTGTCCCGAAGCCACTCCTGCATTGTCTTGGCTTTGTGCTTAGGGTAGTTGTCCTGTTGGAAGGTGAACCTTCACCCCAGTCTGAGGTCCTGAGCGCTCTGGAGAAGGTTTTCATCAAGGATCTCTGTACTTTGCTCTGTTCATCTTTGCCTCGATCCTGACTAGTCTCCCAGTCCCTGCCACAGAAAACATCCCCACAGCTTGATGCTTCCACCACCATGCTTCAATGTAGGCACGTGAAGCTTAGCATTCAGGCCAAAGACTTCAATCTTGGTTTCATCAGACCAGAGAATCTCATTTCTCATGGTCAGAGAGTCTTTAGGTGCCTTTAGCAAACTCTAAGCGGGCTGTTTTGTGCCTTTTACTGAGGAGTGGCTTTTGTCTGGCCATTCTACCATAAAGGCCTGATTGGCGGAGTGCTGCAGAGATGGTTGTACTTCTGGAAGGTTCTTCCATCTCTACACAGGAACTCTAGAGCTCTGTCAGAGTGACCATTGGGTTCTTGGTCACCTCTCTGACCAACGCCCTTCACCCCAATTGTTCAGTTTGGCCAAGTGGCAAGCTCTAGGAAGAGTCTTGGTTGTTCAAAACTTCTTTAATTTAAGAATGATGTATTGTACTCTTGGGGACCTTCAATGCTGCAGACATTTTTTGGTACCCTTCCCCAGATCGGTGCCTCGACACAAGCCTGTCTCTGAGCTCTACAGACAATTCCTTCAACCTCATCGCTTGGTTTTTACTCTGACATGCACTGTCAACTGTGGGACCTTATATAGATGTGTGCCTTTCCAAATCATGTCCAATCAATTGAATTTACCACAGATGGGCCCCAATCAAGTTGTAGAAACATCTCAAGGATGATCAATGGAAACAGGATGCACCTGAGCTCAATTTCAAGTCTCATAGCAAAGTATCTGAATACTTATGGCACTGTATACACACACACACACACACACACACACACCACACACACACATATACACACACTCTCCAACACACACACACACAAACAAACTAACAAACACACACACCACAAAAGTTTTCCGTAACTGCATTGAAAATGAATTGAGTAATTTGTTTGTCTGGCCACTGAGGGCTAGTTGTTATATGTGGATGTGAATTAAACTAATGATAATTATCAACAGCAGCTCAAGACACCGCTGGCTCTGTTAATTTGGCTGAAACCCAAAACACAGCAAGGGTGTGTGTGTGCGTGTGCGTGTGCGTGTGCATGTGCGTGTGTGTCCAAAGTAACCCCACATTTCATTGCCTTCCCTACGGAAGCCATTGCTCTGACATCACAAATTATGTTGCGGCTCAAGCGAACGCAATTAAAAATATTCTCCTAACTGCTTTTCACAGAGATAGGTCTTCATGGATGAATGGAGCGAGTGAATAATTGTGTTCCAACTAGTGAGGAGCAACAGTCCATTACATTCCTACAGCATGCCTGTCAGGGGACCAAACTCTGGAGGGCAAATGAAATTGAGCATACAGAAAAAACAGCTATTTTTCAAGGTAAGGCACATTTATTTGGGGAACAAGAGCTGTGTAGGGGAGGAGGTTAAATACACACACACTTGTGGTAGGAGACACACTCTCACACACAGTGGTTTGGGAGCGCTGCATAAGGGAATTGGTTAAACACACTCAGACACACTGCGAGTGAGTGAGTGAGTGAGTGAGTGAGTGAGTGAGTGAGTGAGTGAGTGAGTGGTGAGTGAGTGCGAGTGAGAGAGTGAGAGAGTGAGTGAGTGAGTGAGAGAGTGAGAGAGTGAGTGAGTGAGTGAGTGAGTGAGTGAGTGAGTGAGTGAGTGAGTGAGTGAGTGAGTGAGTGAGTGAGTGAGTGAGTGCATATGTGCATATGTGCGTGTGTTTAATCCTCTCCAATTGGAGTAGATCCCCTGATTCATCTCTTGAGGAGGGATCAACTGTAGTGAAGGTGATCCAATCCTCAGGTAAGGGGTCAAAGGTTGTGACCTTGTGAACCACTGATACAGTCCTGTGGTGTAGTCATTCATTCAGGTCAAACATTTACAAAGTTGCAGATAGAAATGTAATGAATAGAGATAATACAATCCCCTATTCTACAGGAAAGACATCATCCGCGGTAGCAAATATTATCTGTACTGACCAGGAAGGAGCACAACATACTGTCTGTTGTACACAATATATTTCTATGTGAAGGTTCTGTGATGTGCACTCCTGATCAGGCTCCTGTATCAGTCTTTTGAACTAGTCTGAGTTCTCTGAGTACTGAGAAGACTTCATCATCCTAACAACACTGTCTGTCTGTCTGTCTGTCTGTCTGTCTGTCTGTCTGTCTGTCTGTCTGTCTGTCTGTCTGTCTGTCTGTCTGTCTGTCTGTCTGTCTGTCTGTCTGTCTGTCTGTCTGTCTGTCTGTCTGTCTGTCTGTCTGTCTGTCTGTCTGTCTGTCTGTCTGTCTGTCTGTCTGTCTCTCTCTCTCTCTCTCTCTCTCTCTCTCTCTCTCTCTCTCTCTCTCTCTCTCTCTCTCTCTCTCTCTCTCTCTCTCTCTCTCTCTCTCTCTCTCTCTCTCTCTCTCTCTCTCTCTCTCTCTCTCACACACACCTCCCAAGCACGTTCACCCTTTGAAGGTATAGGAGATCCGAGCTGCTGTGGGGAAGACTCAGTGAATGTGTCAGGTAGAGACATTGGCAGAATATTTGGCTGATCAGTCGCTTAGCTAATCTCTTTTTCCACTCAAATATTTGAACTTGGGATTTAGTATCAGGGGAGCGAGAGAGACTCGGAGAGCAAAAGAGGGACAGAGAGAGAGAAGACAGGCTATGTGCACACTGCCCAAAATGAGGTGGAAACTGAGCTGCACTTCCTAACCTGCCAAATGTATGACCATATTAGAGAGAGATATTTCCCTCAGATTACACAGATCCACAACCAATTCGGAAAACAAATCCAATGTTGATAAACTTCCATATCTACTTGGGGAAATTCCACAGTGTGTCATCACAGCAGCAAGATTTGTGACCTGTTGCCGCAAGAAAAGGGCAACCAGTGAAGAACAAACACCATTGTAAATACATATTTAATAATATTTATTTTCCCTTTTGTACTTTAACTATTTGCACATTCTTATAACACTGTATAATAATATGACATTTGAAATATCTTTATTATTTTGGAACTTCTGTGAGTGTAGTGTTTACTGCTCATTTTTATTGTTTATTTCACTTCTGTTTATTATCTATTTAACTTGCTTTGTCAATGTTAACATATGTTTCCCATGCCAATAAAACCCCATAAATTGAAATTGATTTGAATTGAGAGAGAGAGAGAGAGAGAGAGAGAGAGAGAGAGAGAGAGAGAGAGAGAGAGAGAGAGAGAGAGAGAGAGAGAGAGAGAGAGAGAGAGAGAGAGGGAGCAGAGCTGTAATGCATCACCAACAGACAGTATCTTTTTAAACCCAGACACAGATTTACCGTTCTCCTCATACCTCCCCTCCCTCCACCCTTCTTCTCTCTCTAACCCTGATAAGCACTCCAGCAAGACAGGAGCTCCACAGTGGACAGATGGGTTACCTCACCACAGACACACACACAGACACACACACACACACAGCGCCGCTCCGCTCCACTAGACCCCTCGCTCATTTCACCCCCTCCACCGGTAAACGGAATTATGAATCCGTTCTTCCGCGGCACACCGCACACGCATCAATCCGCTTAATGCTAACCAGCATTGATTTCTAGTCCGCTAATAACATTACGTGGAACATAATGTGTGAAGATTATGGTTTCTGGTGTTTGGCCTAATAATTTGAAAGATTGGCCTAATAATTAGATTTTATGTGTTTATATGTGCTACCCTTTGGTCCCAAAAGCCATACAAATGAACTGTCTGATGACGGTGCATGTGTTTTATTGACAACAGAACAACACCTGTTGGAGCACCCGGGCCACTGTGGAAAGACCTGGTGGGATTTAGCTGAAAAACAAATCACACTCATCTGGTCATCTGGGGTTGACTGGATGTAAAGTGTGTCCTCCAGAGCTTTCTGTCCTACATTGCAGATGCAATCTTTTACTCCTCCTCTCCGGTCAGATGTTGCTCCTGAGACCCCTGGACGAAATGATGACGAATGAGATCCCAGCTTTGTTGAATTAAAAAATTATGTTTTGTTGAAATTTTCACAAATTTACCATCAGAATAGATAGCCCATAGCAGTCCATACTGTACTAAATGGAATATGTGGGTCTAGTATGGGTATCAGAAAATAGAGAGAGAGAGAGAGTACTTGAATAAGTAGGTGTGTCAAAACTTTAAACTGGTACTGTATGTGTAGATAGTACATTTTACGTTTAGGTTTTCAATATAGTCCCGAATTGTTATTGATTTGGACACGTTAAAACTGTGTTTTGACATTGGGCTTATTTATCAAATGTCTATCATGTCTTGTTAACAGGAGGCAGCGACAGCGTAATTTTCAACTTAAATTTTAGGAATATAATTTCAACTTTCAACATTCATTTCCAATGGGATTGTACTTCATCAGGTAAAAAACTGATGAATGAGTCTAAAAAGTTGCTACGATTGATTTATTTTGATGATATACAAGAAATCACTCAAATGGCTTTGCCCTGCCTAATCAGAATAATTATGTCTGCATAGCATTTTGTCTTCATTTTTGCCGATAAACTCAGGCTTATTTCTAAAGATTAACCCATGTTTTGTTCTGCTCATTTTGTCTTCATTTCTGGAACCAGTCAGGCAACAACCGACACTGTACTGGCGTTAGGAGGCCCAGTAGCTACGGAGTTGGACCTGTCACCGAAAGGTGGCCGGTTTGAATCCCAGGTTGGGTGCTGGAAAAAATGGGTGGAATTGAAATGACAACTGGAGGGCTGCAGGGTTCTCAACCTCAAAACATATGTCGGTATAGTTAAAGTGTGCATAGAGGATAAACAGAGAGTAGCAGCAGTGTAGTGTAAAAGAGGGAGTTGAACGAATCCTCAGCTTAGTGATGGGCACTATGGTGTTGAATGCTGAGCTGTAGTCAATTAATAGCATTCTCATGTAGGTGTTCTTTTTGTCCAGGTGGGAAAGAGCAGTGTGGAGTGCAATGGAGATTGCATCATCTGTGGATCTGTTTGAGTGGTATTCTTAGCATATATGAAGGAAGTGATGGAACCCATGTTTGGTTCTATAAGGAGTGTAGCCGACTGCAGGGCACAGTCCTATAGGCTAATAATAAAACCCTCCAACAATGCATTTCCTCAAGTCAAGAATGATGCCTCCCTGTGCAACACTCTTGGAGTGAATCACAAATGCAGTTTTTTGATTCCTCATGTCCTCCCTCCTCATATCCTCCCTCCTCATGTCCTCCCTCCTCATATCCTCCCTCCTCATATCCTCCCTCCTCATATCCTCCCTCCTCATATCCTCCCTCCTCATATCCTCCCTCCTCATATCCTCCCTCCTCATGTCCTCCCTCCTCATATCCTCCCTCCTCATATCCTCCCTCCTCATGTCCTCCCTCCTCATATCCTCCCTCCTCATATCCTCCCTCCTCATGTCCTCCCTCCTCATATCCTCCCTCCTCATATCCTCCCTCCTCATATCCTCCCTCCTCATATCCTCCCTCCTCATATCCTCCCTCCTCATGTCCTCCCTCCTCATGTCCTCCCTCCTCATATCCTCCCTCCTCATGTCCTCCCTCCTCATATCCTCCCTCCTCATATCCTCCATCCTCATATCCTCCCTCCTCGTGTCCTCCCCTCCTCTTATCCTCCCTCCTCATATCCTCCCTCCTCATATCCTCCCTCCTCATGTCCTCCCTCCTCATGTCCTCCCTCCTCATATCCTCCCTCCTCATGTCCTCCCTCCTCATGTCCTCCCTCCTCATATCCTCCCTCCTCATATCCTCCCTCCTCATATCCTCCCTCCTCATGTCCTCCCTCCTCATGTCCTCCCTCCTCATATCCTCCCTCCTCATGTCCTCCCTCCTCATATCCTCCTCCTCCCTTATCCTCCATCCTCATATCCTCCCTCCTCATGTTCTCCCTCCTCATATCCTCCCTCCTCATATCCTCCCTCCTCATATCCTCCCTCCTCATATCCTCCCTCCTCATATCCTCCCTCCTCATATCCTCCCTCCTCATGTCCTCCCTCCTCATGTCCTCCCTCCTCATATCCTCCCTCCTCATGTCCTCCCTCCTCATATCCTCCCTCCTCATATCCTCCTCCTCATATCCTCCCTCCTCATATCCTCCCTCCTCATATCCTCCCTCCTCATGTCCTCCCTCCTCATATCCTCCCTCCTCATATCCTCCCCTCCTCATATCCTCCCTCCTCATATCCTCCCTCCTCATATCCTCCCTCCTCATGTCCTCCCTCCTCATGTCCTCCCCTCCTCATATCCTCCCTCCTCATGTCCTCCCTCCTCATATCCTCCCCTCCTCATATCCTCCATCCTCATATCCTCCCTCCTCATATCCTCCCTCCTCATATCCTCCCTCCTCATGTCCTCCCTCCT
>NC_068454.1:11420815-11440815 GCF_023373465.1 Oncorhynchus keta
GAGGAAAGGTGGAGAGAGGTGAGGAGAGGAGAAGAGAAGAGAGGGGGAGCGAGGGAAGATAGAACCCAGAGGCAGAGCACCACAGTGGGGCAAGCTCTGATCCTCTCTCTCCCTGTGAGATGCAGGAGGATGGACTACAAGGTGTCAAAAGTGTTCCACAGGGATGCTGGCCCTATGTTGACTCCAATGCTTCCCACAGTTGTGTCAAATTGACTGGATGTCCTTTGGGTGGTGGACAATTCTTGATACACACGGGAAACTGTTGAGGGTGAAAAACCCAGCAGCATTGCAGTTCTTCACACACTCAAACCAGTGCTCCTGGCACCTACTACCGCACCCCGTTCAAAGGCACTTAAATAATAATAATAATAATAATAATATAATAATCTTTATTTCACAGAAAAGTTCAATCCAAACCCCGTTGAATATGTAGGATATCACAGGACAAAGAACCAGACGAAAGGACCTTTTACATCACAATTCATGATTTGACTTGTCAAGCATCTATAAAAGACTGCTGATGCTAGGAAATGTGGCTGAATGGTGGAAATGGCACAGTGAGGGACTGATTTAGATTTATTTTATTTATTAGGATCCCCATTAGCCGACGCCAGTGGCGACAGCTAGTCTTACTTGGGTCCGACATATAAAGAAAAATACATTACAGACTAAATACATTCACGAAGGCATGGCTGGCTGTATCTAGTCTCTTCCTTCATAATTAGCAGTCAGGAGGCCAGTGTTCACGTGAGAATTTGGTTCTGGGTTCCGAGATTAGGCTGTATCTATTGGCGCGTTCAAGACAATTGGGAACTCAGCCAAAAAATACCTCAGACTGGGGAAAATTGTGACGTCAGTGTTCTTCAGGTCAGAGAAGTCGGAGCTCTAGAATGGACTTGAAATTCCGAGATGGACAACCGTTCAAAATCATTTTACTGTCAGATTGTTGTTGTTTTTTATATCTGCCGCACAGTGTAAAAGAGGAAATGCTCATTAAAACAAGCATCTCTTACTGGACAAATTCAGGTAGGTCCCTCCCTCTCTGTTTGTTTGTTTGTCCCTCCTAATCTCTGTTAGTTTGCTGGTCCCTCCCTCTCTGTTAGTTTGCTGGTCCCTCCCTCTCTGTTAGTTTGCTGGTCCCTCCCTCCCTGTTAGTTTGCTGGTCCCTCCCTCTCTGTTAGTTTGCTGGTCCCTCCCTCTCTGTTAGTTTGCTGGTCCCTCCCTCTCTGTTAGTTTGCTGGTCCATCCCTCTCTGTTAGTTTGCTGGTCCCTCCCTCTCTGTTAGTTTGCTGGTCCCTCCCTCCCTCTCTGTTAGTTTGCTGGTCCCTCCCTCCCTCTCTGTTTGTTTGTTTGTCCCTCCTAATCTCTGTTAGTTTGCTGGTCCCTCCCTCTCTGTTAGTTTGCTGGTCCCTCCCTCTCTGTTAGTTTGCTGGTCCCTCCCTCTCTGTTAGTTTGCTGGTCCCTCCCTCCCTCTCTGTTTGTTTGTTTGTCCCTCCTAATCTCTGTTAGTTTGCTGGTCCCTCCCTCTCTGTTAGTTTGCTGGTCCCTCCCTCTCTGTTAGTTTTCTGGTCCCTCCCTCTCTGTTAGTTTGCTGGTCCCTCTCTGTTAGTTTGCTGGTCCCTCCCTCTCTGTTAGTTTGCTGGTCCCTCCCAAACTCTGTTAGTTTGCTTCCGTTTGGTTCCTAGTGAATCTTCCTTTACTGTCTGCCTTCTCGCTGCACATCCACCAGGATGACCCACCACATAGTCACACTCACTGTCTCTCACTCTCTATCAGAGAAAGTAAAAAAGGCCAATTTGCATAAGATTAACTCGCCAATCATTAGCAGAAGCCATATTGTAAAATGTGCAGACATTGTCCTTGCTGATGGATTTAACTGTGTGTGTGTGTGTGTGTGTGTGTGTGTGTGTGTGTGTGTGTGTGTGTGTGTGTGTGTGTGTGTGTGTGTGTGTGTGTGTGTGTGTGTGTGTGTGTGTGTGTGTGTGTGTGTGTGTTATGCCTGATGACATGAAAAATAAGCATCTTTCATTGCTCACACGGTGTTTATGAAAGCAGAGGTCTCTCTGGAGCTTGTTTGAATAGAACTAAACTAAACCTTTTTTCTGGACAAACAAAAATAAATAATTGGATCTTGTCTGGAGCTAGACAACACTCCCTAACTATTCACTCTGCCTTAATTAGCCAATCAGGCGCGCGTGTGTGTGTGTGTGTGTGTGTGTGTGTGTGTGTGTGTGTGTGTGTGTGTGTGTGTGTGTGTGTGTGTGTGTGTGTGTGTGTGTGTGTGTGTGTGTGTGTGTGTGTGTGTGTGTGTGTGTGTGTGTGTGTGTGTTTTGTCACCAAATGGGTATGATCAACTTAGAATGGACAGCAATGTTATAGTAGGAGCAACCACAGAGAGGGAGAGAGACAGAGAGACCAACTAAAAGGAAGTGATTCAAAAACCATCCATAACAAAGCCTGGAGTAGAGCCCCCTAAGCAAGCTGATCCTGGGGCTCTGTTCATAAACACAAACAGACCTCACAGAGCCCCAGGACAGCAACACAATTAGACCCAACCAAATCATGGAAAAACAAAAATATAGTTACTTTGAATGCTATTTGGCCCTAAACAGAGAGTACACAGTAGCAGAATACCTGACCACTGTGACTGACCCAAACTTAAGGAATGCTTTGATTATGTACAGACTCAGTGAGCATAGCCTTGCTATTGAGAAAGGCCACCGTAGGCAGACCTGACTCTCAAGAGAAGACAGGCTATGTGCACACTGCCCACAAAATTAGGTGGAAACTGAGCTGCACTTCCTAACCTCCTGCCAAATGTATGACCATACTAGACACATATTTCCTTCAGATTACAAAGATCCACAAAGAATTGGAAAACAAACCCAATTTTGACAAACTCCCATATCTACTTGGGAAAAATCACAGCCACAAGAAAAGGGCAACCAGTGAAGAACAAACACCATTGTAAATACAACCCATATATTTATGTTTATTTGTTTTCGCTTTCGAACTTAAACTATTTGCACATCATTACAACCCTGTATATAGACATAATATGACATTTGAAATGTCTTTATTATTTTGGAACTTCTGTGAGTGTAATGTTTACTGTTAATTTTTTATTCATTATTTCACTTTTGTTTATTATCTATTTCACTGCCTTTGTCAATGTTAACATACGTAGCCCTTAAATTGAAATTGAATTGATTTCACTTCACTCTATGTACACAAGTCTTCCACTTAATTAAATACCTAATGAACAGTCAATGCACTACTGCTCTCTGTGATGGCGTTCTAGCTGTGTCTGAGGTTTCAGATTATGCATAATAGCCTTGCTGTTTTCTCATCATCCGAATCGCGTTATTTTACTATAGACTGGGTGCCAGTCTATTTTTGTTTCAGTCAACTTGTTGAGGTCTAGGTTACTCTTTTCCAGGTCTCCCTTTTGACAAAACCAATACACAAAAAGGCTGTTGTTATAGTTATGTTATTATAGTCTCAATGTATTATGCCAATTCAATTGCATAGCATGAGTTTTGTTTGAATTAAATAATTCTTAAGGAAGCCTTTAAATGCCAACTAGTGCGTGCTGGGCTGTCTTCCGCATTTTGGATTGGTGCGCATTCTAACTTGCGGTTCATTAAAAGTGTATCAAGAAACTGCGACAAAAAAACAAAACAATACAGCGCTCCCGCTTCGTCATCTTGACTCAAGCACCGTTTCAATGGTGATCCCGGAACGCAGCCGCTCCTGCGGAAGCGTAATGGAGGGAAGCGGAGCAGTTTCATAATAACCTTGGGTGGGAGGAGCTTTGTCATTCTGGAAGCTCTCTGAAAGAGGAGCGACCAATGACTGTATATGAAGGGAGCGACAGAGAGAGGAAAATTGGAGCAACGACAAAAGTGAAAGAGAGAGCGAGAGAGACAGAGAGAGACAGGCTAGAGATCTCCTGTCCGAATCCCATTTCCAATATATAGTTTTACCTACCTGATCGAGTCGCGTGTGTACGGGCACCATGCGCGCTTTTCAAGGGCGATAAAACTATATATCATTTTCACCTCTTTTGGTATGTGAATAATGTACCGTATTCGGATGTTCTTTAGAATAACAGTATTTACAGTAAATAGCTTGTTTTGTTTTTCAACTCAACAAGCTACACAGAGTTGTCAGCTGTAGTTTTTGCAGCGGGTTGTAAAGGCTAAGTGCGTTCTGGACTGTTGAATACCGTGGATCAGCGGGCGGGCACGCAACTCGGGTTGTTTATAACGTTTGACATTCCCACCGTAGGCTCCGAGGAAAGTAGCCTAGGTAGGAAACGGGGAAACCCGGGCAAGGCGGGGCCGAACCGCAGACAGCCAAAGGGATTATTGAAGAACTCACGTTGCCTTGAAGCTTCGCCCTGTAGCCGATCCACTCGCAGAGTCGCATCGTTTTGGGGTAACAATAATTTTCCACCCATTGGAATTTGGGGAATCTTTATTCCCAACTACTTGGTGATTAGTCTACGCTTCAAGTAGCCTAGGCTACGGCGAACAAAACTAGTTTGTATTTACACCTATTTAACGTCGGTTGTGGTTATTTGCTTTGGAATATACGTTCCAGGACGGATTTGGGGGGAATTATTTCCCCAGACCCGTTGGACCATGGCGGACGACGATGTGCTGTTTGAAGATGTCTACGAGCTGTGTGAGGTCATTGGAAAGTACGTGTCACGTTGCCTTTTATTGCACGCTGCAGTTACTTTGTATCTCCTTTTTAGCTGTGTGTGTGTGTGTGTGTGTGTCTGTGTGCGTGTGTGTGTGTGTGTGCGCGCGCGTGTGACAACATGAAAGGCAGGTACTTCACAGTTCATCATGGTTTAGTGGAAAGTGGACACACACACACACACACTGCATTGGACATGACAGCTGAACTGTAGTGCATATTACCAAGTCTAAATGAAACCATTTAATTCATAGATTTCAATCTCATGTGCAAGATACAAGTGTCCTCCTAGCATTCCTCTATTGGCATTATCAGCTAAGTAATGACCTGTGATTTCTTATAGGTATGAGACAATAAATAGCATGTGTCATATACTGACATGTTGTAATTTGCTGTTGTGACTAGGCTACATGCAGTTATTGTGGTGATAAAATATCTTCCTCATTTGCTCACTCTCAAGAAATCTAATTATCTCAGAGCCAGTGAAAATGCATGGTTACTTCTCTGTGGATGAACGTATCTTCCCTCTTAGTCTTGTGTTGTAGTTGCTTGCATTTTCCTGCAGTGACACCACCGTTATATTCTATTCTGTTGATTCTGTTGTATTGAGACTCCTTTCACAGATGCTTGTGGGTACCAGTCTCCCAGTGTAGGAGGACGATGATGAATGACTAGTGGTTCAGCAGTCATGAAGTCCCAATACATTGGAACTCTGCCTGCCTGCCTGCCTGCCTGCCTGCCTGCCTGCCTGCCTGTCTGTGTTTCTTTCTTTTCAATCCTGGCCTTAGTGATCACTCCAATTATTTTTATTATTTGCATAATAGTTGCACTGTAATTACGTCGTAATGGGAATGAGTTTTTTGTTGTAATTACACAAATGGGAAAGAGCCTGCCATTGCATTACTCCAAACAACAGTACATTATATCTAGTACCTTGGATAGTAGGTTTTCAGGTGGTTAACAAGTGCCTTTCCCACACGTTAATCATCATATTGACAGGATCAGGTTATGTTCCAAGTGTGTGTGTGTGTGTGTGTGTGTGTGTGTGTGTGTGTGTGTGTGTGTGTGTGTGTGTGTGTGTGTGTGTGTGTGTGTGTGTGTGTGTGTGTGTGTGTGTGTGTGTGTGTGTGTGTGTGTGTGTGTGTGTGTGTGTGTGTGTGTGTGTACTGACGAGGCACTGGGCCTTCTGTAACAAGTTTAGGCAGGCCTGAAACCTGTGTGAGAAATTGAGAAAACACTGACAGGGTCTTGTTTAGGGCCCAGGAAGTACCTGATATTCAGTGTGTGTGTGTATGTGTGTTTGTGACCATGGTGTGTACTGACTGGGCCTACTGACAACCAGTACATCTGGAGGATACACACACACACACACAAACAAACACACAAGGCTGCTACTAAAGGCCAGACACAGTAGGATGGAGTTCACCAAACATACTGGTCAGTTTTGCTGAACTTTTTTAAACATTTATTTAACTAGGCAAGTCAGTTAAGAACAAATTCTTATTTACAATGACAGCCTTGGAACTGTGGGTTAACTGCCTTGTTCAGGGGCAGAATAATAGATGTTTACCTTGTCAGCTCTGGGATTCGATCTAGTAATCTTTCTTTTACTGGCCCACGCTCTAACCACTAGTTAGCCTAGTCAGGATTGGAGATCAGGATTGGGGATAGTTTACCATGCTATCACCCTAGTCCAGTCTCAGTACCAGCCCAGTACCACCCCAGTACAAGTCCATCCCCAATTAGTCCCACCAAAGTCCACGTCCCAATCCAGGGCCAATCCAGTCCCAACTCAGCCCCAATCCAGGCCCAATCCGGTCCCAACCCAGCCCCAATCCAGGCCCAATCCAGTCCCAGCCCAGTACCAACCCCATCCCAGTACCAGCCCCAGTACCAACCCATCCCAGCCTAGTCCCATTACCAGCCCATCACAACCCATATCAGCCCATCCCAGCATCAGCTCAGTCCCAGCCCATCCCAGTCCCAGCACAGTCCCAGCCCCAGTCCCATCCCAGTACCAGTACCACCCCAGTCCCAGTACAAACCCATTCCAGTCCCAGTCCCAGCCCAGACCATCCCAGCCCCAGTACCAGCGCAATCCCAGCTCATTACCAGGCCTTCCCAGCCCAGTACCAGCCTAGCCCAGTACCAGCCCAGTCCCACCCTATCCCAGTACCAGTCCAGACCCAATTAGTCCCAGCTCAGTCCCAGTCCATCCCCAGTCCCAATCCAGGCCCAATCCAGTCCCAGTCTAGTCCCAATCCAGTCCCAACCCAGTCTCAATCCAGTCCCAACCCAGTCTCAATCCAGTCCCAACCTAGTCCCAATCCAGTCCCAACCTAGCCCCAATCCAGGCTCAATCAAATCGCCGCCCAGTAAAAGCCCAGTCCCATTACCATCCCAGCCCATCCTAGTCTCAGTTCGATCCCAGTACCAGCCCATCCATGTCCCAGTATCATCCCATCCCAAACCCAGCCCAGTCTCAGCCCAGTACTAGCCCAGTCCCAGCACATCCCATCCCAGCACCAGCCCAGTACCAGCCCAGTCCCAGTACCAGCCGAGTACCAGCCCATTCCAGCCCAGACCCAGTTCCAGCCCAGTCCCAGTCTAGTACCATCCCAGTACCAGCCCATCCCAGCCCAGTACCAGCCCATCCCAGCTCATTCCCGGTCCCAATGCCAATACCTGCCCATCCCAGCCCATCCCAGCACTAGCCCAGTGCATCCCAGCCCAGCCCCAGCCCAGCCAGACCCAGTTCCAGACCATTATTCCACCTCCACCAAGCTTTACACCACAAGCTTTACACCACTCCAGCCGACGCTTGGCATTCCACATGGTGATCTTAAGCTTGTGGAAACCCATTTCGTGAAGCTCACGACAAACAGTTATTGTGCTGACATTGCTTCCAGAGACACTTTGGAACTCGGAAGTGAGTGTTGTCCCATTCTGTGAACATGTGTGGCCTACCACTTCGAGGCTGAGCCGTTGCTGCTCCTAGACGTTTCCACTTCACAATAACAGCACTTACAGTTGACCAGGGCAGCTCTAGCAGGGTAGAAATGTTAAGAACTGACTTGTTGGAAAGGTGGCATTCTATGACGGTGCCACGTTGAAAGTCACTGAGCTCTTCAGTAAGGCCATTCTACTGACAGTGTTTGTTTATGGAGATTGCATGGCCGTGTGCTCGATTTTATACACATGTCAGCAATGGGTGTGGCTGAAATAGCCGAATCCACAAATTTGAAGGGGTGTCCACGTACATTTATATATATATAGTGTATGTAGGACCTATATAGGCATATATATAGATTGGCTTAGCACTGACTGTGTGGGGAATAGTAGGGTTTCTGAGGTGTGCTGTCCTAGGGTATGTGTGTGTGAACGAGATTTAGGTGTGTGTGTGTTTGAGCGGGATTTGGCCTAAGCTCTCATTTTTAGAACACTGACCTTGGACACAAATCCTGTCTGTCTGTCATGTGTGTGTGTGTGTGTGTGTCTGTGTGTGTATGTGCACGCGCGTGCGTGTGTCTGTGTGTGTGTGTGGCATGTTTCTGTTAGATCCATTCACTCTATCCACCCTGCGGCTATCCCAAGACCAAGTTTGCAGGGGAGTGAGGATGTGGGAGCAGCTACTCTTCCTGGGGTCCGTCAACATCAAGGCGGACCCCAGGTCCATACAATCTGTACAATCTGAAATATGTACAATCTGTAATGTACAATCTGAAATATTACATGACACTTTACTTTACACAAAACAATGTGTCTGGTTCTCCAAAGCTTTTTACTATGATTCTTTATGTCATTTATCTTTACTTCATAGTATAGTTTCTTCTTCTTTTAATTCAGTTTAGTCACATGTCAATTTGCAGTATATTTGCAAATCGGTTGTGCAGCCAGACTTATTTGCCTTTTTCCTTTTGTCTCAGCCCTTTCAACCATACCATTTTTAAATTCCTCATCAATCTACAGGGATTTAACAGTTTTTACAGTAATTTTCTTAATGGGTGCATGCTTATTAGCAACTTGAATAAGCTATTTCATAAATGCGTCAAGGGCAGCATCTGGTTGCTCCTCATTACACACCACAGACCAACAAATATTCTTTAGGTCAACAACATAGGAATCACTGCAAAAGTTCTTATATGACCTCTTATACACTATATTAGGCCCAGCCTTTGGAACTTTGGATAGATATGGCTACTATATTGTCATTACTACATCCGATGGATTTGCATACTGCTTTAAAGCACATTTCTGCAGCATTAGTAAAGATGTGATCAATACATGTTGATGATTTCTTACCTGTGCTGTTTGTAACTATGCTGGTAGGTTGACTGGTAACCTGAACCAGGTTACAGGCACTGGTTACAGTTTGAATATCTTCCTTGAGTGGGCAGCTTGATGAAAGCCAGTCAATATTTAAATCACCCAGAAAATATATCTCTCTGGTGATATCACATACATTATCAAGCATTTCACTCATGTTATCCAGATACTTACTGTTAGCACTTGGTGGTCTATATATAGCAGCTTCCCACCAGAATGGGCTTTAGGTGAGGCAGATGAACCTGTATCCATATTACTTCAACAGTATTTAACATGAGATCCTCTCTAAGCTTTACAGGATTGTGGTTCTGAATATAAATGGCAACACCTCCACCTTTGGCATTTCTGTCTTTTCTGTAGATGTTCTAACCGTGTATTGCTACTACTGTATCATCAACGGTATTATCCAAGTGCGTTTCAGAGATATATGAATGTATGACTGTCACTTGTTACTAGGAAATTATTGATTTCATTAACCTTGTTTCTTAAGCTACATATGTTAACATGGGCTATTTTAGCACTTTTTTGCGATACTTGATTGTTTTCATTACTTTACTGGGAAGCTTAGCAGAAGTAGACATGCTCATGTTATTAATGTTAGTGCAGGGTGAGCTGCACACAATGGAATTCCTACTAGGGCACACCGCAGCAGTGCTAACAGTATAACTCTGGTTTATAGGCACATGATACTTCATACGATAGCTGTGGGTTCAGCAGAGGCATTCAGGGCAGTTAGAGGGACATAAATTAGGTAGCTTACATTGTATCTTCCAACCCCCCTGGGATAATGTACATTTTCTGAAGCATTTTGACAACTCATCACAATGGTAGGGATTAGCTGAGCTGGGCTTGGGTCATTGATAAGTCATAGTCTCAACGCAGCCTTATAATGCTGTGAGTGGATCCAGGAACCTAAATGATTTGGGTGGATCCCATCCTCCTTATAAAACAAGCTTTGTTTCTAGAAGGTATCAAAATTGTCAATGAATGAATAAAAGTCTGCTGAAATATTCAATGCCACCATTTAGGGAGGGCACAGGGCCAGATATTATGGGCTGTTTGTTGGTGTCAAGAAGAGACACAATCAGTTCTTTAAAATAAATCTTCAGCTGTTCTAAGAGGCCCTTCATAATGTCATTGAATCGTGAACTATGATAGACTCAATTTCCTGATGCAGCTTTGCTCCAGGGACTGAGACATTTTCTCAGCATTGAACTGCCCAATACAACATCTGGAGAAAGGGATGGAAAGGGAGGGAGGGAGGGAAAGGGGGGATGTGTTTGGAATGTGTAAAGGTAGGAAGAGGTCCATTAGTTTGACTCTGAAACGTGCTTTACCTCCAGGCTATAGTCTTTTATAGTCAGGCTTCAGATCGACTCAGAACCCTGTGTGTGGGTGTGTGTCTGGTGGTGTGTGTGTCTGGTGGTGTGTGTGTGTGTCTGGTTGTGTGTGTGTCTGGTTGTGTGTGTGTGTGGCTGTGTGTGTGTGTCTTGTGGTGTGTGTGTGTGTGGGTGTGTGTCTGGTTGTGTGTGTGGGTGTATGTCTGGTTGTGTGTGTGCCTGGTGGTGTGTATGTGTGAGTGAGTTGCATGTTAATGTTTGGACTTTGTGACAGCTCAGGCAAATTGTGTCAGTGCCAAGATGGACTGTTTTGCAGATGGACTGTTTTACAGATGGACTGTTTTACAGATGGACTGTAAAATAAAAAGTGTTGTGTTGATTCTATTACACTGCTGTTTAGAACTTCGCCTTTTTTCATTGATGTGGATCTTCTACATGGTACACTCTTACTCACACACACACACACACACACACACACCCAATCACACACACACACACACCCAGTCACACACGCCAGGGCTTCCTTTAGGAAAATGTGGCACCGGACATTTGACCGGCAACATTGACATTTACCGAGAAATCTGCCGGACCTATATGCATTGGGTGTGTAACCTAATTAGGGCGTCCACCCACAGTGCTCAAAATGAAACAAATCACATTTAGATTTAGAGAACATGCAAATTGAGGATGCAAAGATTTGCCGTCCAGCTTACCAAATTCTGATTCACACTTTGAAGATGTCAGAATAACTGTCCACATTTACTTTTCCTCAGACAACAAGACGAGTAATGAACAGAAAAATCACTAGCCTATGTCAATCTACTATCCCCCATAGTAGAAAAGTTTACCTATTCGAGAAAGAACTAGCCTATTCCAAACAGAGTGTGACAGTTGTGGGACGATAGATCCCAAATGTATACAACCTAGTAGGCCTAGGCTTCATGAAAATAAATCTGATGCAACACATCTGTAAATGTATCTTAAAATGTTGATCAACTATTATTTCTTCACATTATAAGCGCAGCAATGCACACAAGTGAATGTTTGTTCCATAATGCAATTAGCAGGAAACCAGTGTCAAAAGGGCGACTCTCACACAAACGGTTTCATGTGGCACAGTTTCAAATATCTGTTAGAAATGTAGAAAGAGAGGAGATCTAATAGGCTACTTTGAAGCAAGATCAGACATGCCTCATATGTTTTAAAATGTTCAGGTTTCAAACACTAAAGTAGTCACAGCCTACTGCCGTCAGCTCATTGCAAAGTGGCGTGTGACACGCTGATGAAACCTGCCTTCTGATGGTTGTTTGAGATTCTGCAGCAGCAGCTCTCACGCTGTCTGACAGATTTACTGCTCCTCTGTATCTGTATGTTGTATGCGTGTGATAAATAAGATATATAATGAATATACTGTAGCCTACACACACACCAATTTAATTCCATTAAATTATGCTAATTAACCTATAGGCCGATAAGCATGAGTAGTCAAATGTATTTCCATCGGCTGGTATTTCCATCATTCAAGAGGCTAAAACGCCTCATTTCACAGTGGGACTTTTTCCTCTTCTTTTTTCACACACACACACACACACACACACACACACACACACACACACACACACACACACACACACACACACACACACACACACACACACACACACACACACACACACACACACACACACACACACACACACACACACACACACACACACACGCAGTAGGCCATGCAGTAGTCTCAGGCCTGGTACAGGGAACTACAGTAAAATTCAGTGTAGCCCAGCCCAGCTCCGTCCAGCCCAGCTCCGTCCAGCCCAGCTCTGTCCAGCCCAGCTCTTTCAGGCCCAGCTCCGTCCAGCCCAGCTTCTTCCAGCCCAACTTTGTCGAGCCCAGCTCCATCCAGCCCAGCTTCTTCCAGCCCAACTCCGTCCAGCCCAGCGCTGTCCAGCCTGTCTCTTAACAGTTTGTGCATGGGCGGCTTCAAAGATACTGAAAAGGCCTTACAACCTGGAATTACTATTTATTTTTGGGGGGGTTGTATCATTTGATTTACACAACATGCCTACCACTTTGAAGATGCAACATATTTTTTATTGTGAAACAAACAAGAAATAAGACAAAAATACTGAAGACTTGAGCGTGCATAACTATTCACCCCCTCAAAGTCAATACTTTGTAGAGCCATATTTTGCAGCAATTACTGCTACAAGTATCTTGGGGTATGTCTCTAAGCTTGGCACATCTAGCCACTGGGATTTTTGCCCATTCTTCAAGGCAAACGGCTCCAGCTCCTTCAAGTTGGATGGGTTCATCTAGTGTATAGCGATCTTTAAGTCATACCACAGATTGGACCACAGATTAGAATGGATTGAGGTCTGGGCTTTGATTAGGCCATTCCAAGACATTTAAATGTTTCCCCTGAAACCACACAAGTGTTGCTTTAGCAGTATGCTTAGGGTTATTGTCCTGCTGGAAGGTGAACCTCCGTCTCAGTCTAAAATCTCTGGAAGACTGAAACAGGTTTCCTTCAAGAATATCCTTGTATTTAGCACCATCCATCATTCCTTCAATTCTGACCAGTGTCCCAGTCCCTGCTGATGAAAAACATCCCCACAGCATGATGGGATGGTGTTCTCCGGGTGATGAGAGGTGTTGCGTTTGCGCCAGACATAGCATTTTCCTTGATGGCCAAAAAGCTCAATTTTAGTCTCATCTGACCAGAGTACCTTCTTCCATATGTTTGGGGAGTCTCCAACCTGCTTTTTGTCAAACACCAAATGTGCTTATTTTTTTCTTTGAAGTGGTCCTTTGGACAGATACTCCAATCTCCACTGTGGAGCTTAGCATCTCCTTCAGGGTTATCTTTGGTCTCTTTGTTGCCTCTCTGATTAATGCCCTCCTTGCCTGGTCCATGAGTTTTGGTGGGCGACCCTCTCTTGGCAGGTTTGTTATGGTGCTATATTCTTTCCATTTTTTAATAATGGATTTAATGGTGCTCCGTGGGATGTTCAAAGTTTCTGAATTTGTGTTATAACCAAACCCTGATCTGTACTTCTCCACAACTTTGTCCCTGACCTTTTTGGAGAGGTCCTTGGTCTTCACGGTGCCGCTTCTTTGGTGGTGCCCATTGCTTAGTGGTATTGCAGACTCTGGGGCCTTTCAGAACATGTGTATATATACTGAGATCATGTGACAGATCGTGTGACACTTAGATTGCTCACAGGTGGACTTTATTTAACTAATCATGTTACTTCTGAATATAATTGGTTGCACCAGATCTTATTTAGGGGCTTCATAGAAAAGGGGGTGAATACATATGCACACACCACTTTTCTTTTTTTTGTCTTTTTTTTTCACCAATTTGGACAATTGTGTGTGTCCATTACATGAAATCCAAATAAAATCTATTTATATTACAGGTTGTAATGCAACAAAATAGAAAACGTTTCCAAGGGGAATGAATACTTTTGCAAGGCACTGTATTTAACAATGTCCTCACTGTGGGTTTAACAGTGGACCTTGTCCTTTACCACACAGTGAAGTGGGTCTACTGTACCTTCATGTGAATAGAGTGACTTGCTTTTGCATTTTTATATACTTAGTCAGGGACTCGGGGCTTTAAAGAGCCAAAATGACATCATGTGTGTGCAGGGTGTGGGCAAGAGTGTATGTGTTTGTGTGTGTGTGTACACGTTGTACTATACTTGTGAGTACCAGAAGGTCTCATGGAAAAGTAAACCAGCAAAAATTCAGGGAAATTAGGACATTTTGCCAGTCCTCACTTGTAAAAAGGCTATTTTATGCTTAAGGGTTAGGGTGTGTGTGTGTGTGTGTGTGTGTGTGTGTGTGTGTGTGTGTGTGTGTGTGTGTGTGTGTGTGTGTGTGTGTGTGTGTGTGTGTGTGTGTGTGTGTGTGTGTGTGTGTGTGTGTGTGTGTGTGTGTGTGTGTGTGTGTGTGTGTGTGTGTGTGTGTGTGTGTGTCTGCGTGCTAGAGACACTGACCCATGCTAGGTGAAGGGTTTGATGTTAGCTTGGGTTAAACAGTGTAATGGAAGAGCACAAGTGCATTAGCATCAGTGTGGCCAAAGGCAATACAGTATGAAGATCAACTTCTCCAATAGAAATCAAATCCTTGATCACAATTTTAGGTGATGTCATGGCGACATGTGCAGAAACACACTGCCCATGTGCAGGCCGTCCAATCAAAGGCACTCCTTTAATATGAAGTTGTTTTGACGAAAATGAAAACATGTCAGTTTCACGAGGTTGGAGTAATAACATGTTAAATTACTTAAGACATTGGCTTTAATCCAGGTTGTGCCTTTAGATTTGGAGAAAATGAACAACTAAGGAAGAATTTTACACTTCTCTCATTGACTTCTCAAACCCCAATCCCCGGCCTGGTCTGTTTCGCAAGCGTTCCTTGGAAGCGTTCTCAGGATGTTGCACAGCTCATTGACAGATGTCACTATTGGGGACCAGAGCCTCCCACTCTTTGGTACTGGGATCCAGAGGCCCTGGTTGACAGTGTGGAGATAGTCACATGATAGCTAAGAAAAATCCCACGTATATTGCATTGACAAGAATGAACATTTCTTGTGTTGTGCATGTATTATTTGCCACGCACACCCAAATAGCATCCACATATTGGATTTGATTGAATATGGGCCCTAGCCTAGACCTCAGGAGAGACCAACATCCTGAATGTGTGTCAAGCACAACCTCTCCGTTGGGGTTTTCTGAGGGGATAGGAGAAGGAAATCTGCTGAGAGGGTAGTTTTAGCATGCACAATTACCCATAGACGCAAGCGCAGTGTTCTCACATTCAGCTCTGAAATATTTACCCCTCTTGTCAAGCCCATGAAAACATAGCCTCCTGCAGCTCTCAGTGTGCAGCAACAAGTAAAACGCTCCTTCCAGCATTTTCACACATCCCTCTTAGGAACATATCAGGAACATAACATTGTGGCGTTCTTCCCATTCCCATCATAACATTTGAGACAGTCTGCCAGTTGGCTATGTGATTTAGCTTAGCAGCTAGCTTAGGAAGCCAGTGTAGTCTACTGAGACCCCCCTTCCCCTGTCGCTAATGCTACTGTTAGCGACAGCAGCACTTTTTCAGGTCACTAACCCCAATGCTTCATTATAGATAACGGCACAAACTGTCTGATTGCTTTTCCCTGGCATGATCGGAATTTGGAATTGTAATTTTCCGAGAGGTCTCTCTCTGAGACACTGTCTTTGGTTTGCTTTCCATCTCAACTGACAGCAGTCCTTTACAATAACATCACACAACGAGGTAGGAGGCGACAGGCCTGTGTCCTAATATTGTGAGATGTTTTTTACTCCCTTGTCTGCTGAGTGAAACTTGAGCTTTTTAGTGCATCATAGTGCATTCTAGTTCAGTGGAGGTAAAGAGAGGAGATGTAGAGGGAGGGACACGGATTACTATAATGAAGAGATGAAGGATGGGCCATTGTCACTGATTTAGACCAGTGAATCATGGCAGAAGGTATCAGGCAGAGACAGGGGAGTAGGAAGTCCAGGAGGCAGGAGTGGGACAGGGGGCAGTAGCTGACTAGTGGTGGCTTTTCAGCAACCTGATGGTCTGGAGGTAGAAACTATTGGCCAGTCTGTTAGTTTTGCCATGATGCTCCTATATTGCTCGCGTCTGAGTGATGGAAGCGGGGGAGAACAGGCCATGGCTCGGGTGGCTGAGGCCCTTGATAATCTTCTTGGCCTTCCTGTGACACCTGGTGTTGTCAGTGGCCTGGAGAGCAGGCAGTGAGCACCCAATGTGGCGTTCGGCTGAGCGTACCACCCTCTGTAGTGCCTTGTGGTCAGCAGTGGTGGAGTTGCCGTACCAGGCTGTGATACTGCTCAACAGAATGCTTTCGATGGTGCTCCTTTAGAATACTCTGGCGGCCCTCTGACACATGCCAAATGTCTTCAGCCTCCTTAAGTTGAAGAGTCGCTGTTGTGCCTTCTTCACCACGGTGTACGTGTGGTTTGACCATTTAAGCTCCTCAGAGATGTGTATGCTGAGTAACTTGATGTTTTTGACCTGGCACCACGCCATCAGAGTGCCTACCTCCTCTCTGCAGGCCATCTCGTTGTTGTTGGTATTCAGACCTACTACTGTCGTTTTGTCAGTGAACTTGATGATGGCGTTGGAACTGTGTGAGGCCACACAGTCGTGGGTATACAGGAGTACAGGAGGGGACTGATGATGCATCCTTGTGGGCCCTCCGTGTTGAGGATCAGTGTGGAGGAGGTGAACCAGTTGCATAGAGTTCAGTCCCAGGGCCGTGAGCTTTGTGGTGAGTGTAGAGGGCACTATGGTATTGAAGGCCAAGCTGTAGTCAATGAACATCATCCTCACATATGCATTGTTTTTGTCCAGGTGCGTGAGGGCTGTGTGCAGTTCAATGGCGATTGCGTCATCCATGGACTTGTTGGGGCGGTAGGCGAATAGGAGAGGGTTGTCTGTGTGTGACTGTGTGGTCCAGAGACTGCAGGCACAGCAGGTCCTGTTGTCTGACCAGATGACTCATTCATTAATGCATTATTAATTCATGACCTTCCAGCTGCACTCAGAGTGTGTCATACGTGCAGAGTTAGTCAACAAGCAGATCACCCATATACCAGGAGGAGAAGGTGGGGAATGAAAACACACACACACACACACACACACACACACACACACACACACACACACACACACACACACACACACACACACACACACTAGGGCTGTCCCAGTTTAAGAAACATGACATGGGAATATTTACTGGTTGCTCAGGAGGTAAAGGGGAAGTCAGTTGTGTTGAATACATTTGACTAGATGTGGAAAATGCTGGAGAAGGTAAGGAGAAAGCCCAGCGTGCCAAACATGTGCTGTCAGGTTACAATATCATTTGTAACAGTACAAACAACACTAAATACATTATAAGCATACCAAAGAGTATGTTGTAATTTTTTTTGTAAACCCCTTGTTACAGCAAAGACTAAAAACATTTGCATTCATTCGTTAATGCAATTTCCAAAATGGAACGGTTTGTTTATTGTTTGCTCTAATTATTCAGGTTCGCTTTATTGTTTTATTTTGAAACTAAAATGCTTCATTGCATTTCAAATCATGAATGACTTGTATGCTGTGTGACATGAACGAATGAATGACTGATTGATAGATACAGTTCTGTAGTCTATATAAGTAGTCAAGGTATTCATACTTAACAGGATGTGCTTTTAGGCCTACAGCTCGATGGTGGTTATACAAGGCCACTATACCAAGCCTACGAATGATAACGACATTACTTATTATTTTAATGATGATCATAATAATAATAGCAATAATAACAATAAGAAGGAGATCAAGAAAAGGGTTATTATTAGAAATATTATTTTTCAGACAATTTGGAACAGTGTAAACAACACTAAATAATACCAGAGATTCTAATAGATTCTGTTCTAATAAAATGTTGTTTTTTTTTTTAAAACACGTGTAAAGCCATTATTACAGCATTGCAAAGAATTTGTGAAATTGTTTATCCGACATGTGGTTGCATGAGGCTTGGTGCTTGTAGAATTAGTAGGCTATTAAACAAACACATAAACAGGCAACAGAAGCAGGATCTGTCTTATTTCTGTAGACGTATATGGGTGATTTATAAAGCACATTTAAGACTTAGGCTATTGATTATGGACCTAATTAAGTTGGGGTTTCCTCTCTACTCACTAGTCAAAGTCATTTAAGGCAAGAGCAGTTTTCTCGTCCCCTAACTCCGCTGTTCTCAACACCAATATGCTGGTTAACTTTGCTATTATGCACATAGCAACATGGTCTAGGAAAAGGTGCCAATTTAACTGTGGACTGATGTGTTTCAGAACCGCGGACAGCGACCGCTTTCCGATGCGGGAGAAAGCTCATCTGTTATAAAATAAAATACAATTCTTAGCGTCGCACCATTGTTCTTACGTAATTTAACCAAATACAATGTCAGTAGCACATGTCTTAGATTGATGGGCTGTGCCATCCTCATAGCAATGGATTAGTTCACTCAGACAGGTGTCTTGTACACCATGAATATATATATGTATATATTTTTGCTACTGCTCAACTAAAGAAATCTAAGTTGACCAACAGCCTATCGACCGAACAATCGACCAGTCGACTAAATGGGGTTTGCCCTAACACACACAAAATCAAATCAAATTGTATTGGTCACATACACATATTTAGCATATGTGTATGTTATTGCGGGTGTAGCTAAATGCTTGTGTTCCTAGCTCCAACAGTGCAGTAGTATCTAGCAATTTACAATAATACACACAAATATAAAAGTAAAATAATGGAATTAAGAAATATATAAATATTAGGACGGGGCAATGTCGGAGTGGCATTGCCTAAAATACAGTAGAATAGAATACAGTATATACATATGAAATGAGTAAAGCCGTATGTAAACATTATTAAAGTTACCAGTGTTCCATTATTAAAGTGACTTGTGATTCTATGTCTATGTATATAGGGCAGCAGCCTTTAAGGTGCAGTTTTGAGTAACCGGGTGGATGCCGGCTAGTGGTGGCTTTTTAACAGTCTGATGGCCTTGAGAAGGTAGCTGTTTTTCAGTCTCTCTATCCAGGCTTTGATGCACCTGTGCAGACCTTTCCTTCTGGATGATAGTGGGGTGAACAGGCCGTGGCTCGTGGGGTTGATGTCCTTGATGATCTTTTTGGCCTTCCTGTTACATCGGGTGCTTTAGATGTACTGTAGGTCAGGTGATGTGTTGTGCAGACCGCACCTGCCTCTGGAGAGACTTGCGGTTGTGGGCGGTGCATTTGCCGTACCAGGCGGTGATACAGCCCAACAAGATGCTCTTGATTGTGCATCTGTAAAAGTTTGTGAGGGTCTCTGGGGCCAAGCCACATTTCTTCAGCCTCCTGAGGTTGAAGAGGTGCTGTTATGCCTCTGCTGTTGCACCTTCTTCACCACACTGTCTGTGTGGGTGGACCATTTAAGATTGGAAATGTGTGATGTGTGCACCGAGGAACTTGAAGCTTTTCACCTTCTCCACTGCGGTCCCGTTGATATGGATAGATGCGTGCTCCCTCTGCTGTTTCCTGAAATCCACAAGGACCAAAGAGTCTTTTTTTCCCTTGGAGTGATTCTAGTGGTGTCTGACTCAGAGTAAAACAGGGCAAGACATACATCTGTCCAAGCAGCTGATGCAGCCAATGATATTTTAGGAATACATTTCCCTCCCTCCCTCCTTCCTCCCACTCTCTGTTTATTTTCTTTTGCTTTCATTTCTGGTGGGCCCTTTGACCCTTAACTAATTTCCTCCATCCCTAAACACTCAGTAACCTGGGTTATGTCCTTGGCCACGCACGCGCGCACACACACACACACACACACACACACCCAAGCTAACCTCATGAGGAGTCATTTTCAAGAAAACCATCTCTTTTTAGGATTCCATTTGGAGCTATAATTCCTCCAAAAAACACCATCCATACAACCCACCATCTTTATTTTACCTTTAATTAACTAGGCAAGTCAGTTAAGAACAAATTCTTATTTTCAATTCTTATTTTCAATGACAGCCGAATTTTCAATGACAGC
>NC_068454.1:11445815-11458315 GCF_023373465.1 Oncorhynchus keta
CGCGAATGATTTCCATCTGACACCCGACAAGGACCCAAATCCCTGTAATTCGCATGAAGAAGAAACTGAGATAAACGGGATGTAAAGGCGGGGTGCCTTGTAAGAATCCGATGGTGATTGGGTAACCCGCCTCTACCTTCTGTACTATTAGCCCACGTGCAATCATTGAGTAATAAACTGGATGAGCTCCGATCAAGACTATCCTACCAACGGGACATTAAAAACTGGAATATCTTATGTTTCACCGAGTCGGGGCTGAACGATGACATGGATAACATACAGCTGTCTAGGTTTTCCGTGCATCGGCAAGATAGAACTGCTGTCTCCTGTAAGACTAGGGGTGGCGGTCTGTGCCTATTTGTCAATAACAGCTGGGGACCGAAATCTAATATTGAGGAAGTCTCATGGTTTTGCTCACCTGAGGTAGAGTATCTCATGTTAAGCTGTAGACCACCAAGAGAGTTTTCATCTATGTTTTTCATAGCTGTCTATTTACCACCACAAACCGATGCTGGCACTAAGACCGCACTCAACCAGCTGTATAAGGCCATAAACAAACAAGAAAGCACTCATCCAGAAGCAGCGCTCCTAGTGGTCAGTGACTTTAATGCAGGAAACTTTTACCTCATTTATACCAGCATGTTACATGTGCAACCAGAGAGGGAAAAACTCTAGACCACCTATACTCCACACACAAAGACACATACAAAGCTCTCCCTCGCCCTCAATTCGGCAAATCTGACCATAACTCGTCTCTCGTCCTGATTCCTGCTCACAAGCAAAAACTAAAGCAGGAAGTACCAGTGACTCATTCAATACGGAAGTGATCAAATGACGCGGATGCTACTCCACAGGACTGTTTTGATGGCAGAGACTGGACTATGTTCCGGCATTCATGGCATAGAGAAGTATACCACCCCAGTCACCGGCTTCATCAATAAGTGCATCGATGACGTTGTCCCAACAGTCACCGTACGTACAGTACATACTCCAACCAGAAGCCATGGATTACAGGCAACATCCGCACTGAGCTAAAGGGTGGAGCTGCCGCTTTCAAGGAACGGGACTCTAACCCGGACGCTTATAAGAAATCCCGCTATGCCCTCTGACAAACCATCAAACAGGCAAAGCGACAATACAGGACGAAGATTGAATCCGACTGCACTGGCTCCGATGCTCGTCGGATGTGGCAGGGCTTGCAAACTATTACGCTGCTACTTTGTTCATTATCTATGCATAGTCACTTTACCTCTACCTACATGTACATATTACCTCAATTACCTCAACTAACCTGTGCCCCGCACATTGACTCTGTTTATTATCTATGCATAGTCACTTTACCTCTACCTACATGTACATATTACCTCAATTACCTCAACTAACCTGTGCCCCGCACATTGACTCTGTTCCGGTATCTGGACAGGTTACTGTTTTTTATTGTTGCTCTTTAATTATTTGTTATTTTTCTATTTTCTTATTTTTTCTTCAGTTTATTTTAGGAAATACTTTCTGAGCACTTATTATAAAACTGCATTGTTGGTTAAGGGCTTGTAAGTAAGCATTTCACTATAAGGTCTACCTACACCTGTTGAATTCAGCGTGTGTCACAAATACAATTTGATTTGAAAGCCCACACCATGCACCCTGCATACACCCTGCATACACCCTGCATACACCCTGCATACACCCTGCATGTCCAATCGCAGTTGTCACTTTGTCTGTGTAGAGGGATTTCATGTTTTCATCCTCCCGAGGGCCAGGAGTTTTTACAGGATGTTTTATTTATTTTACCAAATGACTTGATTAGAAAGAGAAACTAGGCCCATTATAGCCCATATCAAACCCATCGTAGCCCGTATCAAACCCATCGTAGCCCGTATCAAACCCATCGTAGCCCGTATCAAACCCATTATAGCCCATATCAAACCCATCGTAGCCCGTATCAAACCCATCATAGCCCATATCAAACCCATCGTAGCCCGTATCAAACCCGTCGTAGCCCGTATCAAACCCATCGTAGCCCGTATCAAACCCATTGTAGCCCGTATCAAACCCATTACAGCCCGTATCAAACCCATCGTAGCCCGTATCAAACTCATCGTAGCCCGTATCAAACCCATTATAGCCCGTATCAAACCCATTATAGCCCGTATCAAACCCATCGTAGCCCGTATCAAACCCATCGTAGCCCGTATCAAACCCATTATAGCCCGTATCAAACCCATTATAGCCCGTATCAAACCCATCGTAGCCCGTATCAAACCCATCGTAGCCCGTATCAAACCCATTATAGCCCGTATCAAACCCATTATAGCCCATATCAAACCCATTGTAGCCCGTATCAAACCCATCATAGCCCGTATCAAACCCATCGTAGCCCGTATCAAACCCATCGTAGCCCGTATCAAACCCATCGTAGCCCTATCAAACCCATTATAGCCCATATCAAACCCATCGTAGCCCATATCAATCCCATTATAGCCCGTATCAAACCCATCGTAGCCCATATCAAACCCATTATAGCCCGTATCAAACCCATCGTAGCCTGTATCAAACCCATGATAGCCTGTATCAAACCCATTATAGCCCATATCAAACCCATTATAGCCCGTATCAAACCCATTATAGCCCATATCAAACCCATCGTAGCCCGAATCAAACTCATCGTAGCCCGTATCAAACCCATCGTAGCCTGTATCAAACCCATGATAGCCTGTATCAAACCCATTATAGCCCATATCAAACCCATTATAGCCCGTATCAAACCCATTATAGCCCATATCAAACCCATCGTAGCCCGTATCAAACCCATTATAGCCCGTATCAAACCCATTATAGCCCATATCAAACCAATTATAGCCCGTATCAAACCCATTATAGCCCTATCAAACCCATCGTAGCCCATATCAAACCCATTATAGCCCGTATCAAACCCATTATAGCCCGTATCAAACCCATTATAGCCTGTATCAAACCCATTATAGCCCGTATCAAACCCATCGTAGCCCGAATCAAACCCGTTATAGCCCGTATCAAACCCATCGTAGCCCGAATCAAACCCGTTATAGCCCGTATCAAACCCATCATAGCTCATATCAAACCCATCGTAGCCCGTATCAAACCCATTATAGCCCATATCAAACCCATTATAGCCGGTATCAAACCCATCGTAGCCCTATCAAACCCACCGTAGCCCGTATCAAACCCATCGTAGCCCGTATCAAACCCATGATCGCCTGTATCAAACCCATTATAGCCCGTATCAAACCCATTATAGCCCGTATCAAACCCATCGTAGCCCTATCAAACCCACCGTAGCCCGTATCAAACCCATCGTAGCCTGTATCAAACCGTTTTTTACAGCAGATTTAGTACTATGTAATATGCTACAACTAGGGTCCGTAGTTGGTTACTGTAGCTTACGACCTGATCAGGAGGTTAGCCTGCTACCAGATCAGGAGGTTAGTCTTCCACCAGATCAGGTGGTTAGCCTACTATCAGATCAGGAAAAATTCTTGGACCCAGGAAAACAATTTCCCCCCACACCACTTTGGGGCCTGTGTTTATCAAGGCACAAGGCGAGACCCAGATGCAGACACAGGAGGCAGATGGTTGGAGTCTTACAATGTTTATTAATCCAAAGGGGTAGGCAAGAGAATGGTCGTAGACAAGCAAAAAGGTCAAAACCAGATCAGAGTCCAATAGGTACTGAAGGGCAGGCAGAATCAAGGTCAGGGCAGACAGAATCAAGGTCAGGGCAGGCAGGATGATCATGCAGGCAGGAAAGTAGTCCAGAGTCAGGCAGGGGTCAGAACCGGGAGGACTATCAAAAAGAGAATAGAAAATGAGCACAGGAAAAACACGCTGGTTGACTTGACTAAACATACAAGACAAACTGGTACAGAGAGACAGGAAACACAGGGATAAATACACTGGGGAAAATAAGCGACACCTGGAGGGGGTGGAGAGAATCACAGGAACAGGTGAATCAGATCAGGGCGTGACAGTGTTGCCACTTCTGAAATCACCACACATTGTTACAAATGGAAAAAACATATCCCATATATATGGGCTCCTGAGTTGCGCAGCGGTTTAAGGTACTGCATCTCAGTGCAAGTGGTATCACTACAGTCCCTGGTTTAAATCCAGGCTGTATCACATCCAACCGTGATTGGGAGTCCTATAGGACAGTGCACAATTGGCCCAGCGTCGTCTGGGGTAGGCCGACATTGTAAATAAGAATTGATCTTAACTGACTTGCCTAGTTACATAAAATAAAAATTATCTACGTAAGAAAAATACAATGGTGGTGGAGATGGTTTTCCAAAATATTTAGGAAAAAAAAGAACAACCTTGCTCTGCTATTACCATTTATACTGTAGGAGTGTTGGCTCAATGCAACAATTCTGTTTACACTGCCCTGCTTCGAGGAGGGCAACTGTCAGGCGAGTATCGTGTGCTACCTCTGTCGGTAGTGGTCGAGACATAGCAAGTAGCAAGTATGCACGTTTCCATTTGAGTAACATGTGTTGCCGACTGTATTTTACCAAAGAGGCTGTAAGTGACTAATGTTTTTGAAAAAAGGACTAGGAATTTATTTGATTGATTGATTGGGCCTTGACAGCCTGCGAGCTATGTTCTGTTTCTCAGGGTCACACATGCCTCTCTCACGATGTAGAACGAGTAATGGAGAACAAGTGGAGGGATAAAGGAGGAGAAGAACTCGTCTCTGCTATTTCTGCCCCTCCTTCCATCTGTGTCACTGTAGGGGGGAGAGGCGGTGAGCTGGTAACGGCCTCAGAGGGCATATGGCTGTGTGCGTGCGTACGTGTTTACGTTTGTGTGCTATTTTAGTAGTGTATGTTTTGTCTAGTGTTGTCTGTCTGGTATGTTTGAGCCCACTCTGCACACATTCAGCCAGCAGCGTGCAGGAATGTGTGTGCTAACGTCTCGGTAGTCTCAGCATTATTGTATGAAAATACACACACACTCAGCCCCTCAAATATTTACCCTCTACAATCCCAATCTGTGAAAGGACATCAATCTGTTTGCTTCTGGGAGGGAGGGAGGGAGGGAGGGAGGGAGGGAGGGAGGGAGGGATGGAGGGAGGGAGGGAGGGAGGGAGGGAGGGAGGGAGGGAGGGAGGGAGGGAGGGAGGGAGGGAGGGAGGGAGGGAGGGAGGGAGGGAGGGAGGGAGGGAGGGAGGGAGGGAGGGATGTCTTCATTCTCTGTGGATGAAGAGATGATGATTTCATTTTCTCTTCAGGAGTATTTGTTGTGATTTGTTAGTTTGGCCACATGTTGAGTCACTGACTTGAGTGTTGGTTCACATCACAAGACAAAGGTATTGTGCACAGACAAACTCTCTCTCTCTCACACACACACACACACACACACACACACACACACACACACACACACACACACACACACACACACACACACACACACACACACACACACACACACACACACACACACACACACAGACTGACACTCACATACACACCTTCTCGTTCTCCGTTTGCAACTCCCATGCCTGGATATATTCATCTACAGTAGTGAGTGACACAGCTTAGCCCTGTGCCACCTGTGTAAGGCTGTAACTCTCTCTATCCATTGGTCATATTGTTAGACCCTCCTGAGGGTTCAAGGAAAGGAGTAGTGGCTAGAGAAATCCCCTCTAGAAGCCAAGCAGGAAGTAGAACAGCTTAGGTCTATCTGGCGTTGATGTGGCAGTAATAGCAGAGTGAGAGCTGGCTGTGCTACAGAGGGCAGTCATGCATGCCTAGTTCTATCTACTCTACTGGTCTATGGTATGTGTGATGGAAGGACTCTAGCCTGGTCCCAGGCTAATAGTCATAGGCAAGACAGCACTAATAGATCTGGAACCAGGCTTGAGTGACTCCAATTGACCTTAGCTAAAAGATCAGTGTCTAGGTAACTTCATCCTCACCTGCAGCCCCAGCTGTAGGAGAACAGTTGTGTGTGTGTGTGTGTGTGTGTGTGTGTGTGTGTGTGTGTGTGTGTGTGTGTGTGTGTGTGTGTGTGTGTGTGTGTGTGTGTGTGTGTGTGTGTGTGTGTGTGTGTGTGTGTGTGTGTGTGTGTGTGTGTGTGTGTGTGTGTGTGTGTGTGTCTGAACACAGGAGCTAAGACAGAATGAATGGAAAAGTCAGATGTCTTCTTAATCTGGGCTAGAATTCAAACCCTCTTATTATCTACAGGATAGATAGTGCTGTGACAGCAGTGTTCATTTTGGCACTCTTTTTAACTGAAATATCAGACAAAAATATCATTAAATCTTAGTGACATTTTTGTCATCTGAATAACAATTGAGTCTAGTTTTTGTCAAAATTATGAAAACAGTGGGCCATATTAGGCAACTAAATGGCCTTTCATTTTAGTCAAGTCGCATTTGTATTGCCTCATTAACCTATATTAAACATAAATCACTGACTTCCATGTGCACAAACACACATCGCCTTTTGTCCTACCAACATATTGTTCTGCATAACATCCTATCGCATGACTCTCTTCCCAACAGCCAAATTGGCTGAAGAACACATTACACTGCAGCAGATTAAAGATCACACCCCTTGACAGGGCTCCAGACTAACATTTTCGCCTTACAAAGTCATTCACAGTGCTTTAGACTGTGAAATAGACTACCGAGATGGTAGGCTATTCATGAAATAAGTTGTTTCATCAAACATGTCCAAGCAGGAATGCATGATTCAAGATATTTTGATGAATTGTGGATTGACAATAGGATATTGAGGTTATTATATTGTCCTGTTAAAAATAGGCTCTATAATTTTTTCAATTGTGATGTTCGATAGAGATTAATTTGCCTTAATTTGCCTTAATGTCGACCAATATCAAAGGCTCATTTATTTTGTGGCACACTAGGAAACAGTGGGAGAGAGAAAAATGGTTTCCTAGTGTGCCACAAAATAAATGAGCCTTTGATATTGGTCGACATTAAGGCAAATTAATCTCTATCGAACATCACAATTGAGAAAATGGCTAGTTTTTGCTTGTAAGCATCACAGCAGCAGGCCCCAGCGGAACAGGGCCCAGCGAAACAGGGCCCAGCAGAACAGGGCCCAGGGGCTGGGCAGACACTTTCATTACAGGAATCATGAGCATAATGCAATTTACTGTTTGACCAAATCATTTAGTGGTTTGAAAAATAGGACTTGAAATGTTTGAGTGAGGTGATCATGTAGGCCTAATAAATGTTCTGCTCGCACTGATGCGACCAATTACAAATGTAACTCGTACAGCCAAGTCAAAGGGTCACAAAATGCCACTAAATGGTTGCAGTCTGGAGCCCTGCCCTTGACAGACTATAGCTGTATTGTAATCAAAGGTCTGTCAGTAGCAACAAAAGCTTTATTAATATGAATATGTTATTACGTGGGCCTTTGTAGCCTATTGGGATAATGCATTTACAGAGGTCTCTTGAGGTCTCTTGTCAACTTGTAGGTGCAAACACCCGTGAAAACAGGATTAAGATTGAATCCTACTACACCGGCTCTGACTGCTCGTCGGATGTGGCAGGGCTTGAAAACTACTAGGGACTACAAAGGAAAACCCAGACGTGAGCTGCCCAGTGATGCGAGCCTACCAGACGAGCTAAATGCCTTTTATGCTTGCTTCGAGACAAACAACACTGAAGCATGCACGAGAGCACAAGCTGTTCTGGATGACTGTGTGATAACGCTCTCGGTACCCGATGTGAACAAAACCTTTAAACAGGTCAAGATTCACAAAGCCGCTGGGCCAGACAGATTACCGGGACGTGTTCTCAAAGCATGCGCGGACCAACTGTCAAGTGTCTTCACTGACATTTTCAACCTCTTCCTGACCGAGTCTGTAATACCTACATGTTTCAAGCAGACCACCATAGTCCCTGTACCCAAGGAAGTGAAGGTAACCTGCCTAAATTATTACCGCCCCGTGGCACTCATGTCGGTAGCCATGAAGTGCTTTGAAAGGATGGTCATGGCTCATATCAACACCATCCTCCCGGACACCCTAGACCCACTCCAATTTGCATACCACCCCAACAGATCCACATATGACACAATCTCAATCTCACTCCACACTGCCCTTTCCCACCCGGACAAAAGGAACACCTATGTGACAATGCTGTTCATCGACAACAGCTCAGCGTTCAACAACATAGTGCCCAAGAAGTTCATCACTAAGCTAATGACTCTGGGACTAAACACCCCCCTCTGCAACTGGATCCTGGACTTCCTGACAGGCCACCCTCAGGTGGTAAGAGTGGGCAATAACACATCTGCCACGCTGATCCTTAACACTGGGGCCCCTCAGGGGTGTGTACTTAGGCTGCTCCTGTATTCCCTGTTCACCCACGACTGCGTGGCCAAACATGACTCCAACACTATCATTAAGTTTGCTGATGACACAACAGTGGCCAAACACTGATCACCGACAACGATGAGACGGCCTATAAGGAGGAGGTCAGAGACCTGACAGTGTGGTTCCATTATAACAATCTATCCCTCCATGTGAGTAAGACAAAGGAGCTGATCGTGGACTACAGTAAAAAGCGGGCCCCCATTAACATCGACGGGGCTGTAGTGGAGTGGGTTGAGAGCTTCAAGTTCCTTGGTGTCCACATCACCAACAAACTATCATGGTCCAAACATACCAAGACAGTCGTGAAGAGGGCACGACAAAACCTTTTCCCCCTCAGGAGACTGAAAAGATTTGGCATGGGTCCCCAGATCCTCAAAAGGTTATACAGCTGCACCATCGAGAGCATCCTGCCCGGTTGCATCACCACCTGGTATGGCAACTCAACTGCTTGGCAACTGCTTGGCATCTGACAGTAAGGCGCTACAGAGGGTAGTGCGAACGACTCAGTACATCACTGGGGCCAAGCTTCCTGCCATCCAGGACATATATAATAGGCGGTGTCAGAGGAATGCCCATAAAATTGTCAGAGACTCCAGTCACCCAAGTTCTAGACTGTTTTCTCTGCTATCGCACGGCAAGCGGTACCGGAGCACCAAATCTTGGACTAAAAGGCTCCTCAACAGCTTCTACCCCCAAGCTATTAGACTACTGAACAATTCATAAAAATCGTCACCGGACAATTTACATTGAAACCCCCCCCTTCTTGTACACTGCTGCTACTCGCTGTTTGTTTGTTACCTATGCATAGTCACTTCCCCCACTTTACATGTACTGATTATCTCAACTAGCCTGTACCCCTGCACATTGCCTCTGTATCGGTGCCCCCTGTATATAGCCTTGTTATTGTTATTGTATTACTTTTTATTATTACTTTTTATTTTAGTCTACTTTGTAAATATTTTCTTCTTCTTGAACTGCACTGTTGGTTAAGGGCTTGTAAGAAAGCATTTCACGGTAAAGTCTACACTTATTGTACTCGGCGCAAATAAAGTTAGATTTGATTTGATTTCACCGTCGTCCACGATACCTCTGTCTTTTCCTCCTGCAAATGACGGGGATGAGGGTCCTGTATGGTGTCTGGAGTAAATCCTTCCGACTCCTTGAAGAAGAAGAATTCCTCCAGTACTGCCCTGATATCAATAAGCTCTTTTCGGTCATAAGGCATTATGAACATTATGAACATTATGAACATTATGAACATTATGAACATTATGAACATTATGAACATTATGAACATCATGAACATTATGAACATTATGAACATTATGAACATCATGAACATTATGAACATTATGAACATTATGAACATTATGAACATCATGAACATCATGAACATTATGAACATTATGAACATATAACGTGTAAAAACATACACAATAGCACAATTGGTTACAGGATCGTAAAACGGCAGCCATCTCCTTTGGCGCTAATTATATTAATGGAGTCAATGTTTGGGGGCACAGGTTAGTCGAGGTAATTTGTAAAGTGACTATGCATAGATAAACATGCTGACGATGTGAGTATGTGTGTCTGTGAGGGGGTTGGAACCACACTGGGAATGTTTTGCTGGACTGGCACTTTGTTTACTCAGATGCTTCTGTAGCTCTAGTTCATTAGCATTACTAAATGAGTGCTGCCTGTGTGTGTGTGTGTGTGTGTGTGTGTGTGTGTGTGTGTGTGTGTGTGTGTGTGTGTGTGTGTGTGTGTGTGTGTGTGTGTGTGTGTGTGTGTGTGTGTGTGTAATTAGTGTTGTGTGTGTGTGTGTGTGTGTGTGTGTGTGTGTGTGTGTGTGTGTGTGTGTGTGTGTGTGTGTGTGTGTGTGTGTGTGTGTGTGTGTGTGTGTGTGTGTGTTTCTGAGTGTGTGTGCGTGTGCGTGTGCGTGTGTGTGTGTGTGTGTGTGTGTGTGTGTGTGTGTGTGTGTGTGTGTGTGCGTGTGTGTGTGTGTGTAATTAGTGCTGTGTGTGTGTGTGTGTGTGTGTGTGTGTGTGTGTGTGTGTGTGTGTGTGTGTGTGTGTGTGTGTTTCTGAGTGTGTGTGCGTGTGCGTGTGCGTGCGTGTGTGTGTGTGTGTGTGTGTGTGTGTGTGTGTGTGTGTGTGTGTGTGTGTGTGTGTGTGTGTGTGTGTGTGTGTGTGCGTGCGTGCGTGCGTGCGTGCGTGCACTGACATTTGTGAGTCTGGAGAGGAGAGTCTAGCCTACTGTTTCTCCCTAGCTCTTTCTAGTACATAGTGCAGTTGGAGTCAGTGTGACCTCACAGCAGAGGGGGGTGTAGTGTGGACATGGACAGGGTCATCCAGTCCAGATCTCACATCATGTCCAGCTGGATCATCCACTAATCAATGGTGAAGGTCTGTTGGCATCAGTTCTCTCTCTTGCTTGCTCTCTCTTTCTCTCCCTCTCTCTCTCTCCCTGTGGAATCTGTGGGCAATTATAAAGCAATTAAAGCCAATTAACGGAAGCAGCTGCACCTGCAAGGGCCAGAGCCCTCTGGGTCCTAGTGCCTGCCCAATCTATGCTCCATCAGTGTCTAATTTGCATCTGCTCAGCAGCTCGCCTCAAATTGATTCCTAATTTTGTTATTTATTTCCAGTGTTTTTAATTGATAAAATGGCGATGGGCAGAATGGCTCTGCAAGAGGATAGAGCCCTTGTGCCCAGTCCAACTGGAGAGAGAGTGTATTTTTTCATTGTCACCAGATGGGTTCAGTGACGTGTTGTATTACAGAGTTAACCATACGCACCCATGGAGCAAATTAGGGTTAAATGCCTTGCTCAAATGCACAGATATTTCCCTTTGAGCTTAGGTGTTCGAACCAGCGACCTTTCGGTTACTGGCCCGATGCTTGGGGCGGCAGGTAGCCTAGTGGTTAGAGCGTTGGACTAGTAACCGAAAGGTTGCAAGATTGAATCACTGAGCTGACAAGTAAAAAAAAATCTGTCGTTTTGCCCCTGAACAAGGCCCACTGTTTCTAGGCCGTCATTGAAATTAAGAATTTGTTCTTAACCGACCCGCCTTTTTATTTTATTTTACCTTTATTTAACTAGGCAAGTCAATTCTTATTTTCAATGACGGCCTAGGAACAGTGGGTAAATAAAGGTTTTTAAAAAATGCTCTTCCCACTAAGCTACCTGCCGCCCTGATTCAAAGTGCAGTGGGCCAGATATGAATCCAGGCCGACACTGGAATACAGTGCATTCGGAAGAACACTTTACTTTTTCCACATTTTGTTATGTTACAGCCTCAGTGTGTGTGTGTGTGCAGTATGTGTAATGTGTGTGTGTGTGTGTGTGTGCATGTGTGTGTAAAGTATGTAAAGTGTGTAAAGTGTGTGTGCAATGTGTGTGTGTGCAGCGTGCAGTGTGCGTGTTTGTGTGTGTGCAGTATGTGTGCAGTATGTGTGAAAAGTGTGTGCAGTGTGTGCAGTGCGTGCGTGTGTGTGCAATGTGTGTGTGTGCAGTGTTTGTGTGTGTGTGTGTGTGAGTGTGTGTGTGCAATGTGTGTGTGTGCAATGTGTGTGTGTGCAGTGTGTGTGTGTGCAGTGTGTGTGTGTGTGTGTGTGTGTGTGTGTGTGTGTGTGTGTGTGTGTGTGTGTGTGTGTGTGTGTGTGTGTGTGTGTGTGTGTGTGTGTGTGTGTGTGTGTGTGTGTGTGTGTGCATACATTTGTGAGTCTAGAGAGTAGAGTTGGAGTCAGTGTGACCTCACAGCAGAGGGGGGTGTAGTGTGGACATGGACAGGGTCATCCAGTCCAGACCTCACCTCATGTCCAGCTGGGTCATCCACTAATCAATGGTGAAGGTCTGCTGGCATCAGTTCTGTCTCTCGCTCGCTTTCTCCTTCTTTCTCTCTCTCTCTCTCTTTCTCTCTCTTTCTCTCCGTGTCTCTCTCTCTCTCTCTCTCTCTCTCTCTCTCTCTCTCTCTCTCTCTCTCTCTCTCTCTCTCTCTCTCTCTCTCTCTCCCTGTGGAATCTGTAGGCAATTATAAAGCAATTAAAGCCAATTAACGTAGGCAGCTGCACCTGCAAGGGCCAGAGCCCTCTGGGTCCTAGTGCCTGC
>NC_068454.1:11463315-11480815 GCF_023373465.1 Oncorhynchus keta
AGCATGAATCAGGCCTTCATGGCCGAATTGCTGCAAATAAACGACTACTAAAGGACACCAATAAGAAGAAGAGACTTGCTTAGGCCAAGAAACATGAGCAATGGACATTAGACCAGTGGAAGTCTGTCCTTTGGTCTGATGAGTCCAAATTAGGTTCTAACCACCGTGTCTTTGTGAGAGGCAGAGTAGTTGAATGATCTCATATGATCTCCGCATGTGTAGTTCCCACCGTGAAGCATGGAGGAGGAGGTGTGATGGTGTGGGGGTGCTTTGCTGGTGACACTGTCTGGGTACAAGGCAGTTAACCCACTGTTCCCCAGTATACCATCATTGTAAATAAGAATGTGTCCTTAACTGACTTGCCTAGTTAACTAAAATTACATTTAAAATCCACATTGACGGGACAGCAGTGGAGAAGGTAGAAAGTTTAACTTCCTCAGCATACACATCATGATCATGGACAAACTGAAATGGTCCACCCACACAGACAGCGTGATGAAGAAGGCGCAACAGCGCCTCTTCAACCTCAGGAGGCTGAAGAAATTTGGCTCGTCACCTAAAACCCTCACAAACTTTTACAGATGCACAATTGAGAGCATCCTGTCAGGCTGTATCACCGCCTGGTACGGCAACTGCACCTCCCACAACTGCAAGGCTCTCCAGAGGTTGGTGGTCTGCACAACACATCACCGGGGGAAAACTACCTGCCCTCCAGGATACCTACAGCACCCGATATCACAGGAAGGCCATAAAGACCATCATGGACAACAATCACCTGAGCCACTGCCTGTTCACCCCGTTACCATCCAGAAGGCGAGGTCAGTACAGGTATGTCAAAGCTGGGACCGAGAGACTGAAGAACAGCTTCTATCTCAAGACCATCAAACTGTTAACCAGACATCACTAACACAAAGAGGCTGCTGCCTACATACAGATGTGGAATTATTGGCCACTTTAATAAATGGATCACCAAATACAGTTTTTCACAATTCCTGACATTTAAGCCAAGTAAAGATTCCCTGTCTAAGGTCAGTTAGGATCACCACTTTATTTTTAAAATGTGAAATGTCAGAATAATAGTAGAGAGAATTATTTATTTCAGCTTTAATTTCTTTCATCACATTCCCAGTGGGTCAGAAGTTTACATACACTCAATTAGTATTTGGTAGCATTGCCTTTAAATTGTTTAACTTGGGTCAAATGTTTTGGGTAGCCTTCCACAAGCTTCCCACAATAGGTTGGGTGAATTTTGGCCCATTCCTCCTGACAGAGCTGATGTAACTCAGTCAGGTTTGTAGGCCTCCTTGCTCGCCCATGCTTTTTTCAGTTCTTCCCACAACTTTTCTATAGGATTGAGGTCAGAGCTTTGTGATGGCCACTCCAATACCTTGGCTTTGTTGTTCTTAAGCCATTTTGCCACAACTTTGGAAATATGAGGTCAGTGTCCATTTGGAAGACCCATTTGCGACCAAGCTTTACCTTCCTGACTGATGTATTGAGATGTTGCTTCAATATATCCACAGAATTTTCTGTCCTCATGATGCCGTTTATTTTGTGAAGTGCACCAGTCCCTCCTGCAGTGAAGCACCCCCACAACATGATGCTGCCACCCCCATGCTTCACGGTTGGGATGGTGTTCTTCAGCTTGCAAGCTTCGCCCTTTTTCCTACAAACATAACGATGGTCATTATGTCCAAACAGTTCTATGGCCAACAAGTGCTCAGCATATGTGGGAATTCCTTCAAGACTGTTGGAAAAGCATTCCAGGTGAAGCTGGTTGAGAGAATGCCAAGAGTGTGCAAATCTGTCATCAAGGCAAAGGGTGGCTATTTGAAGAATCTCAAATATAAAATATATTTTGATTTGTTTAACACTTTTTTGGTTACTACATGATTCCATATGTGTTATTTCATAGTTTTGATGTCTTCACTATTATTCTACAATGTAGAAAATAGTCAAAAATAAAGAAAAACCCCTCAATGAGTAGGTGGGTCCAAACTTTTCATTGGTACTGTATTTTTATTCATGTAATTAATCCTTTGAAACAGTTGATGCACTATTTATCAAGCATTTATTAATTGTATGTTTGTGCACCTTGTGGGTTGATATGCATCTGAAGCATATGCTAAAGTAGACGCCCGGCAAAGTTCTCTAGCGGGTTCTTATGTGCTGAATGGCCAGGCAGTTCTAGTCTTAACTGCAGTGTGAGTAGTGATGGACAGTGATCCAAGAGAAGGGGAAAGTAACACAGAATATATGTTATTTTCTCTTTTTGATTCTTTACATAGTAGAATTTAGTGTTTGAGGATGAGCTGTTACCAGACATTAGGAGTTGACCCTGCTTTGCCTTTTTAGCTATTGTGTGGGGATTTGGAACATGCACTCACGCTGTGTGGGACTATGAACCAGGGTAAAACAGGCAGAGCTGACAGGAAAAGACAGGCAGAGCTGACAGGAAAAGAGAGGCAGAACTAACAGGAGAAAGTGAGGCAGAGCTGACAGGGGAAGAGAGGCAGAGCTGACAGGAGAAGAGAGGCAGAGCTGACAGGAGAAGAGAGGCAGAGCTGACAGGAGAAGAGAGGCAGAGCTGACAGGAAAAGACAGGCAGAGCTGACAGGAAAAGACAGGCAAAACTAACAGGAGAAAGAGAGGCAGAGCTGACAGGAAAAGAGAGGCAGAACTAACAGGAGAAAGTGAGGAAGACCTGACAGGAAAAGACAGGCAGAGCTGACAGGGGAAGAGAGGCAGAGCTGACAGGAGAAAGAGAGGCAGAGCTGACAGGAGAAGAGAGGCAGAGCTGACAGGAAAAGACAGGCAGAGCTGACAGGAAAAGACAGGCAGAACTAAGAGGAGAAAGCGAGGCAGAGCTGACAGGAGAAAGAGAGGCAGAGCTGACAGGAGAAAGAGAGGCATAGCTGACAGGAGAAGAGAGGCGGAGCTGACAGGAGAAGAGAGGCAGAGCTGACAGGAGAAGAGAGGCAGAGCTGACAGGAGAAGAGAGGCAGAGCTGACAGGAGAAGAGAGGCAGAGCTGACAGGAGAAGAGAGGCAGAGCTGACAGAAGAAGAGAGGCAGAGCTGACAGGAGAAGAGAGGCAGAGCTGACAGGAGAAGAGAGGCAGAGCTGACAGAAGAGAGGCAGAGCTGACAGGAGAAGAGAGGCAGAGCTGACAGAAGAGAGGCAGAGCTGACAGGAAAAGAGAGGCAGAGCTGACAGGAGAAATAGAGGCAGAGCTGACATTTTTACCACAGCTCGGGGTTAAACTGCATTTGCTCTGGGTCATGGCCTGGAGTCCCCCCCCCGCTCTCTTTCCCTCCCCCTCTCCCTCTCCCTCTCCCTCCAGGCTAGTAAACTGTGGTGATTGAGAGTAGTAGCAGAAGACTGGGCAGCTCCCTGGCACTCTCTTGTTTGTGTTTGTGTGTTTACCGGTTCACTCGTCTTCAACTCTCATGTGGCCACAAATAACGTATGGTCTTTGATAGCGTAGTCAGGTGGTATTGAGATGGTAGGCTAGTGTAACAGTAGTGGGACTGGAACATACTGTAGGCCAGTGTAACAGTAGTGGGACTGGAACATACTGTAGGCCAGTGTAACAGTAGTGGGACTGGAACATACTGTAGGCCAGTGTAACAGTAGTGGGACTGGAACATACTGTAGGCCAGTGTAACAGTAGTGGGACTGGAACATACTGTAGGCCAGTGTAACAGTAGTGGGACTGGAACATACTGTAGGCCAGTGTAACAGTAGTGGGACTGGAACATACTGTAGGCCAGTGTAACAGATGTGGGACTGGAACATACTGTAGGCCAGTGTAATAGTAGTGGGACTGGAACATACTGTAGGCCAGTGTAACAGTAGTGGGACTGGAACATACTGTAGGCCAGTGTAACAGTAGTGGGACTGGAACATACTGTAGGCCAGTGTAACAGTAGTGGGACTGGAACATACTGTAGGCCAGTGTAACAGATGTGGGACTGGAACATACTGTAGGCCAGTGTAATAGTAGTGGGACTGGAACATACTGTAGGCCAGTGTAACAGTAGTGGGACTGGAACATACTGTAGGCCAGTGTAACAGTAGTGGGACTGGAACATACTGTAGGCCAGTGTAACAGTAGTGGGACTGGAACATACTGTAGGCCAGTGTAACAGATGTGGGACTGGAAAATACTGTAAGCCAGTGTAACAGTAGTGGGACTGGAACATACTGTAAGCCAGTGTAACAGTAGTGGGACTGGAACATACTGTAGGCCAGTGTAACAGTAGTGGGACTGGAACATACTGTAGGCCAGTGTAACAGTAGTGGGACTGGAACATACTGTAGGCCAGTGTAACAGTAGTGGGACTGGAACATACTGTAGGCCAGTGTAATAGATGTGGGACTGGAAAATACTGTAAGCCAGTGTAACAGTAGTGGGACTGGAACATACTGTAAGCCAGTGTAACAGTAGTGGGACTGGAACATACTGTAGGCCAGTGTAACAGTAGTGGGACTGGAACATACTGTAGGCCAGTGTAACAGTAGTGGGACTGGAAAATACTGTAAGCCAGTGTAACAGTAGTGGGACTGGAACTGAGATAGTAGGCTAGTGTAACAGTAGTGGGACTGGAACATACTGTAGGCCAGTGTAACAGTAGTGGGACTGGAACATACTGTAGGCCAGTGTAACAGTAGTGGGACTGGAACATACTGTAGGCCAGTGTAACAGTAGTGGGACTGGAACTGAGATAGTAGGCTAGTGTAACAGTAGTTGGACTGGAACATACTGTAGGCCAGTGTAACAGTAGTGGGACTGGAACATACTGTAGGCCAGTGTAACAGTAGTGGGACTGGAACATACTGTAAGCCAGTGTAACAGTAGTGGGACTGGAACATACTGTAAGCCAGTGTAACAGTAGTGGGACTGGAACATACTGTAGGCCAGTGTAACAGTAGTGTTTTTTTTATGTAACCTTTATTTAACTGGGCAAGTCAGTTAAGAACAAATTGTTATTTACAATGACGGCCGAGGAACAGTGGGTTAACTGCCTTGCTCAGGGGCAGACTGACAAATGTTTACCTTGTCAGCTCGGGGATTTGATCTAGCAACCTTTCAGTTACTGGCCCAACACTCTAACCACTAGGCTACCTGCCACAATAGTGGGACTGGAACATACTGTAGGTTGGTATCATTTGTCTCCAAGACCTGGTGTCTAGGGAGGTGTAGTATTGAATGAGGTAATGCCTATGGACACACACACACACACACACACACACACACACACACACACACACACACACACACACACACACACACACACACACACACACACACACACACACACACACACACAAACAACAGGAAATGGTCTGGTACTCTATGCTGGTCCTATATAGATCCAAACCCACAGTACTCTATAAAGCCTTGGTGTTAATGTGTGATTGTAGGGCTGTAATGGGAATGGAACACAGAATCCCTCTGGAATGAGATACCCATCCTCAGGCTGTTAGTCTCTCTCGCTGTCTTTTTCATTCACTCTGTCCTTCTCCTCCTGCCCTCTTTTTAAAACCCCTCATCCGCCTCTTCTAAGCAGCTGTAAGCGTCTCTGAGTCTATCGTGCTGTTCCTCTGCCCCAGAGGAGTTGGTGGTTGAGAGAGGAAGTGATAAATGAAAGAGGAATAACATAATGAACCGTGTTCATAACGAGAGGAGGGGTGGGGAGAGAGAGGTGAAAGAGAAGAGGAGTGTGATGGGGCAGCCTAGCTCTGCCTACACTCTTATCTAGAACCTACAAGGGTTCTTCAGATTTCCCCATACAATGCCTTCAGAAAGTATTCAGACCCCTTGACTTTTTCCACATTTTGTTACGTTACAGCCTTATTCTAAAATGGATTAAATAGTTTTTTTTTCTCTCATCAATCTACACACAGCAGCCCATAATGACAAAGCGAAAACAGTTTTTTGAAAAATTTTGCAGATGTATAAAAAAATATGTATTTTTTAAACATTACATTTACATAAGTATTCAGACCCTTTACTCAGTATTTTGAAGCACCTTTGGCAGTGATTGCAGCCTGGAGTCTTCTTGGGTAAGAATCTACAAGCTTGGCACACCTGTATTTTGGGAGTTTCTCCCATTATTCTCTGCAGATCCTTTCAAGCTCTGTTAGCTTGGATGGGGAGCGTAGCAGCACAGCTATTTTCAGGTCTCTCCAGAGATGTTCGATCAGGTTCAAGTCCGTGCTCTGGCTGGGCCACTCAAGGACATTCAGAGACTTGTCCCAAAGCCACTCCTGCGTTGTCTTGGCTGTGTGCTTAGGGTTGTTGTCCTGTTGGAATGTGAACCTTTGCCCCAGTCTGAGGTCCTGAGCACACTATAGGAGGTTTCTATCAAGGATCTCTGTACTTTTCTCCGTTCATCTTTCCCTCGATCCTGACTTGTCTCCCAGTCCCTGCCACTGAAAAACATCTTCACCGAAGGGATGGGGCTAGGTTTCCTCCAGGCGTGACCCTTGCTTGGCATTCAAACCAAAGAGTTCAATCTTGGTTTCATCAGACCAGAGAATGTTGTTTGTCATGGTCTGAGAGTCCTTTAGGTGCCTTTTGGCAAACTCCAAGCAGGCTTTCATGTGCCTTTTACTGAGGGGTGGCTTCCGTCTGGCCACTTCCATAAAGGCCTGATTGGTGGAGTGCTGCAGAGATGGTTGTCCTCCCAGAAGGTTCTCCCATCTTCACAGAGGAACTCTGGAGTTCAGGCACAGTGACCATCGGGTTCTTTGTCACCTCCCTGACCAAGGCCCTTCTCCCCCGATTACTAAGTTTGGCCGGGCGGCCAGCTCTTGGAAAAGTTTTGGTGGTTCCAAAATTCTTCTATTTAAGAATGATGGAGGCCACTGTGTTCTTGGGGACCTTCAATGCTGCAGACATTTTTAGTACCCTTCCCTAGATCTGTGCCTCGACAAAATCCTGGCTTGGCTTGGTTTTTGCTCTGACATGCACTGCCAACTGTGGGACCTTATATAGATGGATCTGTGCCTTTCCAAATCATGTCCAATCAATTGAATTTACCACAGGTGGACTCCAATCAAGTTGTAGAAACATCTCAAGGATGATCAATGAAACAGGATGCACCTGAGCTCAATTTTGAGTCTCATAGCAAAGGGTCTGAATACTTATGTAAATAAGGTATTTATGTTATTAAGGTTTAATACATTTGCAAAGATTTCTAAACACCTGTTTTCACCTTGTCATTATGGGTTATTGTGTGTAGACATTATTTTTTATTTATTTGATCCGTTTTAGAATAAGGCAAAATGTGGAAAAAGTCAAGGAGTCTGAAAACTTTCCAAATGCACAGTAGGAGAGCCCTTTGAATAAAACTTTTTGGTTCCAGGTAGAACCCTTTTGGTTCCATGTAGAACTCTTTCCACAGAGGTTCTCCTTTGGGAACAGCTGAAGAACCCCTATGGAACCCATTTTTCGAAGAGTGTATTGTAACAGAGATGGACAGCAGAACACAATAATAATCTTAAAGTAATAAAATAACACATTTATTTGTTTGTTTGGATACATGTTAGCTGTATTCTTCCTCAACACACAGAGCCCAGCTGAGCCTGGCAGTGGATGTGTGTGCGTATTTGTGACTTCCTACCTGTGTGATGGGAGAGAGACGGATAATATTTATTTCCTCTCTGTAGTATGTAATGCATCACAGCTCGCTAGCAATAGATGAGCCAAAACACTGGCGGGCCATACTCATGCAGACTGTCTGTTAAAACATGTCTGTGTGTGTGTGTGAGACAGTGCCAGGATCCCCAGCCTAATTGCCTCTCTCCCACAACACAGACCGATGCCTCATGAAAACCAACCACAGTGTGTTTTAACGGGACACATGCATTCATACACACATTCATAAACACTCACTTCTGCTGCAGTGTAACCGATGTGAAATGGCTAGCTAGTTAGCGGTGGTGCGCGCTAATAGCGTTTCAGTCGGTGACGTCACTTGCTCTGAGACCTTGAAGTAGTTGTTCCCCTTGGCTTTTGTGGCACGATGGGTAATGATGCTTCGAGAGTGGCTGTTGTTGATGTGTGCAGAGGGTCCCTGTTTGGAGCCCAGGAAAGGAGCGAGGAGTGGGACGGAAGCTATACTGTTACGAGAGAGAGAGAGAGAGAGAGAGAGAGAGAGAGAGAGAGAGAGAGAGAGAGAGAGAGAGAGAGAGAGAGAGAGAGAGAGAGAGAGAGCCATGTATCAGTCAGATCGTCAGCCTACATAAGCTGAGGTAACCTGGCAGAAGACCCCTAGAACAATCAGAGATAGGAAAGGTGCGCCAACTACTGCAACTAATATGCTGACTACTGAGCTAGACAATCCCTTTAATTCACACACGGGCACGCACACACACACACACACACAAACACACAGGGTTGCAGATTGCATTGTACTTATTTTATTCCATTCTTATTAATTTGTTTACAAATATTCCTAAATGTATTGACACCGGTATTATAATAATTATTATATGTAATGGTATGTAATGGTATGTAATGGTGTATGTAATGGTGTGTAATGTATATGTAATGGTGTGTGTGCGCGTGTGTGTGTATGTATGTGTGTATGTATGTATGTGTGTATGTGTATGTGTGTATATATATGTATATATATATATATGTATGGACCTCACCAACCAAGCTGACACCAGCACTACTTCAAAAGAAAGAAATTGCTATCTGACCCTAAACAGAGAATATGAATTGGCTGATTATCTCTACTCTGTCAGAGATACGAAGCAGAGACAGATTCTTACCAAGTACAGGCTGAGTGACCACCGATTGGCAATAGAAACCGGCAGACATAAAAAGACATGGCTACCCAAAGAGGAGCGTGTATGTGGTCACTGCATGACAGGGGAGGTAGAGACAGAGATGCACTTTCTCCTTTACTGTGATAAATATTCCTCACAGAGAGATACATTATTCACAGAAATGACTACATATATTCCAAATTTTTACAAATTGAACCCAGAGGAAAAACTAAGAATACTCATGGGCGAAGGAGCAATGGCTCCTCTTGCAGCCAAATATGTATTTTCCTGCCATAGCCTGAGGGACACTGAATAATAACATCTGCATAGTAAACAGTAACTTACTTATTATTACTATTATTGTTATTACTATAATTATTAATGTTTATCAATCCAAATATGGGTGGTAATGGTAGTGATAACAGTTTAGTGATGGTAGTAGTAGTCGTAGTAATGATGATTGTAGTTGTAGTACTGATATAAAGAAGATGACCGTTATTTAGTTATAAATTAGTTATAGTTTCATTTTCCATAATTTGATTTTATATTTATTACATTTCTACTATTGACTGTTACCATTTTATTGTTATTATTTTTGTATTTTTATATGATTATTTGCTATCATTTATAATTTTGTTACAATGTATATTGTATACATTGTTGCTTCGGCAATATTGACACAATGTTTTTCATGCCAATAAAGCAGCTTGAATTTGAGAATTTGAGAGAGAGAGAGAGAGAGAGAGAGAGAGAGAGAGAGAGAGAGAGAGAGAGAGAGAGAGAGAGAGAGAGAGAGAGAGAGAGAGAGAGAGAGAGGGAGAGGGAGAGAGAGAGAGAGAGACGGTGATAGACGGTGAGAGAGAGGGACGGTGAGAGAGAGAGAGAGGAACTGGATCAGAGGAGTGAGTATTTGTGCGTGTGTTTCTTGTCTGTAGTGCTGTGTTATGATCCATGGGGGATATAGATGTTGTGGCAGATCAGAGCCTATCGACTATAAACATGTTGTCTCTGTGTGGAGTCAGTTTGGTTTTAAATGTTTTCTAATCCTCTGTTGCTCTGCTGTGGTTATGGGCCTGCAGCTTATCAATGATTTACTATGGAGGAAGAAAGGGAGGAAAAAAGAGATGAGAAAAGGATCAATAGGATAAGAGGACAGAGAGAGGAGGAGAAGACAGTGAGAGGAAGGGAGGATAGAGGTGAGAGGAGAGTAGGAAGAGAGTGGATGGGAGGAGAGGGAGAGAGAGAGAGGAGGAGAAGACAGCGAGAGGAAGGGAGGAAGATGGAGGAGGGGAGGATAGAGGTGAGAGGAGAGTAGGAAGAGAGTGGATGGGAGGAGAGGGAGAGAGAGAGGAGGAGAAGACAGCGAGAGGAAGGGAGGAAGATGGAGGAGGGGAGGATAGAGGTGAGAGGAGAGTAGGAAGAGAGTGGATGGGAGGAGAGGGAGAGAGAGGAGGAGAAGACAGCGAGAGGAAGGGAGGAAGATGGAGGAGGGGAGGATAGAGGTGAGAGGAGAGTAGGAAGAGAGTGGATGGGAGGAGAGGGAGAGAGAGAGGAGGAGAAGACAGCGAGAGGAAGGGAGGAAGATGGAGGAGGGGAGGATAGAGGTGAGAGGAGAGTAGGAAGAGAGTGGATGGGAGGAGAGGGAGAGAGAGAGGAGGAGAAGACAGCGAGAGGAAGGGAGGAAGATGGAGGAGGGGAGGATAGAGGTGAGAGGAGAGTAGGAAGAGAGTGGATGGGAGGAGAGGGAGAGAGAGAGAGAGGAGGAGAAGACAGCAAGAGCAAGGGAGGAAGATGGAGGAGGGGAGTATAGAGGTGAGAGGAGAGTAGGAACAGAGTGGATGGGAGAGAGAGAGACAGAGAGAGAGAGAGAGAGAGAGAGAGGGAGGGCTATTTGGCCCTAAACAGAGAGTATACAGTGGCAGAATACCTGACCACTGTGACTGACCCAAACTTAAGGAAAGCTTTGATTATGTACAGACTCAGTGAGCATAGCCTTGCTATTGAGAAAGGCCGCCTTAGGCAGACCTGGCTGTCAAGAGAAGACAGGCTATGAGCTCACTGCCCACAAAACGAGGTAGAAACTGAGCTTCACTTCCTAACCTCCTGCCAAATGTATGACCATATTAGAGACACATATTATCCTCAGATTACAAAGAATTCCAAAACAAATCTAAGTTTGATAAACTCCCATATCTACTTGGGGAAATACCACAGTGTGTCATCACAGCAGCAAGATTTGTGACCTGTTGCCACAAACAAAGTGCAACCAGTAAAGATCAAACACCATTGTAAATACAAACCATATTTATGTTTATTTATTTTCCCTTTTCTATTTGCACATCATTACAACACATAATATGACATTTGAAATATCTTTGTTCTTTTGGAACATTTGTGAGTAATGTTTACTGTTCATTTTTTATTGTTTATTTCACTATTGTTTATTATCTATTTCACTTGCTTTGGCAATGTAAACATATGTTCCCATGCCAATAAAGCCCCTTGAATTGAATTGAGAGATCCAGAGAGAGAGAGAGAGCAAGAGAGAGAGAGAGAGAAAACAAAAACAAATGGAGCATCCTTATTCTAAACCATTAACTTTTAATCCACTAGCAGCATCACTGGTAAAGGAGATCAAATCAAATCAAATTTATTTATATAGGCCTTTGTACATCAGCTGATATCTCAAAGTGCTGTACAGAAACCCAGCCTAAAACCCCCAAAAGCAAGCAATGCAGGTGTAGAAGCACAGTGGCTAGGAAAAACTCCCTAGAAAGGCCAAAACCTAGGAAGAAACCTAGAGAGGAACCAGGCTATGTGGGGTGGCCAGTCCTCTTCTGGCTGTGCCGGGTGGAGATTATAACAGAACATGGCCAAGATGTTCAAATGTTCATAAATGACCAGCTTGGTCAAATAATAATAATCACAGGCAGAACAGTTGAAACTGGAGCAGCAGCACGGCCAGGTGGACTGGGGACAGCAAGGAGTCATCATGTCAGGTAGTCCTGAGGCATGGTCCTAGGGCTCAGGTCCTCCGAGAGAGAGAAAGAGAGAATTAGAGAGAGCATACTTAAATTCACACAGGACACAGGATAGGACAGGAGAAGTACTCCAGATATAACAAATTGACCCTAGCCCCCCGACACATAAACTGCTGCAGCATAAATACTGGAGGCTGAGACAGGAGTGGTCAGGAGACACTGTGGCCCCATCCGATGACACCCCCGGACAGGGCCAAACAGGAAGGATATAACCCCACCCACTTTGCCAAAGCACAGCCCCCACACCACTAGAGGGATATCTTCAACCACCAACTTACCATCCTGAGACAAGGCCGAGTATAGCCCACAAAGATCTCCACCACGGCACAACCCAAGGGGGGCGCCAACCCAGACAGGAAGATCACATAAGTGACTCAACCCACTTAAGTGACGCACCCCTCCCAGGGACGGCATGAAAGAGCACCAGTAAGCCAGTGACTCAGCCCCTGTAATAGGGTTAGAGGCAGAGAATCCCAGTGGAAAGAGGAGAACCGGCCAGGCAGCAAGGGCAGTTCGTTGCTCCAGAGCCTTTCTGTTCACCTTCACACTCCTGGGCCAGACTACACTCAATCATATGACCCACTGAAGAGATGAGTCTTCAGTAAAGACTTAAAGGTTGAGACCGAGTTTGCGCCTCTCACATGGGTAGGCAGACCATTCCATAAAAATTGAGCTCTATAGGAGAAAGCCCTGCCTCCAGCTGTTTGCTTAGAAATTCTAGGGACAATTAGGAGGCCTGCGTCTTGTGACCGTAGCGTACGTGTAGGTATGTACGGCAGGACCAAATCAGAGAGATAGGTAGGAGCAAGCCCATGTAATGCTTTGTAGGTTAGCAGTAAAACCTTGAAATCAGCCCTTGCCTTAACAGGAAGTCAGTGTAGGGAGGCTAGCACTGGAGTAATATGATCACATTTTTTGGTTCTAGTCAGGATTCTAGCAGCCGTATTTAGCACTAACTGAAGTTTATTTAGTGCTTTATCCGGGTAGCCGGAAAGTAGAGCATTGCAGTAGTCTAATCTAGAAGTGACAAAAGCATGGATACATTTTTCTGCATCATTTTTGGACAGAAAATTTCAGATTTTTGCAATGTTACGTAGATGGAAAAAAGCTGTCCTTGAAACAGTCTGGATATGTTTGTCAAAAGAGAGATCTGGATCCAGAGTAACGCCGAGGTCCTTCACAGTTTTATTTGAGACGACTGTACAACCATTAAGATTAATTGTCAGATTCAACAGAAGATCTCTTTGTTTCTTGGGACCTAGAACAAGCATCTCTGTTTTGTCCGAGTTTAAAAGTAGAACGTTTAAAAGTAGAGATCACTGACAGGATCAGTGAAGAGTTAGGAGAATATGACTGGAGCGTTATTGTGTCACTGACTTTACAGTGTTCTCTCTTGGTAACACTAAGAGAGAACACAGTTGACAGTATGTACAGTACTGCTCATGCATGTAGTATGTATGGGTTATGAATATGTTATGAAGTGCTTATGTAGTCGTAAGTACTCTACAAATAAAGTTTTAGTCTGGAGTGGTTCAATGATCATTTCTATTTAAATGACATTAGTCTCCCTGGATGTTAAGTGTATGCTACTACAGCCTCTGCCAAGAGGTCTAGACCTTTGTGGCACAGGAGACTGTGTGTTTGCCTTGCAACAGCAAGATTACTAGTTCAAGCCCTGCTCCGGCTCTTCCCCCTCAATCACTTCATATACCAGTGACCCTCAGCCTTTGTGTGTGGTGTGAGACTCTTTTCTACTAGTCACAAAAGAACAGTAATGCCAATTGTGCTGGATAGAAGAGGTTGAAGATAGCTGCTGTTGTTTCACCCTCTTCAACTGTCTGATGTGTGGGACTTGGAATGGAAGATGGAATCCACCAGCATTCTTTATTTTATGGACTTACAGATTCCGTCCAGTCCACTGCCGAGATCACAAGACCAAAGTCTTCAGCATTTTAGCATTAACTCTGTTTTACAATGGCTATAAAATCATCTGTGATTCTGAATATCTGCACTTCTATAGTGTTCTAGTGAATCTACTCGCTGGTGAAGTCGCAGAGATACTGTAGTGCTGATGAACTTGGAGCCTTTGGTGTGCGTGGGAATGATACATGTGATTCAAATCAAATCAAATGTATTTATATAGCCCTTCTTACGTCAGCTGACATCTCAAAGTTCTGTACAGAAACCCAGCCTAAAACCCCAAACAGCAAGCAATGCAGGTGTAGAAGCACGGTGGCTAGGAAAAACTCCCTAGAAAGGCCAAAACCTAGGAAGAAACCTAGAGAGGAACCAGGCTATGTGGGGTGGCCAGTCCTCTTCTGGCTGTGCCGGGTGGAGATTATAACAAAACATGGCCAAGATGTTCAAATGTTCATAAATGACCAGCATGGTCAAATAATAATAAAAACAGTAGTTGTCAATGGTGCAACAAGTCAGCACCTCAGGAGTAAATGTCAGTTGGCTTTTCATAGCCGATCATTGAGAGTATCTCTACCGCTCCTGCTGTCTCTAGAGAATTGACAACAGCAGGTCTGGGACAGGTAGCACGTCCGGTGAACAGGTCAGGGTTCCATAGCCACAGGCTGAACAGTTGAAACTGGAGCAGCAGCATAGCCAGGTGGACTGGAGACAGCAAGGAGTCATCATGCCGGGTAGTCCTGAGGCATGGTCCTAGGGCTCAGGTCCTCCGAGAGAGAAAGAAAGAAAGAGAGAAAGAGAGAGGGAATTAGAGAGAGCATACTTAAATTCACACAGTACACTGGATAAGACAGGAGAAGTACTCCAGATATAACAGACTGACCCTAGTCTCCCGACACATAAACTACTGCAGCATAAATACTGGAGACAGGAGGGGTCAGGAGACACTGTGGCCCCATCCGATGATAGTCTGGAAGGGCATCAAGGAATCTTTGGGTTGTCTGAGAATTTATAGCATGAATTTTGATGCTCCTTGGTTGGGGTCTGAGCAGATGATTTGTTGCAATTGCAAACGTAATAAAATGGTGGTCCGATAGTCCAGGATTTAGGAAAAACATTAAGATCCACAACATTTATTCCATGGGTCAAAACTAGGTCCAGAGTATGACTGTGACAGTGACTAGGTCCAGAGACATGTTGGACAAAACGCACTGAGTCGATGATGGCTCCGTAAGCCTTTTGGAGTGGGTCTGTGGACTTTTCCATGTGAATATTAAAATCAACAAAAATTTGAATATTATCTGCTATGACTACAAGGTCCGATAGGAATTTGGGGAACTCAGTGAGGAACGTTGTATATGGCCCAGGAGGCCTGTAAACAGTAGCAATAAAAAGTGATTTAGTAGACTGCATAGATTTCATGACTAGAAACTCAAAAGACGAGAGCATCAGGTTCTTTTTTGTAAATTTAAATTTGATATCGTAAATGTTAACAACACCTCCGCCTTTGCGGGATGCACGGGGGATATGGTCACTAGTGTAACCAGGAAGTGAGGCCTCATTTAACACAGTAAATTCATCAGGCTTAAGCCATGTTTCAGTCAAGCCAATCACATCAAGATTATGATCCGTGATTAGTTCATTGATTAAATGGCAGCTAGTGACACTGGGACAATTACAGCTTTACATGGTGCCTCAGGAGAACACTAATGTCAGGAGGGGGGAGAGAGAGAGAGAGAGGAGGGGAGAGAGAAAGAAAGAAATAGTCTGGTTAAGAGTATAGTTGCCAACATTTGCTGTGTCTTTCTGTTTTTTTGTATCTATTAGAGAGACAGACAGACAGACAGACAGACAGACAGACAGACAGACAGACAGACAGACAGACAGACAGACAGACAGACAGACAGACAGACAGACAGACAGACAGACAGACAGACAGACAGGTGGCACTGTGGATTAGCTACCTGATTTGTTGCCTAACATTAGCCAAATAGCTAATCAATTCTCAACAAACGCTCTGTTCAGTTAGCTTCGTGCCATACTGACTGAAGAGCTCATAAATCCATCCAATGGAATGACTTTTAGCCGAAACACAGAACTGTGTAGGCTGAGGAGAGAGAGAGAGATCTCACAGTGAACAGAGAGATGAGAAGGAATACTAATCTATGAACATTCACAGAGGGGGACAGATTATCGATCTAGTCAGTGGCCCTGAAGCTAGTACTTCTAATGTTTTCACAACTTTTACTCAGGGCTACGTTTACAGAATCTGAAGAGAGGAAACTAGTTACTGAGATCATAACCAAACAGGGAGTCAGTGTTTCCCATACAATTGTAGCTTAGAGAGACCCAGAAAGTTTATTTGGAGGCGGAAAGTCATCTTGGGAAAACACTGTGTTTGAGCTCACTTGTTGATGGTAGAGGTGTCGTGCCACTGTGCTGAAGAGGATTGCTATGGTAACATTAATTTCATCTACGTGGGGGATGAGAAAGATAGAGACAAAGAAGATGGGACAGAGATAGTCCTGCACTCCTGTACTGTAGCTGTCACTCCTCAGAGTAGCCAAATACCTCAACCACCTCAACCATCTCAACCTCAAACACCGCAACCTCATCAACCACCTCAAGCACCTCAAGCACATCAACCCCATCAACCCCATCAACCACCTCAAGCACCTCAAGCACATCAAACATCTCAACCTCAATCACTGCAACCGCATCAATCACCTCAAGCACCTCAACCATTTCAACCTCAACCACATCAACCTCATCAACCTCATCAAGCACCTCAACCACCTCAATCTCATCAACCACCTCAAGCACCTCAACCACATCAACCTCATCAACCACCTCAATCTCATCAACCACCTCAATCATCTCAACCATCTCAACCTCAACCACATCAACCTCATCAACCACCTCAATCTCATCAACCACCTCAATCATCTCAACCATCTCAACCTCAACCACATCAACCTCATCAACCACCTCAATCTCATCAACCACCTCAATCATCTCAACCATCTCAACCTCAACCACATCAACCTCATCAACCTCATCAACCTCATCAAGCACCGCAACCACATCAATCTCATCAACCACCTCAATCATCTCAACCTCAACCACATCATCCTCATCAATCACATCAACCTCATCAACCTCATCAACCACCTCAAGCACCTCAACCACATCAACCTCATCAACCACCTCAATCTCATCAACCACCTCAATCTCATCAACCACCTCAATCATCTCAACCTCAACCACATCAACCTCATCAACCACCTCAATCATCTCAACCATTTCAACCTCAACCACATCAACCTCATCAACCTCATCAAGCACCTCAACCACATCAATCTCATCAACCACCTCAATCATCTCAACCTCAACCACATCATCCTCATCAATCACATCAACCTCATCAACCAAATCAACCTCATCAACCACATCAACCTCATCAACCACATCAAACAGATCAACCTCATCAGCCACCTTAACCTGTTAAGTCGACCCTCTACTTTTTTGAACATTCTGTTAAAAATCACGCAACATTTCAGCGCCCTGCTACTCAGGCCAGGAATATAGTATATGCATATGATTAGTATGTGTGGATAGAAAACACTCAGACGTTTATAAAACTGGTTAAATCACGTCTGTGACTATAACAGAAAGTGCGTTTCATCAAAAAGTGCAAGAAAACCTGATCACTGAAAATGGCAATAAATATCCTTGCGCTACTTCCAGGAATTGTTCATA
>NC_068454.1:11483315-11530815 GCF_023373465.1 Oncorhynchus keta
ACCTGGTTTAAAAAAAACAATTAACCAAAAACCTGGTTTAAAAAAAAACAATTAACCAAAAACCTGGTTTAAAAAAAACAAATTAACCAAAAACCTGGTTTAAAAAAAAACAATTAACCAAAAACCTGGTTTAAAAAAAAACAATTAACCAAAAACCTGGTTTAAAAAAAAAAAAAACAATTAACCGATTAAAAAACCTGGTTTAAAAAAAAAAAACAATTAACCAAAAACCTGGTTTAAAAAAACAATTAACCCGATTAACCAAAAACCTGGTTTTTAACCAAAAAAAAAAAAACAATTAACCAAAAACCTGGTTTAAAAAAACAATTAAAAAAACCTGGATTAACCTGGTTTAAAAAAAACTCAACCCAATTAACCAAAAACCTGGTTTAAAAAAAAAACGATTAACCAAAAACTCACCACACAACACCTCTCCCCTATTTGACCTAAATATTGTGTGTATATACAGTCATGGCCAAACGTTTTGAGAATGACACAAATATTAATTTTCACAAAGTCTGCTGCCTCAGTTTGTATTATGGCAATTTGCATATACTCCAGAATGTTATGAAGAGTGATCAGATTAATTACAGTTAATTGCAAATTCCCTCTTTGCATGCAAATTTACTGAATCCCCCAAAAAACATTTCCACTGCATTTCAGCCCTGCCACAAAAGGACCAGCTGACATCATGTCAGTGATTCTCTTGTTAGCTTCTTGTTAGCGGGATCATTTTCGTCAGTAACCGCTGAATAGCATAGCGCCACAGTCAAATAATATTACAAAAAAATATTCATAGTCATGAAATCAAAAGTGCAATATTGCAAAACACAATTTAGCCTTTTGTTAATCCACCTGTCCTCTCAGATTTTGAAATTATGCTTTACAGCGAAAGCAATCCAAGCATATGTGTAAGTTTATCGATAGCATAACATAACATTATGTACACTAAGCATTTAGTAGCTAGGTCACGAAAATCAGAAAAGCAATCAAATTAATCGTTTACCTTTGATGATCTTCGGATGTTTTCACTCACGAGACTCCCAGTTACACAACAAATGTTTCTTTTGTTCCATAAAGATTATATTTATACCCAAAATACCTCCGTTTGTTTGCTCCGTTATGTTCAGAAATCGACAGGAAAGAGCGGTCACGACAACGCAGACGTATATTCCAAATAATATCCATAATGTCCACAGAAACATGTCAAACGTTTTTTATAATCAATCCTCAGGTTGTTTTTAAAATATATATTTGACAATATATCAACCGGGTGTGTATTTTTTTCCAAAAACACCGGGAGAAACAATGGTCGCTTTACTCTGTAGCGCAAAACTCACTCTGAGAGCTCCCACCTATCCACTTACTCAATGTGATCTTTCACGCTCATTTTTCAAAATAAAAGCCTAAAAATATGTCTAAAGACTGTTGACATCTTAGGGAAGTCATTGGAAAAGGTTGATATCCCTTTAAATGGAGGATAGGCATGCATAGGAACAGAGAGGTTTCAAAATAAGAGGCACTTCCTGATTGGATTTTCCTCAGGTTTTCTCCTGCAATATCAGTTCTGTTATACTCACAGACAACATTTTTACAGTTTTGGAAACTTTAGAGTGTTTTCTATCCTAATCTGACAATTATATGCATATTCTAGTTTCTGGGGCTGACAAATAGGCAGTTTCAAATGGGTACGTTTTTTAGCCAAAAACTAAAATACTGCCCCCTACACGCAAAAGGTTAACACAAGGACAATTTTGCCTAAGAACACAGCCATGAATAAAGAATGGTACCAACACATCCTCCGAGAGCAACTTCTCCCAACCATCCAGGAACAGTTTGGTGACGAACAATGCCTTTTCCAGCATGATGGAGCACCTTGCCATAAGGAAAACGTGGGGTGCATTTGGGTGCATGGCCAGGAATCTCCCCAGACCTTAATCCCATTGAGAACTTGTGGTCAATCCTCAAGAAGTGGGTGGACAAACAAAACCCCACAAATTCTGACAAACTCCAATCATTGATTATGCAAGAATGGGCTGCCATCAGTCCGGATGTGGCCCAGAAGTTAATTGACAGCATGCCAGGGTGGATTGCAGAGGTCTTGAAAAGAAGGGTCAACACTGCAAATACTGTATTGACTCTGCATCAACTTCATGTAATTGTCAATAAAAGCCCTTGACACTTGTGAAATGCTTGTAATTATACCTCAGTATTCCATAGTAACATCTGACAAAAAATATCTAAAGACACTGAAGCAGCAAACTTTGTGGAAATTAATATTTGTGTAATTCTCAAAACTTTTGGTCACGACTGTACTGATATGTAGGCTGTGTGTGACATTGTAAATCTATGTTGTTCTGTCCTTGAGCTGTTCTTGTCTATTAATGTTCTATGTCCTGTTTTGTGTGTACCCCAGAGGAAGAGTAGCTGCTGCTTTCGCAACAGCTAATGGGGATCCTAATCAAATCAAAACCAAGTGTGTATACATGTGTATATCTGGATACAGTGACGTGTGTGTGTGTGTGTGTGTGTGTGTGTGTGTGTGTGTGTGTGTGTGTGTGTGTGTGTGTGTGTGTGTGTGTGTGTGTGTGTGTGTGTGTGTGTGTGTGTGTTAGTGCTGAGAAAATGTCAGTTATTTTTGCAGGTTTTAAAACCACTAATTGACCGACGTCGGTTCAATTGTTTGAATTCCATCTCCTTCAATTATTTTCCTTTGAGCTCAATGCGCACATTGCGTAGTTTCTCTAAAAATAAATCAGATCAAGCCCAAACTGTGCGATGTAGTAAGGAGTTGTAGTGTCCGAAAGCTCAAAATTTGACAGAGTGCCAAAAACGTTGTAATTAACTACGATGGCCATAATCTGTTGTGTGGTATGTTTATTTTACACCTGCAACGTTAGTTTAGTAGCGGGAGAGAAGAGAAGAAAGCTCAATGGAGAGGCATAGAAAGCAGTTGCTTCGCGAGGTACCTGAAAATACATGATCTAAGTGATTGATAGTTTGTATTCAGCAGTCATAAAAATATGCCTTATTTCCTTTGAAGAACTACTAAAATAGTGATTTTGTCAGACAGCATAGACAGCAGCTCTATAGAGATGAGATGATGACATGAAATGAAATAATGAAGTCATCAAATAAAACAAATGTAATATACACAACAACTGAAATACTGAGTTAAAGTAATGTGAATAAATGATGGTTAATAAATCATAGACAGTAATGGACAGTCACTACCATCATGGGACTTGTATTAATTGTTTTATTCAGTGTTGTTACAGCATCCAACCCACATAATGCATAGTGCATTTAATGTAAAAAATATATATATATTCTAAACCGAAATCCATTATATTTAAAAAAAATAATTTAAATGAAACTGAACCGACCACTAAAAGCACAAATCGTTCAGCACTAGTGTGTGTGTGTCTGTGTGCGAGTGTGTGTAACACTGTCACCTAGGAGAAACATACTACTTGTACTATTCACTCAGTATACACTGTGTGGACAAAACATTAGGAACACCTGCTCTTTCTATGACAGACTGACCAGGTGAATCCTAGTGAAAGCTATGATCCCTTATTGATGTCACCTGTTAAATCCACCAATCAGTGTAGATGAAGGTAAAGAGACAGGTTAAAGAAGGATTTTTAAGCATTAAGACAACTGAGACATGGATTGTGTATGTGTGCCATTCAGAGGGTGAATGGACAAGACAAAATATTTAATTGCCTTGTAATGGGGTATGGTAGTAGGTGCCAGGCACACCAGTTTGAGTGTTCCAAGAACTGCAACGCTGCTGAGTTTTTCATGCTCAACAGTTTCCCGTGTGTATCAAGGATGGTCCTCCACCCAAAGGACATCCAGCCAACTTGGCACAACTGTGGGAAGCATTGGAGTCAACATGGGCCATAGGCCGACACCTTATGATCAAATCAAGTGTTCTTAATGTTTTATTACACTCAGTGTATATCATCTCTGTATGTGTGATTGGTTCTCACAACTGCACAGCACATACTGTATATGATTGGATGCTGCTGTGTGAGGAGAGAGAGAGAGAGAGAGAGAGAGAGAGAGAGAGAGAGAGAGAGAGAGAGAGAGAGAGAGAGAGAGAGAGAGACAGACAGACAGACAGACAGACAGACAGACAGACAGACAGACAGACAGACAGACAGACAGACAGACAGACAGACAGACAACGAGAGAGAGCAAGAGAGACAGAGAGAGAGACAAAAAGAGACAGAGAGAGAGAGGCGGAAAGAGAGAGAAAGAGAGAGAGATGGAAATAGACAGTCACGACTCTTCATTCAGCCTCAGATGCTGCTCTGTTGCTTTGATGTGCACACACACACACACACACACCACAAAATCTCCTTCCTCTGATGACCTCACAGGATTAACAGAGTGCTACTTGTAATGCACAGTGTACACACACACACACACACACACACACACACACACACACACACACACACACACACACACACACACACACACACACACACACACACACACACACACACACACATCCCAAGGCCTCTCAATTTAGAGGTGGTTACCTCTCACTCAAATATAACCTCAAAGTTCTCTCTCTGAACCTCTCTCTCTCACTTTTATTTTTCTCTCTATTTCTGTTATTTTCCCATTAGTCATTCTCATTAGTCATCGCAGCATTACTTCACAGCAGGAGCCCTGTGTGTGTGTGTGTGTGTGTGTGTGTGTGTGTGTGTGTGTGTGTGTGTGTGTGTGTGTGTGTGTGTGTGTGTGTGTGTGTGTGTGTGTGTGTGTGTGTGTGTGTGTGTGTGTGTGTGTGTGTGTGTGTGTGTGTGTGTGTGTGTGTGTGTGTGTGTGTGTGTGTGTGTGTGTGTGTGTGTGTGTGTGAACTGTGACTATAGGACCTAGGCCTTCAGAGGGACAATAACTCTTCCAATACTCTTCCAATACGTTGTATATAAACCCCAACATCTAGAATATAACAGAAAACATAACATCCCTTAAAGCGCCCGACATTATATCCCCTGTAGCCAAGACCATTGTAGGTCTAGTGAAGGAGGAGCAGTGGTTTATGATGGCATTATGAATGAATCAAACAGGCCTGGCCGCGCTTCGGCCTGCTACACATACAGAACCGGCATGGACACGACAGGAGAGCCAAAAGCAGGCCATTCCCTCCAGTAGGCCCCATGAAATCATACCAATATAAAAGCACAACCATTTCATGTCCAAAAGGAAATTAACAAACCAGCTATTACTTCCCATTGCAAAAAAAATATTTTATCACATTCATCACACTAACCAGTGATCTAAAGTTTAAATGTAACAATGTTTCACAGTCATTATATTGCCAGCTGCAATAAAGAAAAACAGTGCCCTTCACCAGATAATGCTCATTGTAAACAGTTTAAAAGTTCATCTTGAAAAGGGTGATGCTAACAAATTAGCAACAACATTTCTCCTTGAAGTTGATAACAGCTTCTGCAGCCGTTGTCGCCATCGTCACACAAATACAACACAAGCTAGCTAACGTTGTCACAAAACTACAACACAAGCTAGCTAACGTTGTCACATGCTACAACACAAGCTAGCTAACGTTGTCACACAACTACAACACAAGCTAACTAACATTGTCACATGCTACAACACAGGCTAGCTAACATTGTCACATGCTACAACACAGGCTAGCTAACGTTGTCACATGCTACAACACAGGCTAGCTAATGTTAGGGAAAGAAAAGAGAAAGGGGGATACCTAGTCAGTTGTACAACTGACTGCGTTCAACTGAAATGTGTCTTCCAAATTTAACCAGACCCCGTTACTAGCGTCAGCGTGGGAAAACTACTGCTTGCGGACTGATTATTTTCTCTTGCGCTCTCTTCTTCTTTTTTCAAGGTTTCATGGCAGACTACAATCTATTAGTGTATTGCTGCCACATACTGTATTGGCTGTTATTGTATCAGACTTCTATTCTGTATTATGAATGAATTACCTCTTGCTCTCTCAGTAGTGATGACTAGGCCAGGGATGGGTAACTGGTGGCCCGCGGCCCCCTTTTTGTAGACCCGCGTACCAAAGTAAAAAATGTTTTAAAAAATCATGTTTTTTTACATAATTTAATTTATTTAGGAACTCAGTCGTTGAGAGTTAGAATAATAGAATACACAAGGTGCATTGTTTATTTTAAATCACTCAATTAGTGAACATTTAAAGTTTGGTCCACTACTATTACATTAAACTACTATCAATTTGTTTTTTTGGGGGGGGGGGTAAGTTAGTCTAGGGGCCAGCTATCTAAACTTGTAGTAAGCATGGTTGAATTACCATCCGGGGTGGGACCCATCGATCATCAGTTATCATTTTAACAACTACACATTTCTCTCTCCGCCCCATGGCAAAATTTGTAGAATTGCATGAAATTAGTTCAATCTTATCTCTACTCCATGGCAAAATGTATTCCATTGCAGGACAATTGCTTTAAAACTGCAACATTTTCTCTATAACCCATAGTAAAATGTGCAGATTATTTTTGTAAATGTTCGCTGTCATGAGGGGGGCTACTAAAATGTTTTCCTTGCAAGGTGGGGAGCTGGGGGGGGTGCGCAGACCCATGAACCACTGTGGCCCCTCATGATGATCAAGTCAAAATGTGATTGGTTCATTCCACTGTCACTCCAAATTTCTGCTCTAATACAGTTGAATGGCAGAGGCCTTCTGTCCAGCTTCTGAAGGCCTAGCTAATGGCTGGCTGAGCTAACTAGATTTTTCTACCCTGATTTTATAAAAAATGTTCTATTCAGTATCAACCCTTCTCTTTCCAACACAAAATGAAGAGATGAAATCAGAAAATTATTACAATTATTGTAAAGATGAAATAGAAATTAAAATGAAATGTAATAAATAAATGTATACTTTTATATCCTTAGGCCTAGAAGGCCCTGCCGGTTCCCCTGTGTGTGTGTGTGTGTGTGTGTGTGTGTGTGTGTGTGTGTGTGTGTGTGTGTGTGTGTGTGTGTGTGTGTGTGTGTGTGTGTGTGTGTGTGTGTGTGTGTGTGTGTGTGTGTGTGTGTGTGTGTGTGTGTGTGAATACCTGCATGTGTAATTGCAGAACTGAGTCAATGTGAGAGAAGGGGAGAGACAGAAATGGAGAGAAAGAGAAAGCGATAAGGAGAGAGATTGAGAGCGTGTGATAAGGATAGAGAGAGGGAGAGTGTGATAAGGAGAGAGAGAGGGAGAGAAAAGAGAGAGAGAGACCACATGACTAACAACATTCGACACTTTATGGAACACAAAGCCTTCACTATCTCATCTTGGAATATCCAAGGCTTGAGGTCATCTGCCTTTGTCCTAAAGAGCAGGAACCTGGACTTCACCAAAGAAATCAGAAATACAGACATTGTCATTCTACAAGAAACATGGTATAGAGGAGATGGACCCACTGGTTTCCCTCTAGGTTATAGGTTACAGAGGGCTGGTAGTCCCATTCACGAAACGAGCAGGTGTGAAACAGGGAAGAGACTCAGGGGGTATGCTAATTTGGTATAGTGCAAACTCACTCTATTAAATCAATCAAAACAGGAACATTTGACATTTGGTTAGAATTATATATATTTCATCTCAACAAAGAAAAATTACCTCCTGTGTGCTACCCACTAGAATTGGGACTCCTATGTACACTTATAGCTCATCTCTTGGCAGTAGTACTGTGGACTACTTTATCATTGACCTCAACCCAGAGTCTGTCAGAGTGTTCACAGTCAGCCCACTGACACCCCGATCAGATCACAGCAAAATCACAGTCTACTTTTTATTACATTTTTATTTTATTTCACCTTTATTTAACCAGGTAGACTAGTTGAGAACACCTTTATTTAACCAGGTAGGCTAGTTGAGAACACCTTTATTTAACCAGGTAGGCTAGTTGAGAACACCTTTATTTAACCAGGTAGGCTAGTTAAGAACACCTTTATTTAACCAGGTAGGCTAGTTGAGAACACCTTTATTTAACCAGGTAGGCTAGTTGAGAACACCTTTATTTAACCAGGTAGGCTAGTTGAGAACACCTTTATTTAACCAGGTAGGCTAGTTGAGAACACCTTTATTTAACCAGGTAGGCTAGTTGAGAACACCTTTATTTAACCAGGTAGGCTAGTTGAGAACACCTTTATTTAACCAGGTAGGCTAGTTGAGAACACCTTTATTTAACCAGGTAGGCTAGTTGAGAACACCTTTATTTAACCAGGTAGGCTAGTTGAGAACACCTTTATTTAACCAGGTAGGCTAGTTGAGAACACCTTTATTTAACCAGGTAGGCTAGTTGAGAACACCTTTATTTAACCAGGTAGGCTAGTTGAGAACACCTTTATTTAACCAGGTAGGCTAGTTGAGAACACCTTTATTTAACCAGGTAGGCCAGTTGAGAACACCTTTATTTAACCAGGTAGGCCAGTTGAGAACACCTTTATTTAACCAGGTAGGCCAGTTGAGAACACCTTTATTTAACCAGGTAGACTAGTTGAGAACACCTTTATTTAACCAGGTAGACTAGTTGAGAACACCTTTATTTAACCAGGTAGGCTAGTTGAGAACACCTTTATTTAACCAGGTAGGCTAGTTGAGAACACCTTTATTTAACAAGGTAGGCTAGTTGAGAACACCTTTATTTAACCAGGTAGGCTAGTTGAGAACACCTTTATTTAACCAGGTAGGCCAGTTGAGAACACCTTTATTTAACCAGGTTGGCTAGTTGAGAACACCTTTATTTAACCAGGTAGGCTAGTTGAGAACACCTTTATTTAACCAGGTAGGCTAGTTGAGAACACCTTTATTTAACCAGGTAGGCTAGTTGAGAACACCTTTATTTAACCAGGTAGGCTAGTTGAGAACACCTTGATTTAACCAGGTAGGCTAGTTGAGAACAAGTTCTCATTTGCAACTGCGACCTGGCCAAGATAAAGCATAGCAATTCGACACATACAACAACACAGAGTTACACATGGAATAAACAAAACATAGTCAATAATAAAGTAGAACAGAAGAAAACAGAAAGTCTATATACAGTGTGTGCAAATGAGGTAAGATAAGGGAGTAAAGGCAATAAATAGGCCATGGTGGCGAAGTAATTACAATATAGAAATTAAACACTGGAATGGTAGATGTGTAGGAGATGAATGTGCAAGTAGAGATACTGGTGTGCAAAGGAGCAAGATAAATAAATAAATACAGTATGGGGATGAGGTAGGTAGATAGATGGGCTATGTGCAGGTGCAGTGATCTGTGAGCTGCTCTGACAGCTGTCAGAGGCTTTGCCAGTCCAGACTTTTCAGCTCTTACAGAACATCAGCTGACTGGATTTGGGAGAAGCAGAAATGGAGAAGGCTTGGGCGAGTTGCTGTGGGGGGTGCAGTGCTGTTGACCGGGGTAGGGGCAGAGAATCCCAGTGGAGAAAGAGGAACCGACCAGGCAGAGACAGCAAGGGTGGTTCGTTGCTCCAGTGCCTTTCCGTTCACCTTCACACTCCTGGGCCAGACTACATTCAATCATAGTACCTACTGAATAGATGAGTCTTCAATAAAGACTTAAAGGTTGAGACCGAGTCCGCGTCTCTCACATGGGTAGGCAGACCATTCCATAAAAATGGAGCTCTATAGGAGAAAGCCCTGCCTGAGATTCTCGGGACAATTAGGAGGCCTGCGTCTTGTGACTGTAGCATACAGTGGGGCAAAAAAGTATTTAGTCAGCCACCAATTGTGCAAGTTCTCCCACTTAAAAAGATGAGAGAGGCCTGTAATTTTCATCATAGGTACCCTTCAACTATGACATACAAAATGAGAAAAGAAAATCCAGAAAATCACATTGTAGAATTTTTTATGAATTTATTTGCAAATTATGGTGGAAAATAAGTATTTGGTCAATAACAAAAGTTTATCTCAATACTTTGTTATATACCCTTTGTTGGCAATGACAGAGGTCAAACGTTTTCTTTAAGTCTTCACAAGGTTTTCACACACTGTTGCTGGTATTTTGGCCCATTCCTCCATGCAGATCTCCTCTAGAGCAGTGATGTTTTGGGGCTGTTGCTGGGCAACACGGACTTTCAACTCGCTCCAAAAATGTTCTATGGGGTTGAGATCTGGAGACTGGCTAGGACACTCCAGGACGAAGCCATTCCTTCGTTGCCCGGGCGGTGTGTTTGGGATCATTGTCATGCTGAAAGACCCAGCCACGTTTCATCTTCAATGCCCTTGCTGATGGAAGCAGGTTTTCACTCAAAATCTCACGATACATGGCCCCATTCATTCTTTCCTTTACACGGATCAGTCGTCCTGGTCCCTTTGCAGAAAAACAGCCCCAAATCATGATGATCCCCAGATCGAGGGAGATTATCAGTGGTCTTGTATGTCTTCCATTTCCTAATAATTGCTCCCACAGTTGATTTCTTCAAACCAAGCTGCTTACCTATTGCAGAGTCAGTCTTCCCAGCCTGGTGCAGGTCTACAATTTTGTTTCTGGTGTCCTTTGACAGCTCTTTGGTCTTGGCCATAGTGGAGTTTGGAGTGTGACTGTTTGAGGTTGTGGACAGGTGTCTTTTATACTGACAACGAGTTCAAACAGGTGCCATTAATACAGGTAACGAGTGGAGGACAGAGGAGACTCTTAAAGAAGAAGTTACAGGTCTGTGAGAGCCAGAAATCTTGCTTGTTTGTATGTGTAGGTATGTACGGCAGGACCAAATCGGAAAGATAGGTAGGAGCAAGTTCATGTAATGCTTTGTAGGTTAGCAGTAAAACCTTGAAATCAGCCCTTGCGTTAACAGGAAGCCAGTGTAGAGAGGCTAGCACTGGAGTAATATGATCACATTCTTTGGTTCTAGTCAAGATCCTAGCAGCCGTGTTTAGCACTAACTTAAGTTGTGTAGTGTAGTGGTGTAGTGTGGGGTGGTGACACCAAGAGAGAGCGAGAGTGACACAGAGGGAAGTCTCTGAGCATAATAGGGACATTTATCATGCACTAAAGAATATGAACACACACACACACACACCCAGTTTACTGTTTCCGTTTACTCTCTGGGTCTGTGTGAACATACATTCTCCTGAGTCATCTCTGTTTTGTTGTTTTCAGTCTACTTCTCTCATGAATAAGACATTATGCTTGTGTTGTTTCCTTATTGGTATGCTGATGTTTCTCCCTCTCACCACAAACGTCTTCACCCCCCCATCTCTCTTTCTACCCTTCGCCTCCTGCTGGACGTGACCTGTAAGATCCCAGTGAGACACCAGACACATTGTATTTGTTGTTGTTGTTGTTATATGTGTCTCAATAAAGCATTAGAATAGTTGCAGGTTGATCGTTCACTCATGAAAGCAGACAGACTCTATTACTGCATCAGTTTTACTGTCTCTCTTTCTCTGCTTCCTCCAAGAGTCCCACAAACATTAGAGCTCATCTGCCTAGTTTTACAATCATGTGCTGAGATGAGCTGGGCTGAGTAGGAATTTACAGTGTGTGTTTTAAGTGCCTAACCGTCGCTAATTACCAATCAAATAACCGTTAAATCGAAATATCTTTCATGTGCTCGCAACCTCAAAATGTTTCCCTTCACCAAGCTATTTATCCAGGAGCTCTGCCAGGAGTGTGTGTGTTTTATATTCTTTATTGCATGATAAATGTCCCTGTTATGCTCAGAGAGACTCTCTCTCTATCTTGCTGTCACACACACTTAAATGTAGACTTCGCTATACCTCTTCCTCTGAAGGTTCTTCAGACAGGAGCAATTATACTCACTAACCCCCATCTTCTTCTCTCTCTCTCTCTCTCTCTCTCTCTCTCTCTCTCTCTCTCTCTCTCTCTCTCTCTCGCTCTCTCTCTTCCCCCTCTCCCTCTCTGTCTGTCTCTCTCTTCCCCCTCTCTTTTCCGCTCCCCCCTCTCTCCCCCCTCTCTCTCTCTCTCTCTCTCTCTCTCTCTCTCTCTCTCTCTCTCTCTCTCATCCCCCTCTCTCTCTCATCCCCCTCTCTCTTCCCTCTCTCTCTCTTCCCCTCTCTCTCTCTTTATCTCTCTCGCTCTCTCTCTTCCCCCCTCTCCCTCTCTGGCTGTCTCTCTCTTCCCCCTCTCTTTTTCCCCCCCCCTCTCTCCCCCTCTCTCCCCCTCTCCCCCTCTCCCCCCCCTCTCTCTCTCTCTCTCTCTCTCTCTCTCTCTCTCTCTCTCTCTCTCTCTCTATCTCTCGTTCCCCCTCTCTCTCTCTCACCCTCCCTCTCTTTCTCTTCCCTCTCTCTCTCTTCCCCTCTCTCTCTCTCTCTCTCTCTCTCTCTCTCTCTCTCGTCCCCCCTCTCTCTCTCTCATCCTCCCTCTCTCTCTCTTCCCCTCTCTCTCTTTATCTCTCTCGCTCTCTCTCTTCCCCCCTCTCCCTCTCTGGCTGTCTCTCTCTTTCCCCTCTCTTTTTCCACTCTCTATTTCTCCCTTACTCTCTTCCCCCTCTCTCTCTCTCCCTCTCTCTCTTCCCCCCTCTTAGTCACAGTGGTGAGGTATTCTGCCACTGTGTACTCTCTGTTTAGGGCCAAATAGCATTTCACGTTGCTCTGTTTTTGGTAAATTCTTTCCGATGTGTCAAGTAATTATCTTTTTGTTTTCTTATGATTTGGTTGGGTCTAATTGTGTGGCTGTCCTGGGGATCTGTGGGGTCTGTTTGTGTTTGTGAACAGTGCACCGCAACCAGCTTGCTTAGGGGACTCTTCTCTAGGTTAATCTCTCTGTAGGTGATGGCTTTTTTTATGGAAGGTTTGGTGGTTGTAGAATTTATTTGGTGTTTTACGTACACAGGGGAGGTTTTTGCAGAATTCTGCATTCCAAGAGTGTGCAAGGCTGTCATCAAGGCAATGGGTGGGTTATTTGAGGAAGAATATTTTGATTTGTTTAACACTATTTTGGTTACTATTGTACATGATTCCATATGTGTTATTTCATAGTTTTGATGTCTTCACTATTATTCTACATGGTAGACAATAGTAAAAATAAAGAAAAACCCTTGAATGAGTAGGTGTGTCCAAACTTTTGACTGGTACTGTATATGTTGAACAGGGTGGGGTTCAAGCTGCATCCCTCATGCCAAATTGAGTCAAAATATTCTAAATATTCTAAATATTCTAAATATTCTAAATATTCTAAATATTGGGGAAGATGCCAGAGCTGAGGATGACGTTAAAGAGTTTAAGTAGAGCCAATTGGAATGTGTGGTCTATATATTTTATCATTTAATTTAGGATACCATCCAACACTGCATGCCTTTTTGGGTTGGAGGGTTTGTATTTTGTCCTGTAGTTCATTCAATGTAATTGGAGAATCCAGTGGGTTCTGGTAGTCTTTAAAAGCAGATACTAAGATTTGTAATTGATCATGTATATGTTTTTGCTGTTTGTTCTTTGTTATAGAGCCAAAAAGGAAGGAGAAGTGTTTTATCCGTACATCTCCGTTTTGGATAGACAACTCTTCCTGTTGTTTTTTGTTTAGTGTGTTCAAATTGTCTGCAGTTCCTTTGGCTTTGATGCCTCATGATTGAGTATTACTCTGTTTAAGTAGACTGTGATTTTGCGGTGATCTGATCGGGGTGTCAGTGGGCTGACTGTGAACTCTCTGAGAGACTCTGGGGTTGAAGTCAGTGATAAAGTAATCCACAGTACTACTGCCAAGGGATGATCTGTATGTGTACCTACCATAAGAGTCTCCTTGAAGCCTACCATTGACTAGGGGCAGACCCAGCGTGCAACAGAGCTGCAGGAGATGTGACCCGTTTTTGTTGCTTCTTTTGTCATAGTTGTGTCTCGGGGGTCATATGGGGGAGGGAATGCTGTCACCTCCAGGTAGATGTTTGTCCCCCTGTGTGCTGAGAGTGTCAGGTTCTTGTTCTGTCATTTAGGTCGCCACAGACTAGTACATGTCCCTGAATCTGGAAATGATTGATTTCCCCCTCCAGGATGGAGAAGCTGTCTTCATAAAAGTATGGAGATTCTAGTGGTGTAGGTAGCACACATGAGGACATTTTTCTCTGTTGAGATAATTAAATTATATTTTCCTTATTAATCGCTAGCCAGCAATTAATAATAAACAGCCAATTTTCCTGGTTTGACTAATTTAATAGAGTGGGTTAGGTCTGCTCTATACCAAATTAGCATACACCCTGAGCCGCTTCTCTGTTTCACACCTGGTAGTTTGGTGGGTGGGACTACCAGCTCTCTGTAACCTAGAGGGCAAACAGTGGGTCCATCTACTATGTACCATGTTTCTTGTAGGATGACAATGTCTGTATTCCAATTTCTCTGATGAAGTCTGGGTTCCTGCTCCTTAGTCCAAAGGCAGATTACCTCAGACCTTGTATATTCCAGGATCAGATAGTAAAAGCTTTGTGTTCCATAGTGGCTCTATTTCTCTCTCTCTCTCTGCCTGTGTGAGTGCCTGTGTGAGTGGGTGTGTGAGTGTGTGTGTGAGTGCGTGTGTGAGTCTGTGTGTGAGTGCCTGTGTGAGTGTCTGTGTGAGTGCCTGTAAGTGTCTGTGTGTGAGTGCCTGTGTGAGTCTGTGTGTGAGTGCCTGTGTGACTGCCTGTGTGAGTGCGTGCCAGTGTGTGTGAGCTTGAATTATTGGAATGGATTTTGTATCCTTAACAAATTACAGGCAGCCACGTCAAAATGATTACACCTGTGCGTGTGCTATGCGTGCCTAAACACACATGCTATAGCAGATGGTGATCAGATTAAATCTTCATAGCGTCAGCAGCGTGATGTACAGAGGCACACTGCCCAGAGATGGTCAACCACACACACATACACACACACAGGCTGGAGAGCTACAGTGGCAAGACAAAGTATGTGAACCCTTTGTAATTACCTGGATTTCTGCATAAATTTGACATAAAGTGTGATCTGATCTTCATCTAAGTCTCAACAACAAACACACACAGAGTGCTTATACTAATAACACAGTCATTATTGTATTTTTATTGTCTATATTGAACACATACAGTGGCTTGCGAAAGTATTCACCCCCTTTGGCATTTTTCTTATTTTGTTTTCTTTACAACCTGGAATTAAAATGGATTTCTGGAGGGTTGTATCATTTGATTTACACAACATGCCTACCACTTTGAAGATGCAAAATATTTTTGGGGTGAAACAAACCAGAAATAAGACCAAAAAAATGGAAAACTTGAGCATACATAACTATTCACCCCCTCAAAGTCAATACTTTGTAGAGCCATCTTTTGCAGCAATTACAGATGCAAGTCTCTTGGGGTATGTCTCTACAAGCGAATCATATCTAGCCACTGGGATTTTTGCCCATTCTTCAAGGAAAAACTGCTCCAGCTCATAAGTTGGATGGATTCCTCTGGTGTACAGCGATCTTTAAGTCATACCACAGATTCTCAATTGGATTGAGGTCTGGGCTTTGACTAGGCCATTCCAAGACATTTAAATGTTTCCCCTTAAACCACTCGAGTGTTGCTTTAGCAGTATGCTTAGGGTCATTGTCGTGCTGGAAGGTGAACCTCCTTCCCAGTCTCAAATCTCTGTATTTATAGCACCATCCATCATTCCTTCAATTCTGACCAGTTTCCCAGTCCCTGCTGATGAACAACATGGTGCCATCACCATGCATCAATGTGGGGATATTTTTCTCGGGGTGATGAGAGGTGTTGGTTTTGCACCAGACATAGTGTTTTTCTTGATGGCCAAAAAACTCAATTTTAGTCTCATCTGACCAGAGTATCTTCTTCCATAAGTTTGGGGAGTCCCTCACATGCCTTTTAGTGAACACCAAACTTGTTGGTTTATTTTTTTCTTTAAGCAAAGTCTTTTTTTCTGGCCAGTCTTCTCGTAAAGCCCAGCTCTGTGGAGTGTACTGCTTAAAGTGGTCCCATGGACTGATACTCCAATCTCCGCTGTGGAGCTTTGCAGCTCCTTCAGGGTTATCTTTGGTCTCTTTGTTGCCTCTCTAATTAATGCCCTCCTTACCTGGTCTGTGAGTTTAGGTGAGTTTATTCTTTCATTTTTTTTATAATGGATTTAGTGGATTTAATGGTGCTCCGTGGGATGTTCAAAGTTTCTGATATTTTTTTATAACCCAACCCTGATCTGTGCTTCTCCACAACTTTGTACCTGACCTGTTTGGAGAACTCCTTGGTCTTCATGTTGCCGCTTGTTTGGTGGTGCCCCTTGCTTAGTGGTGTTGCAGACTCTGGGGCCTTTCAGAACAGGTGTATATATACTGGGATCATGTGACAGATCATGTGACACTTAGATTGCACACAGCTGGACTTTATTTAACTAATCATGTGAGTTCTGAATATAATTGGTTGTACCAGATCTTATTTAGGGGTTTCATAGCAAAGAGGGTGAATACACATGCACACACCACTATTCTGTTTTTTTTTTTCTTTCTTTTTTCTTCATCAATTTGGACTGTTTTGTCCATTTCATGAAATCCAAATAAAAATCTATTTAAATGACAGGTTAGGTTTTAATGCAACAAAATAGGGGAAAAGCCAAGGGGCTGAATACTTTTGCAAGGCACCCTAATATAAACATTCACAGTGTAGATTGGGAAAATAATGTGAACCCATACGCTAATGACTTCTCCAAAAGCTCATTGGAGTCAGGAGTCAACTAACCTGGAGTTGAGATTGGAGATTTTAGTTAGAGCTGCCCCTCAAAATTTGAGTTTGCTTTTCACAAGAAGCATTGCCTGATGTGAACCATGCCTCGAACAAAAGAGATGTCAGAAGAGATTAAGAAGTGTTGCCTTGCATAAAGCTGGAAAGGGTTACAAAAGTATGTCTGAAAGTCAGTCTACGGCAAGACTAATTGTCTATAAATGGAGAAATTTCAGCACTGTTGCTACTCTGCCTAGGAGTGGCCCTCCTGCAAAGATGACTGCAAGAGCACAGCGCAGAATGCTCATTAAGGTTAAGAAGAATCCTAGAGTGTCAGATATAGACTCTGGAACATGCTCATTAAGGTTAAGAAGAATCCTAGAGTGTCAGATATAGACTCTGGAACATGCTCATTAAGGTTAAGAAGAATCCTAGTGTCAGATATAGACTCTGGAACATGCTCAATGAGGTTAAGAAGAATCCTAGTGTCAGATATAGACTCTGGAACATGCTCAATGATGTTAAGAAGAATCCTAGTGTCAGATATAGACTCTGGAACATGCTCATTAAGGTTAAGAAGAATCCTAGTGTCAGATATAGACTCTGGAACATGCTCAATGAGGTTAAGAAGAATCCTAGTGTCAGATATAGACTCTGGAACATGCTCAATGATGTTAAGAAGAATCCTAGTGTCTGATATAGACTCTGGAACATGCTCAATGATGTTAAGAAGAATCCTAGAGTCAGATATAGACTCTGGAACATGCTCAATGATGTTAAGAAGAATCCTAGTGTCAGATATAGACTCTGGAACATGTTCAATGATGTTAAGAAGAATCCTAGTGTCAGATATAGACTCTGGAACATGTTCAATGATGTTAAGAAGAATCCTAGTGTCAGATATAGACTCTGGAACATGTTCAATGATGTTAAGAAGAATCCTAGTGTCAGATATAGACTCTGGAACATGCTCAATGAGGTTAAGAAGAATCCTAGTGTCAGATATAGACTCTGGAACATGCTCAATGATGTTAAGAAGAATCCTAGTGTCAGATATAGACTCTGGAACATGCTCAATGATGTTAAGAAGAATCCTAGTGTCAGATATAGACTCTGGAACATGTTCAATGATGTTAAGAAGAATCCTAGTGTCAGATATAGACTCTGGAACATGTTCAATGATGTTAAGAAGAATCCTAGTGTCAGATATAGACTCTGGAACATGTTCAATGATGTTAAGAAGAATCCTAGTGTCAGATATAGACTCTGGAACATGTTCAATGATGTTAAGAAGAATCCTAGTGTCAGATATAGACTCTGGAACATGCTCAATGATGTTAAGAAGAATCCTAGTGTCAGATATAGACTCTGGAACATGCTCAATGATGTTAAGAAGAATCCTAGTGTCAGATATAGACTCTGGAACATGCTCAATGATGTTAAGAAGAATCCTAGTGTCAGATATAGACTCTGGAACATGCTCAATGATGTTAAGAAGAATCCTAGTGTCAGATATAGACTCTGGAACATGTTCAATGATGTTAAGAAGAATCCTAGTGTCAGATATAGACTCTGGAACATGCTCAATGATGTTAAGAAAAATCATAGAGTCAGATATAGACTCTGGAACATGCTCAATGATGTTAAGAAGAATCCTAGAGTCAGCCAAAGACTTACAGACATCTCTGGAACATGCTAACATTTCTGTTGATGAGTCTACAGTACATAAAACACTAAACCAGATTGGTGTCCATCGGAGGACACCATGGAAGAAATCACTGCTGTCCAAATAAAGTTTGCAAAAGAGCACCTGGGTGTTCCACAGCATTACTGGCAAAATATTCTGTGTACAGATGAAACTAAAGTTGTGTTGTTTGGAAGGAACACACAACACTATGTGTGGAGAAAAAAGGCACAGCACAGCACACCAACATCAAAACCTCATCTCAACTGTAAAGTATGGTGACGGGAGCATCATGGTTTGGGGCTGCTTTGCTGCCTCAGGGCCTGGACAGCTTGCTATCATGAATTCCCAAGTTTATCAAGACATTTTGCAGGAGAATGTAAGGCTATCTGTCCGCCAATTGAAGCTCAACAGAAGTTGTGTGATGCAACTGGACAACGACCCAAAACACAGAAGTAAATCAACAACAGCATGGCTTGAACATAAGAAAATACACCTTCTGGAGTGGCCCCGTCAGAATCCTGACCTCATCCTGGCATGACCTCAACAGAGCGGTTCACACCAGACATCCCAAGAATATTGTAGAACTGAAGCAGTTTTGTAAAGAGGAATGGTCCAAAATTCCTCTTGACCGTTGTGCAGGTCTGATCCGCAACTACAGAAAATGTTTGGTTGAGGTTATTGCTGTCAAAGTAGGGTCAACCTGTTATTAAATCCAAGGGTTCACATACTTTTCCAACCTGCACTGTGAGCGTTTACACGGTTTGTTCAATAAAGACATAAAAACATATAATTGTTTGTGTGTTATTCGTTTAAGCAGACTGTGTTTATTGTTGTGATTTAGATGAAGATCAGATAAAAAGCTATGACCAATTTATGCACAAATCCAAGTTTTTCTAAAAGGTCCATATACTTTTTTCTTCCCACTGTACATATTAACTGCTCATCTATCTATATCTATAACCACTAGTTTTGACTACCGCTTCTTGATGTAGTCAGTGATGTATATGTGTTTGTGTGTGTGTGTGTGTGTGTGTGTGTGTACATTATCTCTGTTTCCTGGTTAAAAGCTGCTCCACTCAGTTCACTAAAAGTTCAGACAGACAGACAGACAGACAGATGAGGAGAGAGAGATGGGGAAGGGTATAGAGAGGGGGGGGGTAGAGAGAGAGGGTATTTAATTTTCAGGGGTTTGAACTCGCAACCTTCCGGTTACTAGTCCAACGCTCTAACCACTAGGCTACGCTGCCGCCCCGGTATAGAGAGGGAGGGGTAGAGAGGGAGGGTATAGAGTGGGAGGGGTAGAGCCGGGAGGGTGGGGAGAGGGAGGATATAGAGAGTGAGGGGTAGAGAGGGAGGGGTAGAGAGGGTGGGGGAGTCGGATATGGAGGAGAGAGGGAGGGAAAATGAGAGGAGAGAGAGCAACACCCACTCTCTCTGAGGATATGTGAACTGTGTCATCTTTAATCAAAAACTGTGTAGCCTACACACACCTGAGGCAGGAGAGGCTCTGCTTTCCAAGGAAGGTGTGTGTGTGTGTGTGTGTGTGTGTGTGTGTGTGTGTGTGTGTGTGTGTGTGTGTGTGTGTGTGTGTGTGTGTGTGTGTGTGTGTGTGTGTGTGTGTGTGTGTGTGTGTGTGTGTTGTGTGTGTGTGTGTGTGTGTGTGTGTGTGGACATGTTTCACTATTCTTCGGAGGACCAGAAGTTCCCACAACTGTAAACGAAAAATGTTTTGTCCTTGGTCCAAGGTCAAATGCTATTTCTAGAGGAATAGGGTTAAGGTTAGAATTAGTGTCAGTGTTGGACTTACATTAAGGGTTAGGAGCTAGGGTTAGTTTTAGGGTTAGAGTTAGGAGCTAGGGTTAGTTTTAGGGTTAGAGTTAGGAGCTAGGGTTAGTTTTAGGGTTAGAGTTAGGAGCTAGGGTTAGTTTTAGGGTTAGAGTTAGGAGCTAGGGTTAGTTTTAGGGTTAGAGTTAGGAGCTAGGGTTAGTTTTAGGGTTAGGGTTCAAGTTAGGTTTTTAGGTTAGGGTTAAGGTTAGGATTTGGGTTAAAGTTAAGGTAAGAGTAGCGATTAGAGTTAGGGGATAGGGAAAATAGGATTTTGAATGGGACTGAATTGTGTGTCCCCACAATGTTAGCTGTACAAGACTGTGTGTTTGTGTGCGTGCGTGTGCGTGTGTGTGTGTTTGTGTGCGTGCGCGTGTGCGTGCGTGTTTGTGTGCTGTAAGCACTAGGACTGTATTTACGAAGATCTTACCCCTGTGCTACCTCTGCCCTCGTCTCTGTGCCAACTGACAAACTACTGTGAGAGGTATGTGAGGGCAGTGGAAACCTTGCATTTACTAAACACCTCTCACTGACTGTGTGTTGGATAAGACAATTCCCCATCATAGAATGATACAATATCAGAAGTGACTGGAGTTGAGATGGAACTGCTAAAATGGAACGCTGGGTTGTGTCATCACGAGCGGTACAGCGGTCTAAGGCACTGCATCTCAGTGCGAGAGGTGTTTCTACAGACCCTGGTTTGATTCCAGGCAGTATCACAACCAGCCATGATTGGGAGTCACATAAGGCGATGCACAATTGGCCCAGTGTCGCCGGTGTTTGGCAATTGTAGGCCGTTATTGTAAAAAATTATTTGTTCTTAACTGACTTTCCTGGTTAAATAAAATAGTCTCAAGGTCTTGTTGTGAGGTTGACCCAGCGACAGGATTTTTTACAGTGAGAAGGCTGACGAAGTCGATGGATTTTTCTTGCCAAAGTGAGGCTTTTTATTTGGAAGGTGAAGAAATAATGTAGCCCGGTGACTGTACACGCATTTACAAAAACAAATAAACAGGACGACCAACAAAAATTAGGCCTAATTTGGCAGCATGCCAACTGTTACCTGTTTGTCTCTGACCTGCAATCAAAGAAATGACAGAGTTTAAATACCCATGTTGCGTCTGACCAATGGGAAGCCCTTACACAATCTGTTCGATTAACATTCAAAGCACATGAATACCATACATGTTGAGATAATAAACATATGTCTTCATACCAGCTAAACCCTCATGCTTTAGAGCATGAATACCATACATGTTGAGATAATAAACATATGTCTTCATACCAGCTAAACCCTCATGCTTTAGAGCATGAATACCATACATGTTGAGATAATAAACATATGTCTTCATACCAGCTAAACCCTCATGCTTTAGAGCATGAATACCATACATGTTGAGATAATAAACATATGTCTTCATACCAGCTAAACCCTCATGCTTTAGAGCATGAATACCATACATGTTGAGATAATAAACATATGTCTTCATACCAGCTAAACCCTCATGCTTTAGAGCATGAATACCATACATGTTGAGATAATAAACATATGTCTTCATACCAGCTAAACCCTCATGCTTTAGAGCATGAATACCATCTGGGATATAAAATGTATGTCCCGTCAGGATAAGTTACTACTATTCAATAACTATGTGCTCGAACAACGCCCCATTTACATGTCAATTCTCTGAACAGGAAATGAACTGTGTCCGTGGGGTTTGAGGTCAAGGTTCTCTACAAACCAGTCACGTTCTACCACACCGTTCTCAACAAACCATTTTGTATGGACCTCGCTTTGTGCACCAGGGGCATTGTCATACTGAAACAGGAACTGTTCTTGTGCTGACATTGCTTCCAGAGGCAGTTTAGAATTCGTTAGTAATTGGCACCCCCTCAGGAGAAGACCAAGAGGGCAACTCGGACATCGGAACAGCCTCCGGCTCGGGAACAGCCCCCTCTGTTGGCAAGTCGACCTCTAGCACCTCCACTAGGAACCGCCACACCTGGCCTAGCCTCTCCAACGGATTCCTGGCTGGGTAGGCAGTGCTACCACGGCTGTGGGAAGTCCTTGATGGCACACTCAACGAGCTCAGCAGCCACACAGATCTGGTCATCCTTGGCGTTCAGCTAGCACCACCAGTAATTAGCCGCATCATGCATCTCCACTGTCACGCTGCCGACCTCCATCTTGTTAGAATTTGCCTGCACTCCTCTCTCTGACAGGGTTTTCCGGAACTTCTGACACCATTTGTGAAGTTAGTATCTCACTTCTGACACCATTGGTGAGATTAGTATCTCACTTCTGACACCATTGGTGAGATTAGTATCTCACTTCTGACATCATTGGTGAGATTAGTATCTCACTTCTGACATCATTGGTGAGATTAGTATCTCACTTCTGACATCATTGGTGAGATTAGTATCTCACTTCTGACATCATTGGTGAGATTAGTATCTCACTTCTGACACCATTGGTGAGATTAGTATCTCACTTCTGACATCATTGGTGAGATTAGTATCTCACTTCTGACATCATTGGTGAGATTAGTATCTCACTTCTGACACCATTGGTGAGATTAGTATCTCACTTCTGACATCATTGGTGAGATTAGTATCTCACTTCTGACATAATTGGTGAGATTAGTATCTCACTTCTGACACCATTGGTGAGATTAGTATCCCACTTCTGATCGTTCCAAACATGTTTACAAAGAGAACTATACCTAGCGACACAAAACAAAAGATTTTGCGCGCACAAACCAATTTCCGTCGACGCACAACAAACTCATGTTTCTTCTCATTACATGTGATCTACAATAATCAAGAGGGCATCTCTAACCCATATGATTATCAATAAATACATGTGCTACTCATAAACTGTTCCATAAACAATGTCAGGTCATTAATACTAGGCATCTCTTTAGATGAGTGACAGCGATGATAGATAAGTGACAGAGATTATAGATAAGTGACAGAGATGATAGATAAGTGACAGAGATGATAGATAAGTGACAGAGATGATAGATAAGTGACAGAGATTATAGATAAGTGACAGAGATGATAGATAAGTGACAGAGATTATAGATAAGTGACAGAGATGATAGATAAGTGACAGAGATGATAGATAAGTGACAGAGATGATAGGACGATCATCACAGGGGTACTGCAGATACATTCATGAACAATTATTGTATAAATGTATGAGCTGTTAATTTGTTCTGTCCTGTATACAATGGTGTAAAGTACTTAAGTACTTAATTAATTTAAAATACTACTTAAGTAGTTTTTTGGGGTATCTGTACGTTATTTTACTATTTATATTTTTGACTACTTTTACTTTTACTTCACTATATGTTCCTAAAGAAATTACTCCATACATTTTACTTGACACCCAAAAGTACTCGTTTTATTTTGAATGCTGAGCAGGACAGAAAAATGGTCCAATTCACGCACTTATCAAGAGAACATCCCTGGTCATCCCTTCTGCCTCTGATCTGACGATCTCACTAAACACACATGCTTCATTTGTAGATTATGTCTGTGTTGGAGTGAGCCCCTGGTTATCCATTCATTTTAAAAACAAGAAAATGTGGCCAACTGCTTTGCTTAAAATAAGCTATTTGAAATGATTTATACTTCTACTTTGACTTTTGATACTTAAGTATATTTTAAACCAAATACTTTTAGACTATTACTCAAGTAGTATTTTCCTGGGTGACTTTTACTTGAGTCATTTTTCTATTAAGGTATCTTTACTTTTACTATGAGATGTTAATGTGTTCTGTCTTGTATAAAAGGTATGAGATGTTAATGTATTCTGTCCTGTATAAAGGTATGAGATGTTAATGTATTCTGTCCTGTATAAAGGTATGAGATGTTAATGTATTCTGTCCTGTATAAAGGTATGAGATGTTAATGTATTCTGTCCTGTATAAAGGTATGATATGTTAATGTATTCTGTCCTGTATAAAGGTATGAGATGTTAATGTATTCTGTCCTGTATAAAGGTATGAGATGTTCATGTGTTCTGTCCTGTATAAAGGTATGAGATGTTAATGTATTCTGTCCTGTATAAAGGTTTGAGATGTTAATGTGTTCTGCCCTGTATAATGGTATGAGATGTTAATGTATTCTGTCCTGTATAAAGGTATGAGATGTTAATGTATTCTGTCCTGTATAAAGGTTTGAGATGTTAATGTGTTCTGCCCTGTATAATGGTATGAGATGTTAATGTATTCTGTCCTGTATAAAGGTATGAGATGTTAATGTGTTCTGTCCTGTATAAAGGTATGAGATGTTAATGTGTTCTGTCCTGTATCAAAGGTATGAGATGTTAATGTATTCTGTCCTGTATAAAGGTATGAGATGTTAATGTATTCTGTCCTGTATCAAAGGTATGAAATGTTAATGTGTTCTGTCCTGTATAAAAGGTATGAGATGTTAATGTGTTCTGTCCTGTATAAAGGTATGAGATGTTAATGTGTTCTGTCCTGGTATGAGATGTTTACATTTACATTTACATTTAAGTCATTTAGCAGACGCTCTTATCCAGAGCGACTTACAAATTGGTGCATTCGCCTTATGACATTGAGTGGAACAGCCACTTTACAATAGTGCATCTAAATCTTTTAAGGGGGGTGAGAAGGATTACTTTATCCTATCCTAGGTATTCCTTAAAGAGGTGGGGTTTCAGGTGTCTCCGGAAGGTGGTGATTGACTCATGTTAATGTATTCTGTCCTGGTATGAGATGTTAATGTGTTCTGTCCTGTATCAAAGGTATGAGATGTTAATGTGTTCTGTCCTGTATAAAAGGTATGAGATGTTAATGTATTCTGTCCTTTATAAAAGGTATGAGATGTTAATGTGTGCGTTCTGTCATGTGCAGGGGTCCATTCAGTGTGGTACGAAGATGTATCAACAGAGACACAGGACAGCAGTTTGCTGTGAAGATCGTAGACGTGGCCCAGTTTACCTCCAGCCCTGGTCTCAGCACAGAGGGTGAGAGAGCACACACACACACACACATACACAATTTATCCTTCTCTCCGTTGTGTGTGGATGCTGATGGTTATAGAGGCAAACATGTACACACTATCAGCTGTCTGTGTCTGTCTGTGTCTGTCTGTGTCTGTGTGTGTCTGTGTGTGTGTGTGTGTGTGTGTGTGTGTGTGTGTGTGTGTGTGTGTGTGTGTGTGTGTGTGTGTGTGTGTGTGTGTGTGTGTGTGTGTGTGTGTGTGTGTGTGTGTGTGTGTGTGTGTGTGTGTGTGTGTGTGTGTGTGAGAGGTCATCCAGGGTGAGCTGTGTTGTATCATTGATCTCCAGAGAGAGATGCTGCACAATATGACCGCACGGCAGGGGTCTATCCAGACACACAGTTGGACTCGTATGAGGAAACTTTAGATTTCACCCTCCCTCTCAGAGACAGGCACGGTGTGTGTGTGTGTGTGTGTGTGTGTGTGTGTGTGTGTGTGTGTGTGTGTGTGTGTGTGTGTGTGTGTGTGTGTGTGTGTGTGTGTGTGTGTGTGTGTGTGTGTGTGTGTGTGTGTGTGTGTGTGTGTGTGTGTGTCGGTTCTCCCAATGTCCTCCCTCTGATCTGGTACTCCTAATAACCCTTTACCTCCGCGCCTGAGGTAGAAACGATCACACAAGACATTTTGATAGTTCAGTTATCTTTTGTAAAAACAACCACAAAGAGCTCAGTGAGTCGTGAAATGATGTCTGCACGAAGCACTAGACTCTCCACACTGACCTCAGAGAGAGAGAGAGAGACACAGACAGACAGACAGACAGACAGACAGACAGACAGACAGACAGACAGACAGACAGACAGACAGACAGACAGACAGTTCTATCTATCTGTTCTATCTGTGTTTTAAGAGGGGAAGATTGCAGGGTTCAATCTCGGTGAAGTCCATGGCCTGTAGATACTATAGCTTCCACCTCTCATTATGATTTATCTTCCTTTTCTTGGCTCAAGCATGCACATTCCTATCCACCCACACACACACACACACACACACACACACACACACACTGAGCCAATTGAGGGTAAATTGACAGCAGTGTTTCTTTGCATGACTGTCTACCACACACAGAGGCAGGCAACTGATGGCATCTCATCAGCAATGGAGAATCATACTGATTGTTCCCTTCCCCTTCCAGATCTACATTATATTACATTATTATATATTATATTACATTACCACTTTGTTCTGCCTAACCATTGGCTCTACCGCTGCAAATTATACTTGGTGACCGTTACACTTACCTCCTATGAGAAGCAGAGAGAAAGACGGACAGACGGATGGACGGACAAACAGACGGACTGACAGGAAGTCTGTCTCCAGTATGTATATGGGGACAGACAGATATACAAACAGACAGACACACGGAGGGAGGGAGGGAGGGAGGGAGGGAGGGAGGGAGGGAGGGAGGGAGGGAGGGAGGGAGGGAGGGAGGGAGGGAGGGAGGGAGGGAGGGAGGGAGGGAGATAGAATGGGAGATGGATAAAGAGACAGTCAGAGAGAATGGTGTGAGGGAGTGAGAGAAAGGAAGGGAAAGAAAGAGAGAGAAAGAGAGAAGTTCTGTGAGATCTTTCTGTGCTTTATTGAGGCTGTCTTGTGAGACTATTATTTCTGTACTCTATTGAGGATGTCTAGTGACACTGTTATTTCTGTGTTCTATTGAGGCTGTCTAGTGAGACGGTTCTTTCTGTGCTCTATTGATGCTGTCTAGTGAGTCTGTTCTTTCTGTGCTCTATTGATGCTGTCTTGTGAGACAGTTCTTTCTGTGCTCTATTGAGGCTGTCAAGTGACACTGTACTTTCTGTGCTCAATTGAGGCTGTCTCGTGAGACTGTTCTTTCTGTGCTCCATTGAGGCTATTTAGTGAGACTGTTCTTTCTGTGCTCAATTGAGGCTGTCTAGTCAATCAATCAATCAAATGTATTTATAAGACCCTTCTTATGTCAGCTGATGTCACAAAGTGCTGTACAGGAACCCATCCTAAAACCCCAAACAGCAAAAGCAATGCACGGTGGCTAGGAAAAACGTAGCACATTCGGTGAACAGGTCAGGTTTCCATAGCCTCAGGCAGCAGCAGCACGACCAGGTGGACTGGGGACAGCAAGGAGTCATCAGGCCAGGTAGTCCTGAGGCATGGTCCTAGGGCTCAGGTCCTCCTCCGAGAGAAAGAAAGAATGAAAGTAAGAGAGAAAGAAAGAAAGAATGAAAGAAAGAGAGAGAGAATTAGAGATAGCATACTTAAATTCAGACAGGACACCGGATAAGACAGGAGAAATACTATAGATATAACAGACTGACCCTAGCCCCCCGACACATAAAATACTTCAGCATATATACTGGAGGCTGAGACAGGAGGGGTCGGATGACACTGTGGCCCCATCCGACGATACCCCCGGACAGGGCCAAACAGGCAGGATATAACCCCACCCACTTTGCCAAAGCACAGCCCCCACACCACTACAGGTATATCCCACAAGATCTCAGCCACGGCACGAACCCAATGGGGGCGCCAACCCTGACAGGAAGATCACGTCAGTGACTCAACCCACTCAATTGACGCACCCCTCCTAGGAATGGCATGGAAGAGCACCAGTAAGCCAGTGACTCACTCCCTGTAATAGGGTTAGCGGCAGAGAATCCCAGTGGAGAGAGGGGAACCGGCCAGGCGTAGACAGCAAGGGAGGTTCGTTGCTCCAGTGCCTTTCCATTCACCTTCACACCCCTGGGCCAGACGACATTCAATCATAGGACCTACTGAAGAGATGAGTCTTCAATAAATACTTAAAAGGTCGAGACCGAGTCTGCGTCTCTCACATGGATAGGCAGACCATTCCATAAAAATGGAGCTCTATAGGAGAAAGCCCTGCCTTCAGCTGTTTGCTTAGAAATTCTAGGGTCAGTTAGGAGGCCTGCGTCTTGTGACTGCAGCATACGTGTAGGTATGTACAGCAGGACCAAATTGGAAAGATGGGTAGGAGCAAGCCCATGTAATGCTTTGTAGGTTAGCAGTAAAACCTTGAAATCAGCCCTAGCCTTAACAGGAAGCCAGTGTAGAGAGGCTCGCACTGGAGTAATATGATCACATTTTTTGGTTCTAGTCAAGATTCTAGTAGCCTTGTTTGGCACTAACTGAAGTGAATTTAGTGCTTTATCCGGATAGCAGGAAAGTAGGGCATTGAAGTAGTCTAACCTAGAAGTGACAAAAGCATGGATACATTTTTCTGCATTATTTTTGGACAGAAAATTTAAGATTTTTGCAATGTTACATAGATGGAAAAAAGCTGTCCTTGAAACAGTCTTGATATGTTTGTCAAAAGAGAGATCAGGGTCCAGAGTAACGCCAAGGTCCTAACAAGAGGCTTAACTTCTTGTTAATCCAGCCGCTGTGTCAAATTTCAAAAAGGCTTTATGGCGAAAGCAAACCATTTAACATTACATTTACATTTACATTTAAGTCATTTAGCAGACGCTCTTATCCAGAGCGACTTACAAATTGGTGCATTCACCTTATGACATCCAGTGGAACAGCCACTTTACAATAGTGCATCTAAATCTTTTAAGGGGGTGAGAAGGATTACTTTATCCTATCCTAGGTATTCCTTAAAGAGGTGGGGTTTCAGGTGTCTCCGGAAGGTGGTGATTGACTCTGCTGTCCTGGCGTCGTGAGGGAGTTTGTTCCACCAAACCATGTGATTATCTGAGGATGCCCCGCATACAATCACATGAAAGTCATATTTCAACCTGGCAGGTGTGCCACAAAAGTCAGAAATAGCGATAAAATGAATGCCTTACCTTTGAAGATCTTCTTCAGTTGACACTCACTACAAAAGTCTAATGGTTTTAATTGACTGCTTTGTATTGTCTGGAAACTCACTTGTAGAATTCGCTTGCAGTAGGTCTCTTAAAAAAGAGAAGCCGTGCAAGGTTATTAAACAGAGGTGCCTAGTTATTCTTCTTTTGTTGATATCAGGTAACGTGGCCCTGATATGCAATGTCTCCAAACCCCCTCTGATTTTAAATCAAAGATTTGGTTTTGGTATTTTTCATTTAAATGTATGCAGCCTGTTGTCAAAAATGTATGGGGTTAGGATTTAAATCAACTGATGCTGATGTAATTGTGTTTTCTGAAACCTGGCTCAGCAAGTCTGTTTTTGATAAGGATATTTGTATAAGTGGTTGCAATGTGTATCGCACTGATCGGGTTAAGAAAGTTGGGGTGTGGCTATATATGTAAAAACTAAATTCCTTATAAGTGTGGCAAAGTCTGAAACTATTTGTAAACAGTTGGAATTTCTTGCTTTGAATATTGAGGTTTCAAAGGTCTCTCTATAACTGTGATTGGCTGTTATAGACCCCCCTCTGCTTTCGGTGATGCATTCTCTTCTCTGATGCACCTTATGTCTAAATTTCTTTCCAGTGGAATTATCTTGATTGGTGATCTCAACTGGTGTTGGTTAAAGCCAGTGTCTGATGATTTAAAAATGTTTTGTAATTCTATGAATCTTACCCAGTTAATTAACTCACTCACTCGCCCAAATCTTAAAAGCCCAGATAAATCTACCCTGATTGATTTGATATTGACAAATGTTCCACATAAATGTTCTGCGGTTGGTGTTTTTTGTTTTGATTTAAGTAACTATTGTGCTGTTGTTGCTGTTAGAAATACTAAGGTTCCTAAGACAAACCCACGTTTTATTCGTAAGAGAAATTTGAGGTGTTTTAATGAGCAGGCTTTCTTTCATGATTTGTTTTATTTTGACTGGGGCAAGATTGAGCTTATCCCTGATGTGGAAACTGACTGGAAATTCTTTCATTATGGATTTTTCCAAATAGTAAACAAGCATGCCCCATTCTGCAGGTTCAGGGTTAAAGGGCGGGATAATCCATGGTTTTCTTCTGAGCTGTCTTGTATTATTCACGACCGTAATCTAGCCTGAGCTAAAGCAAGGAAATCATGTTCATCATGTGCTGATTGGCTTATTTTTAGGCAGTTACGAAACAAGTGTTATTTTCTTCTCAGGAAGGCCAAGACTGAATATTTTATGTCTGTTACCACTGATGACCCTGAATGACCCTAGAAAGTTCTGGAAGGCTATTAAGTGTATGTTTGGTAACAGTAGTGTTAAAATGAATAACCGTCATGTGTTTTGAAGGACTCTGTTGCTATATATGCTAAAACTGAAATGCTGAATTGTTTCATTGAGAACTTTGTATCATCTGGTAGGCTGGTTGATTCAGTGTCCTCTCTCTGTACAACCCTGTGTGGATGAACCAGTGAGAGCTGATCAACCCTTTAGATTTTTTTCCATTCTCAGTGCAGGTGGTACATAAAGCCCTGAAATCCTTAGATCAGAGAAAGACTGCAGGTCCTGATCTTCTGGAACCCTGCTTTTTAAATCTGGCAGCTGATTTCATAGCTGAACCCCTTAAATCTCTGTTCAATTTAACCCTGGAATGTAATGAAATTCCTCCTCTCCCGTCGATGGAGGAGAGGGTCCTCCACCACACCAGCATTCTCCACCGAATAGGATCGGCCATGGATCTGATGATGGAGAGGATGGACTGATGGGAGAGGAGTGGCCCTCCCACCTCATCTCCAGCACCCCCTCCACCAGCACCACCTACCCCTGCTTCAGCATCCGGCTCCGGGGCCCTGCGTTTGGCGCTCCCTAGGGAGTATGATGGGACGGCGGCTGGGTGTCAGGGGTTCCTCCTCCAACTGGAACTATACCTCTACTCCTTCAGCGGAGGAGACCGTGAGCGTCCTCGTCTCCTGTCTGAAGGGACAAGCCCTGGAGTGGGCTAATGTGGTGTGGAATGGCCCAGGCTCGGCGAGGGATCACTACCCCGAGTTCACCCACCGATTCCGAGCTGTGAATGGCTGTTCCACCTGCGACAGGAGACGAGGAGCGCTCAGGACTTTGCCCTGGAGTTCCGGACCTTGGCTGCAGGAGCGGGGTGGAACGACAGAGCTTTGATAGACCACTACCGATGTACCCTCAGGGAGGACGTCCTGAGTAACAGGCCGTTTACTTTGGGCACGCTTTTTATCCGCAGGTGAAAATATTGCCCCCTACCCAGGAGAGGTTAAGTCACTGTGTTGTTTGGTAGCTGATCCGGCCTGATCTGGCCTGGCCAACAGTATGTGGGCATGCTCGTCGAACATCTCATTCCAAAATCATGGGCATTAATATGACGTTGTTCCCCCCTTTGCTGCTATAACAGCCTCCACTGTTCTGGGAAGGCTTTACACTAGATGTTGGAACATTGCTGCAGGGACTTACTTCCATTCATCCACAAGAGTATTACTGAAGTCAGGCGCTGATGTTAGGTGATTAGGCCTGGCTCGCAGTCAGCGTTCCATTTCATCCCAAAGGTTCTTGATGGGGTTGAGGTCAGGGGTCTGTGCAGAACAGTCAAGTTCTTCCACACCAACCTCAACAAACCATTTCTGTATGGACCTCGGTTGTGCACGGGGGCATTATCCTGCTGAAACAGGAAAGGTCCTTCCCCAAACTGTTGCCACAAAGTTGGAAGCACGGAATTGTCTAACATGTCATGGTATACTGTGGCATTAAGATTTCTCTTCACTGGAACTAAGGGGCCTAGACCGAAACATGAAAAACAACCCCAGACCATTATTCCTCCCCCACCAAACTTTACAGTTGGCATTATGCATTGGGTCAGGTAGTGTACTCCTGGCATCCTCCAAACTCAGATTTGTCTGTCGGACTGCCAGATGGTAAAGCTTCATTCATCACTCCAGAGAACACGTTTCCACGGCTCCAGAATTCAATGGCGGCAAGCTTTACACCACTCAAGCTGAGAGTTGGTATTGTGCAATGGTGATGTTAGGCTTGTGTGCGGCTGCTCGGCCACGGAAACCATTTCATGAAGCTCCCAACGAACAGTTATTGTGCTGACATTGCTTGTTCACATACTTTTTTATACTTTTCTAGAGAAACACTGCTCCATTCTGGGAGCCAGTCTGGCATAACATTTCCATACAGAGAAAATGTAAAGGTTTTGAAAATATATTTGAAAAATGTCATTATTCTCATCATTTTTACTACTAGTGTTATTTATTACTTCGGTAGTGATTTATGCAATTGAGCCATCTGTGCATGCTGTAAAAATGAGCTGTCAGGTTAAGTGGCTTTTTAAGTCTGCATGACTGTTTAAGTTTAGCTTCTCTTTCTACCACATATCAGAGTCAAGCCCCTACAAACACCTTGTGAACGAGGGATCATGTATCCTGCTTCACAGAGGAGAAATATCTACCAGAGCCATGGATTTATGTCATCCTAACGTTCTCATTAAGCGAGTGATGAAAACAGAGGGATGGAAAACGACAGAGAAAAACAGAAATAAATCTGAAATTAATCTTCCATTTCTCTCCATCACCATCCATCTCCTTTATATCCTATCACAAGCCTTGGCTGGAGCGCTGGGAAATCTATCAACCGTACACACACAGACACACACACACACACACACACACACACACACACACACACACACACACACACACACACAGACACACACACAGACACACACACACACACACACACACACACACACACACACACACACACACACACACACACACACACACACACACACACACACACACACACACACACACACACACACACACACACACACACACACACACACACACACACACACACACACAGACACACACACACACACACAGACACACACACACACACACACACACACAGACACACACACACACACACACACACACACACACACACACACACACACACACACACACACACACACACACACACACACACACACACACACACAGACACATACAACTGATGGCAGCAACACTGTTCCCTTTGGTGATTTAATATTTTTTATTTTTCACATGATGGTAGAAAAGAGAACAGTTACTGTGATCATCTTTAATACAGGAGCAGAGACACACACACAACGCTGCACAGAGCCTAGGGAGAGGCCAAAAGGACCCAGACAGGGGTCTCACACACAACGCTGCACAGAGCCTAGGGACAGGCCAAAAGGACCCAGACAGGGGTCTCACACACAACGCTGCACAGAGCCTAGGGACAGGCCAAAAGGACCCAGACAGGGGTCTCACACACAACGCTGCACAGAGCCTAGGGACAGGCCAAAAGGACCCAGACAGGGGTCTCACACACAACGCTGCACAGAGCCTAGGGAGAGGCCAAAAGGACCCAGACAGGGGTCTCACACACAACGCTGCACAGAGCCTAGGGACAGGCCAAAAGGACCCAGACAGGGGTCTCACACACAACGCTGCACAGAGCCTAGGGAGAGGCCAAAAGGACCCAGACAGGGGTCTCACACACAACGCTGCACAGAGCCTAGGGAGAGGCCAAAAGGACCCAGACAGGGGTCTCACACACAACGCTGCACAGAGCCTAGGGAGAGGCCAAAAGGACCCAGACAGGGGTCTCACACACAACGCTGCACAGAGCCTAGGGACAGGCCAAAAGGACCCAGACAGGGGTCTCACACACAACGCTGCACAGAGCCTAGGGAGAGGCCAAAAGGACCCAGACAGGGGTCTCACACACAACGCTGCACAGAGCCTAGGGAGAGGCCAAAAGGACCCAGACAGGGGTCTCACACACAACGCTGCACAGAGCCTAGGGACAGGCCAAAAGGACCCAGACAGGGGTCTCACACACAACGCTGCACAGAGCCTAGGGACAGGCCAAAAGGACCCAGACAGGGGTCTCACACACAACGCTGCACAGAGCCTAGGGACAGGCCAAAAGGACCCAGACAGGGGTCTCACACACAACGCTGCACAGAGCCTAGGGACAGGCCAAAAGGACCCAGACAGGGGTCTCACACACAACGCTGCACAGAGCCTAGGGACAGGCCAAAAGGACCCAGACAGGGGTCTCACACACAACGCTGCACAGAGCCTAGGGACAGGCCAAAAGGACCCAGACAGGGGTCTCACACACAACGCTGCACAGAGCCTAGGGACAGGCCAAAAGGACCCAGACAGGGGTCTCACACACAACGCTGCACAGAGCCTAGGGACAGGCCAAAAGGACCCAGACAGGGGTCTCACACACAACGCTGCACAGAGCCTAGGGACAGGCCAAAAGTAGCCCAGACAGGGGTCTCACACACAACGCTGCACAGAGCCTAGGGACAGGCCAAAAGTAGCCCAGACAGGGGTCTCACACAACGCTGCACAGAGCCTAGGGACAGGCCAAAAGGACCCAGACAGGGCGTGGCCCAGTGATCGACCTAGCAGGGGTCTCACACACACAACGCTGCACAGAGCCTAGGGACAGGCCAAAAGGACCCAGACAGGGTGTGGCCCAGTGATTGATCGGCCAGCAAGGGTCTCACACACTAATGTATAGCTTTCCTACACACACACACATTCTCTCTGTTTACAAACACACATTTGGCTCACATGTAACTCAGTCAAGCAGTGAAATCACATTTAAATAACTGATTTTAAAAAACTACACCTTATGGAACAGTGTCGGGACACACACACACACACACACACACACACACACACACACACACACACACACACACACAGACACACACTTATATTTCAATATCGTTCTTTTTTTGTAGTATTGATTTCGTATTGTAGATATATAGTGGCAGAGTAGTGTGTTATAATGTGTTGTATTGTAGATATATAGTGGTAGAGTAGTGGTGTAATAATGTGTTGTATTGTAGATATATAGTGGTGTAATAATGTATTGTATTGTAGATATATAGTGGTAGAGTAGTGGTGTAATAATGTATTGGTAGGTATATAGTGGTAGAGTAGTGATGTAATGATGTGTTGTATTGTAGATATATAGTGGTAGAGTAGTGGTGTAATGATGTGTTGTATTGTAGATATATAGTGGTAGAGTAGTGGTGTAATAATGTATTGTATTGTAGATATATAGTGGTAGAGTAGTGGTGTAATAATGTGTTGTATTGTAGATATATAGTGGTAGAGTAGTGGTGTAATAATGTATTGTATTGTAGATATATAGTGGTAGAGTAGTGATGTAATGATGTGTTGTATTGTAGATATATAGTGGTTGAGTAGTGGTGTAATAATGTGTTGTATTGTAGATATATAGTGGTAGAGTAGTGGTGTAATAATGTGTTGTATTGTAAATATATAGTGGAAGAGTAGTGGTGTAATAATGTGTTGTATTGTAGATATATAGTGGTAGAGTAGTGGTGTAATAATGTGTTGTATTGTAGATATATAGTGGTGTAATAATGTGTTGTATTGTAGATATATAGTGGAAGAGTAGTGGTGTAATAATGTGTTGTATTGTAGATATATAGTGGTGTAATAATGTGTTGTATTGTAGATATATAGTGGTAGAGTAGTGGTGTAATAATGTGTTGTATTGTAGATATATAGTGGTAGAGTAGTGGTGTAATAATGTGTTGTATTGTAAATATATAGTGGAAGAGTAGTGGTGTAATAATGTGTTGTATTGTAGATATATAGTGGTAGAGTAGTGGTGTAATAATGTGTTGTATTGTAGATATATAGTGGTAGAGTAGTGGTGTAATAATGTGTTGTATTGTAGATACATAGTGGTAGAGTAGTGGTGTAATAATGTGTTGTAGATATATAGTGGAAGAGTAGTGGTGTAATAATGTGTTGTATTGTAGATATATAGTGGAAGAGTAGTGGTGTAATAATGCGTTGTATTGTAGATATATAGTGGAAGAGTAGTGATGTAATAATGTATTGTATTGTAGATATATAGTGGTGTAATAATGTGTTGTATTGTAGATATATAGTGGTGTAATAATGTGTTGTATTGTAGATATATAGTGGAAGAGTAGTGATGTAATAATGTATTGTATTGTAGATATATAGTGGTGTAATAATGTATTGTATTGTAGATATATAGTGGAAGAGTAGTGGTGTAATAATGTATTGTATTGTAGATATATAGTGGTAGAGTAGTGGTGTAATAATGTGTTGTATTGTAGATATATAGTGGAAGAGTAGTGGTGTAATAATGTATTGTATTGTAGATATATAGTGGTAGAGTAGTGGTGTAATAATGTATTGTATTGTAGATATATAGTGGAAGAGTAGTGGTGTAATAATGTGTTGTATTGTAGATATATAGTGGTGTAATAATGTGTTGTATTGTAGATATATAGTGGAAGAGTAGTAGTGTAATAATGTATTGTATTGTAGATATATAGTGGTGTAATAATGTGTTGTATTGTAGATATATAGTGGAAGAGTAGTGGTGTAATAATGTGTTGTATTGTAGATATATAGTGGTGTAATAATGTGTTGTATTGTAGATATATAGTGGAAGAGTAGTAGTGTAATAATGTATTGTATTGTAGATATATAGTGGAAGAGTAGTGGTGTAATAATGTGTTGTATTGTAGATATATAGTGGTGTAATAATGTGTTGTATTGTAGATATATAGTGGTGTAATAATGTGTTGTATTGTAGATATATAGTGGAAGAGTAGTGGTGTAATAATGTGTTGTATTGTAGATATATAGTGGTGTAATAATGTGTTGTATTGTAGATATATAGTGGTAGAGTAGTGGTGTAATAATGTGTTGTATTGTAGATATATAGTGGTAGAGTAGTGGTGTAATAATGTGTTGTATTGTAGATATATAGTGGTAGAGTAGTGGTGTAATAATGTATTGTATTGTAGATATATAGTGGTAGAGTAGTGATGTAATAATGTGTTGTATTGTAGATATATAGTGGTGTAATAATGTGTTGTATTGTAGATATATAGTGGTAGAGTAGTGGTGTAATAATGTGTTGTATTGTAGATATATAGTAATAATAATATAATAATAATATACGCCATTTAGCAGACGCTTTTATCCAAAGCGACTTACAGTCAGTCATGTGTGCATACATTCTACGTATGGGTGGTCCCGGGGATCGAACCCACTACCCTGGCGTTACAAGCGCCATGCTCTACCAACTGAGCTACAGAAGGACCATATAGTGGTAGAGTAGTGGTGTAATAATGTATTGTATTGTAGATATATAGTGGTAGAGTAGTGGTGTAATAATGTGTTGTATTGTAGATATATAGTGGAAGAGTAGTGGTGTAATAATGTATTGTATTGTAGATATATAGTGGTAGAGTAGTGGTGTAATAATGTGTTGTATTGTAGATATATAGTGGAAGAGTAGTGATGTAATGATGTGTTGTATTGTAGATATATAGTGGTGTAATAATGTATTGTATTGTAGATATATAGTGGTAGAGTAGTGGTGTAATAATGTGTTGTATTGTAGATATATAGTGGTAGAGTAGTGGTGTAATAATGTATTGTATTGTAGATATATAGTGGTAGAGTAGTGGTGTAATAATGTATTGTATTGTAGATATATAGTGGTGTAATAATGTGTTGTATTGTAGATATATAGTGGAAGAGTAGTAGTGTAATAATGTATTGTATTGTAGATATATAGTGGTGTAATAATGTGTTGTATTGTAGATATATAGTGGAAGAGTAGTGGTGTAATAATGTGTTGTATTGTAGATATATAGTGGTGTAATAATGTGTTGTATTGTAGATATATAGTGGAAGAGTAGTAGTGTAATAATGTATTGTATTGTAGATATATAGTGGAAGAGTAGTGGTGTAATAATGTGTTGTATTGTAGATATATAGTGGTGTAATAATGTGTTGTATTGTAGATATATAGTGGAAGAGTAGTGGTGTAATAATGTGTTGTATTGTAGATATATAGTGGTGTAATAATGTGTTGTATTGTAGATATATAGTGGTAGAGTAGTGGTGTAATAATGTGTTGTATTGTAGATATATAGTGGTAGAGTAGTGGTGTAATAATGTGTTGTATTGTAGATATATAGTGGTAGAGTAGTGGTGTAATAATGTATTGTATTGTAGATATATAGTGGTAGAGTAGTGGTGTAATAATGTGTTGTATTGTAGATATATAGTAATAATAATATAATAATAATATACGCCATTTAGCAGACGCTTTTATCCAAAGCGACTTACAGTCAGTCATGTGTGCATACATTCTACGTATGGGTGGTCCCGGGGATCGAACCCACTACCCTGGCGTTACAAGCGCCATGCTCTACCAACTGAGCTACAGAAGGACCATATAGTGGTAGAGTAGTGGTGTAATAATGTATTGTATTGTAGATATATAGTGGTAGAGTAGTGGTGTAATAATGTGTTGTATTGTAGATATATAGTGGAAGAGTAGTGGTGTAATAATGTATTGTATTGTAGATATATAGTGGTAGAGTAGTGGTGTAATAATGTGTTGTATTGTAGATATATAGTGGAAGAGTAGTGATGTAATGATGTGTTGTATTGTAGATATATAGTGGTGTAATAATGTATTGTATTGTAGATATATAGTGGTAGAGTAGTGGTGTAATAATGTGTTGTATTGTAGATATATAGTGGTAGAGTAGTGGTGTAATAATGTATTGTATTGTAGATATATAGTGGTAGAGTAGTGGTGTAATAATGTATTGTATTGTAGATATATAGTGGTAGAGTAGTGGTGTAATAATGTGTTGTATTGTAGATATATAGTGGAAGAGTAGTGGTGTAATAATGTATTGTATTGTAGATATATAGTGGTAGAGTAGTGGTGTAATAATGTGTTGTATTGTAGATATATAGTGGAAGAGTAGTGGTGTAATAATGCGTGTTGTTACGTACTGTTTTTTTTATATGCAACAGCGTAATCGTGATTGAACCCAAGAAAGATCCGGAAATAAAATAAATAAAAAATACAAATTGCTAGAGAAGAGAGGAAGGAGAAAAGCATGCCAGATAACCAGATAGATTCATCACTTTCCATCCACCCCTCCCTCCCTCTTTCTTTCCCTCCTTCCCTCACTGTCCTCTCCAGGTGGTAGCTAGTAGTAATTGTACCTGGTGCCTGAGCTCTCAGTGTGATACCTTGTAGCAGGGCCTGTCTCTGCTGCCCCTCCAGAGCAGGCAACGACTACCAGCAGGAGAAAAATCACGCGCATGCACGCATGCACACACACACACACACACACACACACACACACACACACACACACACACACACACACACACACACACACACACACACACACACACACACACACACACACACACACACACACACACACACACACACACACTGAGAGTTCCGGTCCCCCTCCAGAGCAGGCTTTGACTCCCAGCTGGAGTAACAGGGACCCCCGTTTGAGATCACATCTTTCTCTCTCTCCCCACGGCTCTCTATCTCTCTCTTCCCCCTGTCCCCCCTGTCCTCTCCTCCCCTGTCCTTTCCCCCTGTCCTCTCCCCCTTGTCCTCTCTCCTCCCCTGTCCTCTCCCCCTGTCCTCTCTCCTCCCTGTCCTCTCCCCCTGTCCTCTCTCCTCCCCTGTCCTCTCCCCCTGTCCTCTCTCCCCCTGTCCTCTCCCCCTGTCCTCTCCTCCCCTGTCCTCTCCCCCTGTCCTCTCTCCCCCTGTCCTCTCCACCCTGTCCTCTCTCCTCCCCTGTCCTCTCCCCTTGTCCTCTCTCCCCCTGTCCTCTCCTCTCCTGTCCTCTCCTCCCCTGTCCTCTCCCCCTGTCCTCTCCCCCCCTGTCCTCTCTCCCCCCCTGTCCTCTCCACCCTGTCCTCTCTCCTCCCCTGTCCTCTCCCCCTGTCCTCTCTCCCCTGTCCTCTCCTCCCCTGTCCTCTCCTCCCCTGTCCTCCCCCCCCCTGTCCTCTCTCCCCCTGTCCTCTCCACCCTGTCCCCTCTCCCCCTGTCCTCTCTCCCCCTGTCCTCTCCACCCTGTCCTCTCCCCCTGTCCTCTCCTCCCCTGTCCTCTCCTCCCCTGTCCTCTCCCCCTGTCCTCTCTCCCCCCTGTCCTCTCCACCCTGTCCTCTCTCCTCCCCTGTCCTCTCCCCCCTGTCCTCTCTCCCCCCTGTCCTCTCTCCTCCCCTGTCCTCTCCTCCCCTGTCCTCTCCTCCCCTGTCCTCTCCTCCCCTGTCCTCTCTCCTCCCCTGTCCTCTCCTCCCCTGTCCTCTCCTCCCCTGTCCTCTCCTCCCATCTGCTTCAACTTGAACATGATGCTGTTTTACATTCCTCCTGCAGTTTGCATGTGTGTGTCAAAGACATACTGAGGTTTGGACTTTCCTCCTGGGTCTTCCTCTGGCTTTGTAGAAAGTACATGGTCTAGGACATGGTCTGTAGAATGTGATCTCCTTTCCTCCCTCTCACCCAACCCTCCCTCCCTCCCTCCCACCCCTTCCCTCCCTCTCTCCCCCATCTCTCCCAACACTCCCTCCCTCTCTCTCACTCTCTCCCTCCATCCCCCTCCCTCCCACCCCTTCCCTCCCTCTCTCCCCCATCTCTCCCAACACTCCCTCCCTCCCTCTCACTCTCTCCCTCCATCCCCCTCCATCCCAACCCTTCCCTCCCTCCCTCTCTCCTCCATCTCTCCCAACACTCCCTCCCACCCATTCCCTCCCTCTCTTCCTCCTCATTTTCATTCATTTCATCTCTTTCATTCAGCCACACTTATGCAATCTCTCTCTTTTTCCCTCTCTCCCTCCCTCCTCATTCATCAGCAGCCATTCATTGCCTCTCTGAGGTTAGCTGTACTGCTGATGCAGTGATCTGAGAATCATTTCCATTCGGTCACTTCCAGCGCACGCACACACACACACACACACATGCACACGCACACACACACACACACACGCATGCACACGCACACACACACACACGCACGCACACACGCACGCACACAAGCACACACGCGCGCACACGCACGCACACACGCGCACACACACATCGTCCTGAGAGCTACAGTATCACTGGGAGCTGAAGACACAGTTTTTCTTTCTGTATGTAAGCATTAGTTAACATGTTGCGTCGAGCAATCCCGTATCCGGGGGCGTAATTATAGCCTCAAGCTCATTACCATAACGCAACGTTAACTATTCATGAAAATCGCAAATGAAATGAAATAAATATATTCGCTCACAAGCTTAGCCTTTTGTTAACAACACTGTCATCTCAGATGTTCAAAATATGATTTTCAACCATAGCTACACAAGCATTTGTGTAAGAGTATTGATAGCTAGCATAGCATTAAGCCGAGCATTCAGCAGGCAACATTTTCACAAAAACAAGAAAAGCATTCAAATAAAATAATTTACCTTTGAAGAACTTCGGATGTTTTCAATGAGGAGACTCTCAGTTTGATAGCAAATGTTCAGTTTTTCCAAAAATATTATTTGTGTAGGAGAAATCGCTCCATTTTGTTCATCACCTTTGGCTAAGAAAAAAAACAGAAAATTCGGTCATTACAATGCCAAACTTTTTTCCAAATTAACTCCATAATATCGACAGAAACATGGCAAACGTTGTTTAGAAACAATCCTCAAGGTGTTTTTCACATATCTATTCGATGATAAATCATTCGTGGCAGTTTGGTTTATCCTCTGAAGCAAATGTTAAAATACACGCAGCTGGAGATTACACAATAATTGCAACGGAGGACACCAACCGGAGCACCTGGTAAATGTAGTCTCTTATGGTCAATCTTCCAATGATATGCCTACAAATATGTCACAATGCTGCAGACACCTTGGGGAAACGACAGAAATTGTAGGCTCATTCCTTGCGCAATCACAGCCATATAAGGAGACATTGGAACAAAGCGCATTCAAAATCTGGGGCATTTCCTGTTTGAAATTTCATCTTGGTTTCGCCTGTAGCATCAGTTCTGTGGCACTCACAGATAATATCTTTGCACATTTGGAAACGTCAGAGTGTTTTCTTTCCGAAGCTGCCAATTACATGCATAGTTGAGCATCTTTTTGTGACAAAATATCTTGTTTAAAACTGGAACGTTTTTTTATCCAAAAATTAAAAGAGCGCCCCCTATATCGAAGTTAAGCAACGTCGGTGAATGCTAGCCGCTATGCTAGCAGTATGGGTCATTCTCTTAGGACAAACACTAACCAACTATCGCTGATAGTTTTGTTATATATGTATTTTTTGTTCAATAAGATCACTGCTATTGAAGATGTGAACCGGTTTGAGTAGAAGGCCTATGAAGAATGTGATGAAATTATGTTTAAATAAAATATCAACTAGTTAATTGGTTATGTACACCCCTATTCATTGTGGCTATGGTTTAGTCCAGCTGTATTTCTACCTGACTGCAAGAGTTCTGTAAGCTTGAAAGGGGAGAGTGGCACGTGGATCTATTTGTTTTCCACAGTACCTGTAGCCCGTTACCTACAGATGTAGGATCTTAATAAGGATCTGCGTTCCATCAACGGGACAGTTGTAAATCAGCGCGTGATGTCAAGATCGCAGATTTTAGAGAAACAACAATTGTCTCTACATATAAGTGTCTTATATCGGCTGAACGCTTAAATTCTTGTTAATATACCTGCACTGTACAATTTACAGTAGCTATTACTGTGAAAAATGCCATGCTATTGTTTGAGGAGAGCTCCTAACAACAAAACACTTTTTTCATCACGATAGGTTTGATAAATTCATCTTTGAAGGTGAAATGTGTACTTAAATTTTGAAATCTTGCTCTGATTTATCATCCAAAGGGTCCCGGAGATGTGTTGTTTTGTTAGATAAAATCCCTTTTCATATCCTAAAAAGAAAATCTCACCCTAAATGCTGTTTCAACGAGTCAAATCACATTCTTATTCCTCAAAGATCCAAGAGGGTAACAAGACTTCAATATTTCATTAGGGGTGTAGTACAGTGAGGGAGAAAAAGTATTTGATCCCCTGATGATTTTGTACGTTTGCCCACTGAAATAAATGATCAGTCTGTGATTGTAATGGTAGGCTTATTTGAACAGTGAGAGAATAACAACAACAAAAATCCAGAGAAACGCATGTCAAAAATGTTATAAATTGATTTGCATTTTAATGAGGGAAATAAGTATTTGACCCCCTCTCAAACATAAATATTTCTGGCTCCCAGGTGTCTTTTATACAGGTAATGAGCTGAGATTAGGAGCACACTCTTACAGGGAGTGCTCCTAATCTCAGTTTGTTACCTGTATAAAAGACACCTGTCCACAAAAGCAATCAATCAATCAGATTCCAAACTCTCCACCATGGCCAAGACCACAGAACTCTCTATGGATGTCAGGGACAAGATTGTAGACCTACACAAGGCTGGAATGGGCTACAAGACCATCGCCAAGCAGCTTGGTGAGAAGGTGACAACAGTTGGTGCGATTATTCGCAAATGGAAGAAACACAAAAGAACTGTCAATCTCCCTCGGCCTGGGGCTCCATGCAAGATCTCACCTCATGGAGTTGCAATGATCATGAGAACAGTGAGGAATCAGCCCAGAACTACATGTGATGATCTTGTCAATGATCTCAAGGGAGCTGGGAGTCACCAAGAAAACAATTGGTAACACACTACGCCGTGAAGGACTGAAATCCTGCAGCGCCCGCAAGGTCCCACTGCTCAAGAAAGCACATATACATGCCTGTCTGAAGTTTGCCAATGAACATCTGAATGATTCAGAGTACAACTGGGTGAAAGTGTTGTAGTCTGATGAGACCAAAATGGAGCTCTTTGGCATCAACTCAACTCGCCATCGCCATGTTTGGAGGAGGACGAATGCTGCCTATGACCCCAAGAACCCCATCCCCACCGTCAATCATGGAGGTGGAAACATTATGCTTTGGGGGTGTTTTTCTGCTAAGGGGACAGGACAACTTCACCGTATCAAAGGGACGATGGACGGGGCCATGTACCGTCAAATCTTGGGTGAGAATCTCCTTCCCTCAGCCAGGGCATTGAAAATGGGTCGTGGATGGGTATACCAGCATGACAATGACCCAAAATACACAGCCAAGGCAACAAAGGAGTGGCTCAAGAAGAAGCACATTAAGGTCCTGGAGTGGCCTAGCCAGTCTCCAGATCTTAATCCCATAGAAAATCTGTGGAGGGAGCTGAACGTTCGAGTTGCCAAACGTCAGCCTCGAAACCTTAATGACTTGGAGAAGATCTGCAAAGAGGAGTGGGACATTATCCCTCCTGAGATGTGTGCAAACCTGGTGGCCAACTACAAGAAACATCTGACCTCTGTGATTGCCAATAAGGGTTTTGCCACCAAGTACTAAGTCATGTTTTGCAGAGGGGTCAAATACTTATATTCCCTTATTAAAATGCAAATCAATTTATAACATTTTTGACATGCGTTTTTCTGCATTTTTTTGTTGTTATTCTGTCTCTCACAAGTAAACCCTACCATTAAAATTATAGACTGATCATTTATTTGTCAATGGGCAAATGTGCAAAATCAGCAGGGGATCAAATAATTTTTCCCTCACTGTATATCCTATAGGACACCATATTTGGTTAGAGGGCTACGCCTTCATGGCATGCCAATGATGCAGGCACCATTACTTGAATGTCTGTATCTTTGTCAAATAAGCACCAATCAGGGTCAAACTAAGCTAGCTAGATAGCCAATGAGCTGTATATGTCGTAGAATGTTGCTACTAACCTTGTACGACAGCATGCCTTTTCATTTTGGACAAAAATGATAAGGATATTCAGAGTTATGAAGTTATGAAAACTGGTTGTTTTGCAAATGTTGACCTTATAATATGGCTACTAATACTTGGACAGTCCAAGTATAAAGATCTGACGATATTCTTGCAGAAAAATGGAAAATGAATACGAATGTTTCCTTCACGATTTGCCCAAATGTACCAGGGGACTTCACACTAAAAGTCGTGTTGTTCAGTCATACTTCAAGTTATCCATTTTAAACTATGCACATACACTGCTGCCATCTTGTGGAGACTATTGGAATTACAACCAGTGTGACGGCTAGAACTCTGACCTTTCTCATTTCGCATTTCAAGATGGTGGTAGAAAAAGACTGGTTGTTTTTTTTCTTTGTATTTTCTTCTACCACATATATTGTCCTACATTCCTTTCTTTCACATTTCCACAAACTTCAAAGTGTTTCTTTTCAAATGGTATCAGGAATATGCATATCCTTGCTTCAGTTAGATTTGGGTATGTCATTTTTGGCGAAAATAGGAAAAAAAGGGGCGGATCCTTAACCTAAAGCCCTGAAGCAAGGATATGCATACTCTTGATACCATTTGAAAGGAAACACTTTGAAGTTTGTGGAAATGTAAAAGGAATGTAGGAGAATATAACACAATTTAATGCACCTTACACTTTGCCCTCCTGCTTGTCTGCCCTTAATATCCTTCTCTGTAATGTAACACAAATAAACATAAGTACACTGGTACACACAGCCTGCAATCCATTTTGAAGCAACTGGAGGACATTTCACATTCATCAGCAGTGCCAATGTCAGAGTTTCAGGAGAAATAATGACAGAAACAGGCAATGTGAAAGGAGAGATCAGAGAGAATGTCTTCCTCTCTCACATGTCCCTGTCCTGCTCTGGGAGATGGATGGGAATACTGTGGGCTAAGCCAGGGCTACATGGGATGAAGAGTGTTTCCAGAATGTTGTGACGACTCAGGAGGGCAGACTTCTGGAATAAGTGTTCTCAGTCCCCAGAGACAGGAAATAACATACAACGTGTGTGTGTGTGGCATGTGTGTGGCATGTGTGTGTGTGCGTGTGTGTGTGTGTGTGTGTGTGTGTGTGTGTGTGTGTGTGTGTGTGTGTGTGTGTGTGTGTGTGTGTGTGTGTGTGTGTGTGTGTGTGTGTGTGTGTGTGTGTGTGTGTGTGTGTGTGTGTGTGTGTGTGTGTGTGTGTGTGTGTGTGTGTGTGTGTGTGTGTGTGTGTGTGTGTGTGTGTGTGTGTGTGTGTGTGTGTGTGCGTGCGACGTGTTTGTGTGTGTATTTGCGGTGTATGTGCATGCGGCAATATTCCCTCCCAGAATAGCTGTTGCCTGGAGGAGAATATCAAGGAAAGTGCCTGCTGTAATGGATGGATGGATGAGGAGAGCGGAGGAGAGGAGAGGGGAAGACGGAAGGTAGAGGGAAGGAGTGGAGATGAGAGAGAAAAGAGGAGTAGAGAGGGGAGGGGATAAGAAGGGATAGGAGTATATTGTAGTGGCTGATCTTTCAGGGCTTGTTAGTGTGTCAGTGTGTATGTCTGTAGAATAACTATGTCTAACATTCCACTGCTTGAAGAATGAGAAGATAATGCTGTAAATATACATGTTTAAAAGGATGGGGCTTAAGCTGCATCCTTGTCTCATCTTCCGGACCCGTGGAAAGAAATGTGTGCGTTTTTTGCCAATTCTAACCGCACACTTGTTGTTTGTGCACATCGATTTTATAATGTTGTATGTTTTCCCCCCAACACCACTTTCCATCCATTTGTATTGCAGACCCTCATGCCTAATTGAGTCAAAAGCTTTTTTGAAATCAACAAAGCATGAGAACACTTTGCCTTTGTTTTGGTTTTTGTTTGTCAATTAGGGTGTGCAGGGTGAATACGTGGTCTGTCGTACGGCAATTTGGTAAAAAGCCAATTTGACATTTGCTCAGTACATTGTTTTCGCTGAGGAAATGTATGAGTCTGCTGTTAATGATAATGCAGAACATTTTATTTTGGTTGCTGTTGACGCATATCCCCGATAGTTATTGGGGTCAAATTTGTCTCCACTTTTGTGGATTGTGGTGATCAGTCCTTGGTTCCAAATATTGGGGAAGATGCAAGAGCTGAGGATGATGTTACAGAGTTTAAGTATAGCCAATTGGAATTTGTAGTCTGTATATTTTATCATTTAATTTAGGATACCGTCAACCACACAGACCTTTTTGGGTTGGAGGGTTTGTATTTTGTCCTGTAGTTCATTCAATGTAATTGGAGAATCCAGTGTGTTCAGGTAGTCTTTAATAATTGATTCTAAGATTTCTATTTGATCATGTATATATTTTTGCTGTTTGTTCTTTGTTATAGAGCCAAACAGATTGGAGAATTGGTTTACCCATACATCTCCATTTTAGATAGATAACTCTTCCTGTTGTTGTTTGTTTAGAGTTTTCCAATTTTCCCAGAAGTGGTTAGATTCAATGGATTCTTCAATTAAATTGAGCTGATTTCTGACGTGCTGTTCCTTATTATTTTTTTCTCTCTCTCTGTGTCTCTCTCTCTCTCTCTGTGTAGCTCTCTCTCTCTGTGTAGCTCTCTCTCTCTCTCTCTGTGTAGCTCTCTCTCTCTGTGTAGCTCTCTCTCTCTCTCTGTGTAGCTCTCTCTCTCTGTGTAACTCTCTCTCTCTCTATGTCTCTCTCTCTCTCTCTCTCTCTCTCTCTCTCTCTGTGTAGCTCTCTCTCTCTGTGTAACTCTCTCTCTCTATGTCTC
>NC_068454.1:11535815-11623315 GCF_023373465.1 Oncorhynchus keta
TAAATAAATGAAATTACAATAAAAAGCCTCTGATAACTCCACCTGGCGTTGGCTAGTCTTATCACCAGGCTCTACAGTGAGTCAGTTGCACTGTCACTACTTAGTTTCTACATCAAGCGTCAACTCCATCCCAGATACGCTGCTGTATAAATCATACTCACTTCTGAAAGCACTAGTTATCTGGAAAACCACTATCTGCAAGTGATTGAATCCCTGCTCTAGTCTCTCGTATACATTTTAAAAGGAAAAATCACATGTACACACATTTCATCTTCTCAACGGTTTGGCTGCTGTGACCATTCTAACTGGTATCTGAGGAGCCATCTTGGTTTAAGGAGCTTAATAGCTGTTAGTTATTCCTTCAATCCATCCTGTTTAGGATGACAGTGCAATACCTCATTTGCATACCTGTTAAAGACTCAAAATATTCATTTGTTCAAGCATCCTCATTTTCCCCCACACATATTCACTTTCCCCAAAACTCATCTCTCTCACATGATGTTAAGCACATTTATTTTATTTTTCAGATTTGAATATTTATAGAAATGAGCAGGCATGTTTAGTGATCTAGCTTAGTGGAGCACATTGTTATTTCTTCTCTCTCTTTCCTCAATGTCTCTCACATCGCTCTCTCTCACACCCCTCTCTCTCACACCCCTCTCTCTCACACCCCTCTCTCTCATACAATTAATAGTATGTGAGTTCTGATGCTTTTCAATAGACCATTTTATGCCACATGAATTCTAACCCCTGACCTCTAACCTCTGTCTCTCTTTCCTCCACAGATCTGAAGAGAGAGGCCAGTATCTGCCACATGAATTCTAACCCCTGACCTCTAACCTCTCTCTCTCTTTCCTCCACAGATCTGAAGAGAGAGGACAGTATCTGCCACATGAATTCTAACCCCTGACCTCTAACCTCTCTCTCTCTTTCCTCCACAGATCTGAAGAGAGAGGCCAGTATCTGCCACATGAATTCTAACCCCTGACCTCTAACCTCTCTCTCTCTTTCCTCCACAGATCTGAAGAGAGAAGCCAGTATCTGCCACATGAATTCTAACCCCTGACCTCTAACCTCTCTCTCTCTTTCCTCCACAGATCTGAAGAGAGAGGCCAGTATCTGCCACATGAATTCTAACCCCTGACCTCTAACCTCTCTCTCTCTTTCCTCCACAGATCTGAAGAGAGAAGCCAGTATCTGCCACATGCTGAAGCACCCTCACATCGTAGAGCTAGTGGAGACATACAGCTCAGATGGCATGCTCTACATGGTCTTCGAGTTGTGAGTCACAACTTTGTTCCTGTCTATTACACATGCACGTGCACACACTCTCACACTCACACACTCAATTATGCACAGCAACATACATATTCATAGGATATAAGCATTTTTTGCATCTAAAAAGTATTTTATTTCAAATGTGATGAGGTTTAATATGATCAGCTATAATCCGAGGTCGCTCCCATCCCCATCAGTTCAGTCTGTCATGTCGCTGAGCGGTAACACCACTAGTGGTGTAATCAATGTGACCATTGGTAATGGATTTCTACTGCTCGCTAACGCTAGCATAGCTAGGCTAGTTATCAGGACAGAGTACTGTATGGGTAAAGTGAGTGAGTGTAGCTGCAGCTGTGGCTGCATGCAGACGTCAGTGTAGCAAGCTCTTATAGAACGTGTTGAGGCAAAAGCTATTTTTAAAGTGACGTCTTAATTTCTGAAATGACATCATCATTTGTACCGACAGACGTATTCTATCGAGTATCATTTTAGAATATGCATAAAATTCATCCTCCAAATGCAACGTCTGCCTACACCCACACGTATCGTCTAGATTTGGAATACCTTCAAACACCAAATTATACCTCATTTTAAAATAGGCCACCTGTCAATCGTGAATAATAATTATTGTTATTTTACCTGTGAAACGTCCAAACTGCATCTGCATGCCAATAATTCGATCTCAATCAGATTCATGGGAATATGCATTCAGATGTTCTTGAATGATGTAGGCCTACAGTGTAGTATGTATGTACATTATGTAGGTTAGCCTAACTTTGTTTTCCTGAGCCTCTGGTTGTAACCAATAGCATAGGCCTACCTGTATTTTGTTTCAATCAAAGCTCATATTTGCCTAGTGGTACCGTGGTGCACAAGCTGTTAAGTTTTGACCCATGAGAAAAAAATGTGACTAATCAGCTAATCATCCTAAAACCTCATAAGGGGATGTTTTTGGTCTTACGGTAACGTTATACTTAAGCAATAAGGCCAGAGGAGGTGTGGTATATGGCCAATATACCACAGCTAAGGGCTGTTCTTAGGCACGAAGCAACCCCTGAGGTGCCTTATTGCTATTATAAACTGGTTACCAATGTAATTAGAGCAATAAAAAAAAAGTTTTGTCATGCCCGTGTTATACGGTCTGATATACCATGGCTTTCAGCCAATCAGCATTTAGGGCTCGAACCACCCAGTTAATAATGTCTGAAATACCCTTGGCTGTCAGCCAATCAGCATTCGGGGCTCGAAGCACCCAGTTTATCATGCTATTCCATTCGGTTCTGTTGTGTAGAATACTAATAAAACATTGTGACTTTGCGGCCATTGAATAGCTTTGATCGACCTTTTAGTAAACAAGCACCAGTGAGAAGTAGCAAGCGACGCTCCGGAACGCTGCGGCAGGACTACACCTCTGGTGATAATAGGACTGGAGGAGAGAGATGAAGAGAATCAGAGGAGAGAGAGAGAAAGAGTATCAAGAGAGAGAGAGAAAGAGTATCAAGAGAGAGAGAGAAAGAGTATCAAGAGAGAGAGAGAAAGAGTATCAAGAGAGAGAGAGAAAGAGTATCAAGAGAGAGAAAGCTGAGAGAGAGAGCGAGAGAGAGAGAAAGAGTATCAAGAGAGAGAAAGAGTATCAAGAGAGAGAAAGAGTATCAAGAGAGAGAGAGAAAGAGTATCAAGAGAGAGAGAAAGAGTATCAAGAGAGAGAGAAAGAGTATCAAGAGAGAGAGAAAGAGTATCAAGAGAGAGAGAAAGCTGAGAGAGAGAGCGAGAGAGAGAGAAAGAGTATCAAGAGAGAGAAAGAGTATCAAGAGAGAGAGAAAGAGTATCAAGAGAGAGAGAAAGAGTATCAAGAGAGAGAGAAAGAGTATCAAGAGAGAGAGAAAGAGTATCAAGAGAGAGAGAAAGAGTATCAAGAGAGAGAGAAAGAGTATCAAGAGAGAGAGAGAAAGAGTATCAAGAGAGAGAGAAAGAGTATCAAGAGAGAGAGAAAGAGTATCAAGAGAGAGAGAGAAAGAGTATCAAGAGAGAGAGAAAGAGTATCAAGAGAGAGAAAGCTGAGAGAGAGAGCGAGAGAGAGAGAAAGAGTATCAAGAGAGAGAGAAAGAGTATCAAGAGAGAGAGAAAGAGTATCAAGAGAGAGAGAGAGAGAGAGAGAGTATCAAGAGAGAGAGAAAGAGTATCAAGAGAGAGAGAGAAAGAGTATCAAGAGAGAGAGAAAGAGTATCAAGAGAGAGAAAGCTGAGAGAGAGAGCGAGAGAGAGAGAAAGAGTATCAAGAGAGAGAGAAAGAGTATCAAGAGAGAGAGAAAGAGTATCAAGAGAGAGAGAGAGAGAGAGAGTATCAAGAGAGAGAGAAAGAGTATCAAGAGAGAGAGAGAGAAAGAGTATCAAGAGAGAGAGAAAGAGTATCAAGAGAGAGAAAGCTGAGAGAGAGAAAGAGTATCAAGAGAGAGAAAGCTGAGAGAGAGAGCGAGAGAGAGAAAGAGTATCAAGAGAGAGAGAAAGAGTATCAAGAGAGAGAGAAACAGTATCAAGAGAGAGAGAGAAAGAGTATCAAGAGAGAGAAAGCTGAGAGAGAGCGAGAGAGAGAGAAAGAGTATCAAGAGAGAGAAAGCTGAGAGAGAGAGCGAGAGAGAGCGAGAGAGAGAGAGGAGAATGGCAGAGGGCTGAAAGGGTGAAGTCGAGAGAGCAGCCAGGGAGGTAGAAGAAGTGATCGAGAAAGAAAGAAATAAAGAGCGAGAGGGGGAAATAGTGAAAGAGGTCTGTAGAGGAAGAGATGGTGAGTCCTGCCTACAGTGTCTGCTGAAAAATGATAGAGAGAGACTGAAAGAAGGAAAGAAAGAAAGAAAGTCATCAGTGTGGAATATGAAGAGTGTTCTGTTCTAGTCTACTCTGTTCTATTCTGATGTGTTGTTGCGACTTTGTACTGAGGTAGCTACGGTAGTCAAGCGCAGGAGAGCAGAGATGTCAAAGTAGCGTCTTTAATAGGCAAGTCCAAAATGGGTCAGGTACAATACAAATTAATGCCCAAGACATAGGAACACGCAGTCACTCACGGAAGGAGAAAAAACAACGCTCCTTACTTTTCCTACAACACACTTGAATAAACTGAGGAAAACCTCAACGAGCAACATGAAAATAGTCCCGCAAAAACCTAAGTGGGAAACAGGGGTAAATATACACACAGAAATAAAAGCAAATGAAAACCAGGTGTGAATGAACCAAAGACAAAACAAACGAAAAAATAAAAATGGCATACATACATTAACGCACGTAAACAGTCAGATACAGACACGCGTACAAACACACATATACATACATTAACGCACGTAAACAGTCAGATACAGACACGCGTACAAACACACATATACATACATTAACGCACGTAAACAGTCAGATACAGACACGCGTACAAACACACATATACATACATTAACGCACGTAAACAGTCAGATACAGACACGTGTACAAACACACATATACATACATTAACGCACGTAAACAGTCAGATACAGACACGCGTACAAACACACATATACATACATTAACGCACGTAAACAGTCAGATACAGACACGCGTACAAACACACACTCACACAGATAGACACATACATACATGCACACATACAAACACACACACAGACAGACACAGACAGACACAGACAGAGACATACATACATGCACACATACAAACACACACAGACAGACACAGACAGACAAAGACAGACAGATACATACATACACAGCTTTCAAACAGGCCCATAGTAGTGGCACACACTTCAAACTTGAATAAGATAACCTTTTCACCTCCTGAAGTCTCGCTCTCTCCCCTTCTCTCTCTCTACCTCTCTCTTTCTACCCCTCTCCCACTCCCTATCCCCCCTTTCTCTCTCTCTCTCTCTCTCTCTCTCTCTTTCTCCCCCTCTTCCACTCACTCACCCGCTATCACTCCCTTCCTCTACCCCCTCCCTCCATCTATCTCTCTCTCTCTCCTACAGTATGGATGGTGCAGACTTGTGTTTTGAGATTGTGAAGAGGGCAGACGCTGGCTTCGTCTACAGTGAGGCGGTGGCGAGGTAAGACCAAGTCCACTTCCCATGATGCTCCATTTGAAATAGTTCCTCTTGTTGCATTGAGTTCCATTCAATCTGATGGCTTCACATTTCTCCAAGGCTGCACTTCAGTATCTCTTTCAAAACTTAATTTAACACAACTAGTGAAAAATAAATTCAGAGAATAATACCAAAACACCATGGACAGAAATAACCACTTGTCGCTATTAAAACAATATTGTTTAGAATCAATAGTCATGGTGTTTTATTTCTGCCTTCCTTTCTCCTGCTCCAGTCACTACATGAGACAGATCTTAGAGGCACTGCGATATTGTCATGACAACAACGTCATCCATCGAGACGTGAAGGTAGGCCCTAGTCTCCGTTTGACAGCATGTGTGTTTGTGCACGTGTCTCCCGGAAACAGAGTATACTTGGAGTTGGAACCTAGCTGTGATTTTACTGTGCTCAGTCCCCTCCTCCACTCCTCAATTCTCTCTTGACCCAGACGTGTTTTTCAATCTGGCTGTTTGTCTGAAACATTTCTAAGTGAGTTTGAATTTGAGTTTATTTTTACAGGGAGAGTGAAACATTAATCAACATAAATTTCCAACCGCAGTCCCTGGGCAGATTATTAAAAACAATTCCAATAACAATGCAGACAAACAATGAGCAGTGAGCACATGCAGAGCGACACAGACAGACTGAGCAACATAGGACAAGCAACACAGCATGCAGAGCGACACAGACAGACTGAGCAACATAGGACAAGCAACACAGCATGCAGAGCAACACAGACAGACTGAGCAACATAGGACAAGCAACACAGCATGCAGAGCGACACAGACAGACTGAGCAACATAGGACAAGCAACACAGCATGCAGAGCGACACAGACAGACTGAGCAACATAGGACAAGCAACACAGCATGCAGAGCGACACAGACAGACTGAGCAACATAGGACAAGCAACACAGCATGCAGAGCGACACAGACAGACTGAGCAACATAGGACAAGCAACACAGCATGCAGAGTGACACAGACAGACTGAGCAACATAGGACAAGCAACACAGCATGCAGAGCGACACAGACAGACTGAGCAACATAGGACAAGCAACACAGCATGCAGAGCAACACAGACAGACTGAGCAACATAGGACAAGCAACACAGCATGCAGAGCGACACAGACAGACTGAGCAACATAGGACAAGCAACACAGCATGCAGAGCGACACAGACAGACTGAGCAACATAGGACAAGCAACACAGCATGCAGAGCGACACAGACAGACTGAGCAACATAGGACAAGCAACACAGCATGCAGAGCGACACAGACTGACTGAGCAACATAGGACAAGCAACACAGCATGCAGAGCGACACAGACAGACTGAGCAACATAGGACAAGCAACACAGCATGCAGAGTGACACAGACAGACTGAGCAACATAGGACAAGCAACACAGCATGCAGAGCAACACAGACAGACTGAGCAACATAGTACAAGCAACTCAGCATGCAGAGCGACACAGACAGACTGAGCAACATAGGACAAGCAACACAGCATGCAGAGCAACACAGACAGACTGAGCAACATAGGACAAGCAACACAGCATGCAGAGCGACACAGACAGACTGAGCAACATAGGACAAGCAACACAGCATGCAGAGCAACACAGACAGACTGAGCAACATAGGACAAGCAACACAGCATGCAGAGCGACACAGACAGACTGAGCAACATAGGACAAGCAACACAGCATGCAGAGCAACACAGACAGACTGAGCAACATAGTACAAGCAACACAGCATGCAGAGCGACACAGACAGACTGAGCAACATAGGACAAGAAACACAGCATGCAGAGCGACACAGACAGACTGAGCAACATAGGACAAGCAACACAGCATGCAGAGCGACACAGACAGACTGAGCAACATAGGACAAGCAACACAGCATGCAGAGCAGCACGCAGACAGACAGAGCAGGGATTATTTTTATTTAACTAGGCAAGTGAGTTAATTATTATTTTGCAAAGACAGCCTACACCAGCCAAACCCTCCTTTAACCAGCGCTGGGACAATTGTGCGCCGCCCTTTGGGACTCCCAATCACGGCCGGTTGTGATACCTGGATCGAACCAGAGTCTGTAGTGACGCCTCTAGGACAGAGATGCAGCTCCTTAGACTGCTGCGCTACTCTGAAGCCTTAACCCATAGCTCACAAGTGTGAACGTGAAGATTTGTGCTGCTCGTCTTCTCAGCGTTTCCTCCTCTGTCCGTTTCTGGGATTTCCAACATCACTCTGGCAGCGCTGAAGCATATATTTAAAAACCAAATCAACTGTAGAGCTTATATTTAGAGTTTCATAATGACCTTCTGTGAGAGTATTCATATTATAACATAAATATAGTGCCTTAGTGTTAGCAGGCTTGTTTGCAAAGTGTAAACCACACAGCTTGTGTTAGTTGTTCAGGGTGGAAACTATGAGAAAACAGATCGCTAGCTCATACTCTGGGTAACACGTTGAAGAAGTTGGCCGTGGTTTTAGCAAGGTGGAGATGAAGCTGCTAAAACAGTTGTTCTTTTACTTCTCCTGTGAGCCGTTGTTGTTGCACTGGTAATGGATAGATAACAATAACCTTTCAATCTTTACTCTGTATTGCTCCAGAACCACTAGTCAAACGTCAGCCATTTTAACTCTGACAACTCAAGAGATTGATTGCAGTAACTATGAGTAGTGTAGTTGTTGTTGACAGAGTTGTCACAGTGAGTTAATGCTGGTGTTGTTCACAGGTACTATGGCGATGCTGTCCTTGTTGAATATGGAGCAACTTGTGTGTTTAGGGGGGGGGGGGTCAAGGTCTTTGAATTAATTTGAATCTCTTAGAAGTATAAATCACAGAACATCTCTATTATATTATTCATAATAACCCCTTCTCGCCTCGCTGTGTGTGTGTATATGCATCATGTGTGTGTGTGATAGAGTGTAACCACAGACTGTCACATGCCTGATTACATAAAATGTAATGTTTTCATTCTAGTTCCAGGAAACAGAAATGATAATGCAGTTTGGAATGTTTGATTGATTACCTTGTGATAATGGACTAGATTACAGACTACTGAAACTAGAAGATGTGCTGTACACATGTAAATAGCTAGCCGTTTTCATATAGACGGTGTTGATGGAGCGATGCCTCACTGTATATTTATTGTGGAATGCTAAAGAATACAGTTTAAATCAAACACTAACTTGATCTGAGCTCGTGTCTGTTTACTTCAGGCTATTTGTTGTAGAGTAATGCAGAAGCCATATGCATTGCCTCATGGCAAGCACTGTGTTACATCTTTCCCTTCAAATACTGCATATTAGCTGTTTGTGTTCTGTGTGTTTGTGTGGTATTATTATCTCAAAACAAAGGCCAAACACAAAAAAGCACACACACACAACAAAGCCTTCACCTAGCTATGTGTGGTCAGCACTGTGGGCGGCGGGCCACTGAGACTCTACAGTTTTTACTGGATCAGCAATGCACTGGCAGGTAAAATACAGTGCCTTCGGAAAGTATTCAGACCCTTGACTTTTTCCACATGTTGTTACGTAACATCCTTATTCTAAAATGGATTAAAAAGTATACAGTGGGGCAAAAGAGTATTTAGTCAGCCACCAATTGTGCAAGTTCTCCCACTTAAAATGATGAGAGAGGCCTGTAATTTTCATCATAGGTACACTTCAACTATGACAGACAAAATGAGGAAACAAAATCCAGAAAATCACATTGTAGGATTTTTTATGAAAATGCAAATTATGGTGTACCTATGATGAAAATTACAGGCCTCTCATCTTTTTAAGTGGGAGAACTTGCACAATTGGTGGCTGACTAAATACCTTTTTTGCCCCACTGTATATCCTCAGCCATCTACACACAATACCCCATAACGAAAAAGTGAAAACAGGTTTGTAGACATTTTTACAGATGTATACATTTAAAAAAAAAAATATATATAAAAAATATATATATATATATATATATATATATATATATATAATCTTATTTACATAAGTATTCAGACCCTTTGCTATAACTCGAAATTGAGCTCATGTGCATCTTGTTTCCATTGATCATCATTGAGATGTTTCTACAACTTAATTGGAGTTCACCTGTGGTAAATTCAATTGATTGGACATGATTTGAAAGGCACCTGTCTATATAAGGTCCCACAGTTCACTGTGCATGTCAGAGCAAAAACCAAGCCATGCGGTTGAAGGAATTGTCCAAAGAGCTCCGAGACAGGATGTGTCGAGTCACATATTTGGGGAAAGGTACCAAAACATTTCTGCAGCATTGAAGGTCACCAAGAACACAGTCGCCTCTATAATTCTTAAATAGAAGAAGTTTGGAACCACCAAGACTCTTCCTAGAGCTGGCCAAACTGAGCAATCATGGGAGAAGGGCCTTGGTCAGGGAGGTGACCAAGATCCTGGTGGTCACTCTGACAGAGCTCTAGAGTTCCTCTGCAGAGATGCGAGAACCTTCCCAAAGGACAACCTTCTCTGCAGCACTCCACTAATCAGGCCTTTATGGTAGAGTGGCCAGACAGAAGCCACTCCTCAGTAAAAGGCACATGACAGCCCGCCTAGAGTTTGCCAAAAGGCACCTAAAAGACTATAAGACCACGAGAAACAAGATTCTCTGATCTGATGAAATCAAGATTTAACTCTTTGGCCTGGATGCCAAGCGTCAACTCTGGAGGAAACCTGGCACCATCCCTACGATGAAGCATGGTGGTGGCAGCATCATGTTGTGTGGATGTTTTTCAGTGGCAGGGACTGGGAGACTAGTCAGGATCGAAGCAAAGATGAATGGAGCAAAGTACGATGAAAACCTGCTCAGGACCTCAGACTGGGGTGAAGGTTCACCTTCCAACAGGACAACTACCCGAAGCACATAGCCAAGACAATGCAGGAGTGGCTTCGGGACAAGTCTCTGAATGTCCTTGAGTGGCCAAGCCAGAGCCCGGACGTAAACCTGATCGAACATCTCTGAATAGATCTGAAAATAGCTGTGCAGCAACGCTACCCATCCAACCTGTAAGAGCTTGAGAGGATCTGCAGAGAAGAATGGGAGAAACTCCCCAAATACAGGTGTGCCAAGCTTGTAGCATCATACCCAAGAAGACTTGAGGCTGTAATCACTACCAAAGGTGCTTCAACAAAGTACTGAGTAAAGGGTCTGAATACTTATGTAAATGTAATATTTATTTTTAATTTGCAACATTTCAAAAAATCTGTTTTTGTTTTGTCATTGAACGGTATTATGTGTAATGTTTTTTTTTCTCCTCATCAATTTAATACATTTTAGAATAAAGTTATAATGCAACAAAATGTGGGAAAAGTCAAGGGCTCTGAATACTTTCCAAAGGCACTGTACCTCTGTTAATACATACACACTTATTGGCAAAAGCTGGACACGAAATCCAATTTCCTAGCTACCGTGCTTCTACATCTGCATTGCTTGCTGTTTTCTGTACCGCGCTTTGTGACATTGGCCGATGTAAAAAAGGGCTTTATAAATACATTTGATTGATTGCAAAACTCAACTCTATTCTTTGTACTGTAGCAACAGAGAGAAGTGAATGTTCGCTGCTTCCAACAGTGATCTTTCTATTCACCCCAGTAGGCTCCAAGAGGGGCAGTGGTACTGATGGCAGCCTGTGTGTTTGTCCTGTCTACACGCTGATAACCAAACACACTGTGGGAATTGAAGAGTGTTGGATCTTATCTGTGAAGGCTAATAGCTCAATATGGAGGAAATGTCACATTCTCCATATGAATGGAGAGAACGAGGGAAGGGTGAATGAAAGCGGCAGCACTAGCAGAGCGATTAATAGATAGACTGTGGCTTTTCCTACTGTATACACAATGTTAGCTGGTAGAATGTGTTAGTGGCTTCCTAATAGTCTTGTTCGTGTTATTTATGGGATGGTGTGCGTCTACTGGTAACTATCTTGTAATGGGAAACAATGGTTCCTGGTGTCTGGATATAGACAAAATGTCCTGCTGGTGTAAAGGATTTGGAGACAGGCGCAGGAATACATCATCTGAGTCTTTAATAAAAACAAACACGTATACAAAACAACATAAGAGCGAGGGTAAACCTCGTAGAACGACACGGAACCCGTAATACGCAATGCACAAAACACGCAGCAGCCCAGGCTGAGACAATGCAATAGGTACTCACACCACCAACAGACATGGGAACAATAACATGCAGCACAGGCTGAGACAACGCAATAGGTACTCACACCATCAACGGACCTGGGAACAATAATCGACAAAGGGCACATTTATACAAACACAATCTGTGAGGAATTGGAACCAGGTGTGCTTAATGACACAGTTCAGTACAGCCTAGAACGCCGGTGACATCGACCTCTGGAACTGGTGAACAGAATGAGCAGCAGTAATGGGGGGGATCCGTGACACAAAAACACGTCAAGCTCTGAAAATCAGCTACAGTCTCACACCTGCACACACACTCACTCTCTGCTGTGGCCCACTGGAATAGTTTATGAGTCTGAGCCATGGGAAGAGATGTTGTGAATTACAGCACTAATCTGCTGTAAATAGCCAGGATGAAGCAGGTTTAAAGTGGAGCCCACCCAAAAAATGCATTTAGCCAACTGAAACACCCGGCTCAAACAGAGAGGGATGCTATGTTAGCTAGCTGGCTATGGCTATCAAACAGAGAGGGATGCTATGTTAGCTAGCAGGCTATGGCTATCAAACAGAGAGTGATGCTATGTTAGCTAGCAGGCTATGGCTATCAAACAGAGAGGGATGCTATGTTAGCTAGCTGGCTATGAAACAGAGAGGGATGCTATGTTAGCTAGCTGGCTATGAAACAGAGAGGGATGCTATGTTAGCTAGCAGGCTATGGCTATCAAACAGAGAGGGATGCTATGTTAGCTAGCAGGCCATGGCTATCAAACAGAGAGTGATGCTATGTTAGCTAGCAGGCTATGGCTATCAAACAGAGAGGGATGCTATGTTAGCTAGCAGGCTATAGCTATCAAACAGAGAGGGATGCAATGTTAGCTAGCAGGCTATGGCTATCAAACAGAGAGGGATGCTATGTTAGCTAGCAGGCTATGGCTATCAAACAGAGAGGGATGCAATGTTAGCTAGCAGGCTATGGCTATCAAACAGAGAGGGATGCTATGTTAGCTAGCAGGCTATGGCTATCAAACAGAGAGGGATGCAGAGAGGGATGCTATGTTAGCTAGCAGGCTATGGCTATTCAACAGTGAATATCTTCCGAGTCAAGGTAAGCTTTTGGTTTTATTAATTTATTGCCGGGACCCAGCGGTGTAACTGCTAAACTGTTTTCTGACTGTACACTGTACTGCATGATTGTAGCGGGTTTACTAACATGCTAGTATGTTGTCTATGACGTGACAATGATGTAGGCTGTGTGAAGCTGTTAGTGGTCATGGTATGAAGGTTTGGCTTGGAAAGTTTTGGGGGGCTGTTGTGTTGTGCACTGAAGTCCACAAGCGAAGGGTGAGAAGAGTTGAGCAAGTAGATAGTAGCGAGAAGGAATTATATCTACAAAGTGATCATGCTGTTTTTATGCGGCTGCTATGAAAGTTAACTGTTTTAATGTGATCAGGGGTGTATTCATTCTGTGGAAAAACATTTCCTAAATGGAAGCAAGCAGAATGAAAAGGGGATAAAAATTTGGCCAATAGAAACTTTCATTTGCAACTGTTGGACTAATAATTACACCCTAGATCAGCTAGATGCAGGAAAAAGTGTGCAAGGAGGTATTGAATGTGTTACTGTCTGTCACCTTGATTACTACAAAATTCTCTGGACCTGTGTGCACCTACGTTGTAAACTTTCATTCATAGGCTAGGTTGTAGCAACCTCATCATAGGTACAGGGAAATGTACAGTATCATTTAGTAGCCTACACTTTTCGCTGTTACATTGAACTGGGTGAATGGAATACGAATGACAGCCATCCAATATGCTGTAATAGAAATGAATCCATTCTCATCTTAAATGGTATTGACCGTGTGAGGGATTTCCTCCTCTTCGTCTGAAGAGGAGAGGCGAGAAGGATCGGAGGACCAATATGCGGCGTGGTAAGTGTCCATGGTTCTTTTAATAAGAAATACTAAACATGAACACGACTTAATACAAAAACAATAAAGGTAGAACGAACGAAACCCAAAACAGTACCGTGTGGTGAAAAACACAGACACGGAAACAAACACCCACAAACACACAGTGAAACCCAGGCTACCTAAGTATGATTCTCAATCAGAGACAACTAATGACATCTGCCTCTGATTGAGAACCATACTAGGCCCGAAACATAGAAATCCCCAAATCATAGAACAACAAACAGACTGCCCATCCCAACTCACGCCCTGACCATACTAAATAATGACAAAACAAAGGAAATAAAGGTCAGAACGTGACAGACCGCCACTGGTTAAAAGTAAAGGTGGATTTACCAAACTTTGTGTGAAAAGGTAGCACTTTGGACATCATATTTAGACCAGGAAAAATAAACAGTGTACACCTGCATAAAGGGTACAGATTGAAGGCAGAAGTCTCTTGTTGAAGCAGGTGTAGGTTAGCAATATTGCTGCTGCCTCTGGGCCCTATCAGTCCTTGGTTGAGTCTGTACAGCACCAGTGATGCTTTTTTCCTCTCTCATTCTTTCTCTTTTTGTGTGTGTGTGTGTGTGTGTGTGTGTGTGTGTGTGTGTGTGTGTGTGTGTGTGTGTGTGTGTGTGTGTGTGTGTGTGTGTGTGTGTGTGTGTGTGGAAATTTCTCACATGGAATAGCCTTCATTTCTCAGAACAAGAATAGACTGACAAGTTTCAGAAAAAATGATTTCTTTCTGGCCATTTTGAGCCTTTAATCAAACCCACAAATACTGATGCTCCAGATACTCAACTAGTCTAAAGATGGACAGTTTTATTGCTTCTTTAATCAGAACAACAGATTTCAGGTGTGCAAACATAATTGCAAAATAGCTTTCTAATGATCAATTAGCCTTTTAAAATTATAAACTTGGATTAGCTAACACAACGTGCCATTGGAACACTGGAGTGATGGTTGCTGATAATGGGCCTCTGTACGCCTATGTAGATATTCCATATAAAATCTGCCGTTTCCAGCTACAATAGTCATTTACAACATTAACAATGTCTACACTGCATTTCTGATCAATTTGATGTTATTTTAATGGACAAAAAAAAATGATTTTCTTTCAAAAACAAGGACATTTCTAAGTGATCCCAACAGTCGTGTACATATCAGTTACACATTCCTTCTCCCTCTCGCTCATAAATATACAACGTGCTCTTTAAATATAGCAGGAGTAAAAAAACAGCACCACATGGTAAAAGTATTGGACTCACTTCTCCTGGTCAATAAAGGAATGAGGTGATGGAAGTGGTCAATGTAAAATAGCAAAATCCTAAACAATCTTTACAGAGCACTGCACTGACTCCAGTTCACAGAGTGTGACTCTTTCCATGACCCCTGAGACACACAGTCACCTCCAACCTCCCACCAATTGGATTGGCTCTGGTGGTGGCCTGCGTGGTGGCCCCACCGAATGATTGGCTGCTGGAATTCTGTGGGTGGAGCCTAAGCAGTAACATGACACGTCTGTGGAAGGTCTTGTCCAACAAGAAGTACATCACCGGGTCGACCGAACTCCTCAGCGTGGTGAGACAAAGCAGGAAGTTCTTGACCTGAGACAAAAATCAACACACTGTTATGAAGTTTGACAGCTTTGAACTCTACTTCATGTAATATACCTAAGACTGATAAAACTTAACTCCACAAAACATGATTTGCTTCTGGAAGTGCTTTTGAGCCAAAATGAATGGACAAATATTGCCTATAGTTACAGTATAATGTCTATTGATAATGGTAAACTGCTGCACCTTTTAATGTAAAGGTTATATGAAAGTGTTGTTAACCTCAACAATGGCAGAGAGAGGATGGCAGGGCCCCCTAATGGTGGTGGCTGGGTCAGCTTGGTGCTGGACTATGGAGATAAAGATGGACTTGAAGATGTGGTAAGGCAACATGCACACTATCAGAACCACCTGTAGAGGAGAGGAGGAAGAGAGGAGAGGAGGAAAGGTTGAGATGAGAAGTTAGATAGATATGAGAAGTCGTTAGATATAAAGCAACTAGCTGTCTAGCGAGTAGCATCTGTGAGTCTTAGTCTTAATCATGATGAAACTATTCAAATGGCTCCCCAAAACACACAAGACAGAATCCCCACCTGGATCACCACGATGTTCCGGAACACTCTACCCAGCAGCCTCTGGGAACCATTGACAACGGCACACTGACGCGACCTCCATATATGCCTCGCCACCGCCACATACGACATCAGCACCAGCAGGAAACACATGAAGAAGATCACAATGGACACCACATTCGCCCCCCTTGACAGGCTTCCCCCCATCTCCATTGCCGCACTGTAACACACCCTCCCCCCCTCCTCCTCACCCCGTCCTCCTCTCTCTCCATCCTCACTCCCTACATCCACCTTCGTCTCCTTCACTGAATAGTAAACTGTCACGGGTACTGTGGCAAACACCACCATCCCCCAGATACAGGCGCACACGGCCTTGGCGAACCTCACCCGTCTCAGCCTGGTGAAGAAGGCATGGGGTAGCAGGGTGGTGCAGGTGCTGGGGCGGCTTGCGTGGGTGTGCTGGATGAGGGTGGCAAAGCGGCTGAGCGCCACCCAGGTCAGGATAAAGACACTGATGTAGATGTTGATCTGCTGAATGGGGGTGACCCCATGGAGGACCAGCTGGCACAGGGGGCTCCAGGCCGGCCAACCTGGACCCTGGGAAGGAATTGACAAGGATTTATTTTTTTACTGTTCTTATTTTACGTTACGTGTCTTACCAGATATGTGACCCACCCCTTGATTGGTAGATCATGTGACCCACCCCTTGATTGGTAGATCATGTGACCCACCCCTTGATTGGTAGATCATGTGACCCATCCCTTGATTGGCAGATCATGTGACCCATCCCTTGATTGGTAGATCATGTGACCCATCCCTTGATTGGTAGATCATGTGACCCATCCCTTGATTGGTAGATCATGTGACCCACCCCTTGATTGGTAGATCATGTGACCCATCCCTTGATTGGTAGATCATGTGACCCATCCCTTGATTGGTAGATCATGTGACCCATCCCTTGATTGGTAGATCATGTGACCCATCCCTTGATTGGTAGATCATGTGACCCACCCCTTGATTGGTAGATCATGTGATCCATGAGCCCTGAACATTTTCAGATATGGAGGCAAAAGGCCATGGTGGCCATTTTCATTTCCGCCATAACCAAATAATGTATTTTGCGTCATAACTTCTGAACCAAACATGATAACACATAAAATGTGAAGGTCAAGTATTTCAATAATGCTATGCACAACATCAAAAACAACCCCTGGTGGCCGTGGTGGCCATTTTGCTATTCCGCCATAACCAGACAATGTAGTTTCTGTCATATCTGCTGAACAAACATAATAAGGGGATGTCTACACCTATGTTTTTATGGTCAATGATTACAATTGTAAACTGGACATACAGTGGGGAGAACAAGTATTTGATACACTGCCGATTTTGCAGGTTTTCCTACTTACAAAGCATGTAGAGGTCTGTAATTTTTTTTTATCATAGGTACACTTCAACTGTGAGAGACGGAATCTAAAACAAAAATCCAGAAAATCACATTGTATGATTTTTAAGTAATGAATTTGCATTTTATTGCATGACATAAGTATTTGATACATCAGAAAAGCAGAACTTAATATTTGGTACATAAACGTTTGTTTGCAATTACAGAGATCATACGTTTCCTGTAGTTCTTGACCAGGTTTGCACACACTGCAGCAGGGATTTTGGCCCACTCCTCCATACAGACCTTCTCCAGATCCTTCAGGTTTCGGGGCTGTCGCTGGGCAATATGGACTTTCAGCTCCCTCTAAAGATTTTCTATTGGGTTCAGGTCTGGAGACTGGCTAGGCCACATGGTTGGGATGGTGTTCTTGGGGTTGTACTCATACTTCTTCCTCCAAACACGGCAAGTGGAGTTTAGACCAAAAAGCTCTATTTTTGTCTCATCAGACCACACAACCTTCTCCCATTCCTCCTCTGGATCATCCAGATGGTCATTGGCAAACTTCAGATGGGTTCCCAGCTCTCTTCAAGTCATTGACCAGGTCCTGCCGTGTAGTTCTGGGCTGATCCCTCACCTTCCTCATGATCATTGATGCCACACAAGGTGAGGTCTTGTATGGAGCCCCAGACCCGAAGGTGATTTACCGGCATCTTGAACTTCTTCCATTTTCTAATAATTGCACCAACCGTTGTTGCCTTCTCACCAAGCTGCTTACCTATTGTCCTGAAGCCCATCCCAGCCTTGTGCAGGTCTACAATTTTATCCCTGATGTCCTTACACAGCTCTCTGGTCTTGGCCATTGTGGAGAGGTTGGAGTCTGTTTGATTGAGTGTGTGGACAGGTGTCTTTTATACAGGTAACGAGTTCAAACAGGTGCAGTTAATACAGGTAATGAGTGGAGAACAGGAGGACTTCTTAAAGAAAAATGAACAGGTCTATGAGAGCCGGAATTCTTACTGGTTGGTAGATGATCAAATACTTATGTCATGCAATAAAATGCAAATGAATTACGTAAAAATCATACAATGTGATTTTCTGGATTTTTGTTTTAGATTCCGTCTCTCACAGTTGAAGTGTACCTATGATAAAAAAAATTACAGACCTCTACATGCTTTGTAAGTAGGAAAACCTGCAAAATAGGCAGTGTATCAAATACTTGTTCTCCCCACTGTAGGTGATGAAGTAGGCGCAGTCTTTTTGGATCTTAAAAAGGCCTTTGATACTGTGAATCATGAGGTCCTTCTATCCAAACTATCCTCCCTTAATGTGTCCACTGATGTAATTAGTTGGATAATTAATTAGTTGGATGTATTCCTATCTGACAAATAGAAGTCAAAAGGTTTGTTTGGGGGACACTCAGTCAGACTCTCTTTACTATAACATTGGGGTCCCACAGGGGTCAATATTAGGTCCCCTTCTGTTTACCATCTATATAAATGATCTCCCACTTGCTTGCCCACAAGTTAACATGCAGATGTATGCAGACAATACAGTTCTGTATGTACACTCAAAAAATAGACTACTTGTTGTTATTTTCTTATGGATTGGTGGAACGCTAGCTTCATTCATGAAAATACAAGTGTCATGCATGATTCTTTAGTTTAGAATCTTGGTACTCGAATAGCGTTGTCCGATTTGCAATAGGCTTTACGGCGAAAGCATAGCGTTTGATTGTCTGAGGACAGCGCCCCGCATACATTCAGCATAAACATATTTTCTAAACCAGCACAAGCGTCACAAAAATCAGAAATAGCGATAAAATAAATCACTTACCTTTGAAGATCTTTCTCTGTTTGTAATCTCAAGGGTCCCAGTTACACAACAAATGGTTGTTTTGTTCGATAAAGTTAATTATTTAAAAGAGTTGGATCTCTCCCTTTTAAAAGTGGTAGGACAAATGTTGATTTACAGATCTTTGGAATGTCATTACATTCCAGGGTTAGATTGAACAGAGATGTAAGTGGTTCAGCTACGAAATCCACTGCCAGATTTAAAAAGCAGAGATAAAAAAAATCAGGACCTGCAGGCTTTCTGTGATCTAAGGATTTAAGGACTTTATGTACCTCTTGCACTGAGAATGGCAATAAGATAAAAGTTTGACCAGCTCTCACCCGTTCCTCCACAAAGGGTTGTACAGAGACAGAGGACACTGAATTTCGACCACCTTCTGCCCCCAGCTGTGCCCTGGACACCATATGTGAATTGATTGCCCCCCCCATCTATCTTCAGAGCTTGTGCTGTTAGGTGACCTAAACTGGGACATGCTTAACACCCCGGCCATCCTACAATCTAAGCTTGATGCCCTCAATCTCATACAAATTATCAATGAACCTACCAGGTACAACCCCAAATCTGTAAACACAGGCACCCTCATAGATATCATCCTGACCAACCTGCCCTCCAAATACACATTTGCTGTCGTCAACCAGGACCTCAGCTACCACTGCCTCATTGCCTGCGTCCGTAATGGGTCTGCGGTCAAATGACCACCCCTCATCACTTTCAAACGCTCCCTAAAACACTTCAGTGAGCAGGCCTTTCTAATCGACCTGGCCCAGGTATCCAGTAAGGATATTGACCTCATTCTGTCAGTAGAGGATGCCTGGTTATTCTTTAAACGTGATTTCCTCACCATCTTAAATAAGCATGCCCCATTCAAAAAATGTTGACCCAGGAACAGATATAGCCCTTGGTTCACTCCAGACCTGACTGCCCTTGACCAGCAAAAAAACATCCTGTGGCATTCTACATTAGCATTGAATAGCCCCCGTGATATGCACATTTTCAGGGAAGTTAGGAACCACTATACACACACAGTTAGGAAAGCAAAGGCTAGCTTTTTCAAACATAAATTTGCATCCTGTAGCAGAAACTACAAAAAGTTCTGAGACACTGTAAAGTCCATGGAGAATAAGAGCACCTCCTTCCAGCTGCCCAGTGCACTGAGGCTAGGAAACACTGTCACCACCGATAAATCCACGATAATTGATAACTTCAATAATTATTTTACGGCTGGCCATGCTTTCCACCTGGCTACCCCTACCCTGGCCAACAGCTCTGCACACCCCTCAGCAACATGCCCAAGCCCACCCACTTCTCCTTCACCCAAATCCAGATAGCTGATGTTCTGAAAGAGCTGAAAAATCTGGACCCCTACAAATTAGCCTGGCTAGACAATCTGAACCCTCTCTTTCTAAAATGATCTGCCAAAATTGTTGCATCCCCTGTTAATAGCCTGTTCAACCTCTCTTTCGTATCATCTGAGATCCCCAAAGATTGGAAAGCTGCCGCGGTCATCCCCCTCTTCAAAGGGGAGACACTCTAGACCCGAACTGCTACAGACCTATATCTATCCTACCTTGCCTTTCTAATGTCTTCGAAAGCCAAGTTAACCAACAGATCACCAACCATTTCGAAATCCCATCGTACCTTCTCCGCTATGCAATCTGGTTTCAGAGCTGGTCATGGGTGCACCTCAGTCAAGCTCAAGGTCCTTAACAATATCATAACCACCATCGATAAAAGACAATACTGTGCAGCTGTATTCATTGACCTGGCCAAGGCTTTCGACTCTGTCAACCACCACATTCTTATCGGCAGACTCAACAGCCTTGGTTTCTCAAATGACTGCCTTGCCTGGTTCACCAACTACTTCTCAGACAGAGTTCAGTGTCAAATCAGAGGGCCTGTTGTCTGGACCTTTGGCAGTCTCTATGGGGGTGCCACAGGGTTCAATCCTCGGGCCGACTCTTTTCTCTGTATACGTCAATGATGTCGCGCTTACTGCTGATGATTCTTTGATCCACCTCAATGCAGACGACACCATTCTCTATACCTCTGGCCCTTCTTTGGATACTGTGTTAACTAACCTCTAGATGATCTTCAATGCCATACAACACTCCTTCCATGGCCTCCAACTGCTCTTAAATGCAAGTCAAACTAAATGCATGCTCTTCAACTGATCGCTGCCCGCACCTGCCCGCTCGTCCAGTATCACTACTCTGGATGGTTCTGACTTAGAATATGTGGACAACTACAAATACCTAGGTGTCCGGTTAGACTGTAAACTCTCCTTCCAGACTCACATTAAGCATCTCCAATCCTAAATTAAATATAGAATCGGCTTCCTATTTCGCAACAAAGCTGTAACGGTTTTCCTCTTCTTCTGAGGAGGAGTAGGAAAGATCGGACCAATGCGCAGCGTGGTAAGGGTCCATATTTTAATGAAATATAACCGAACACTGAATACAAAAGAACAAGAGAAATAAATGAAAACCGAAACAGTTCTGTATGGTAAAACACAGACACAGAAAACAACTACCCACAGCCCCTAGTGGGAAAACAGGCTGCCTAAGTATGGTTCTCAATCAGAGACAGCGATCGACAGCTGCCTCTGATTGGGAACCATACCAGGCCAAAACACATAAATACAAAACCAAGAATACACAACATTGAATGCCCACCCCAACTCACGCCCTGACCAAACTAAAACAGAGACATAAAAAAGGAACTCAGGTTAGGACGTGACAAAAGCATCCTTCACTCATGCTGCCAAACATATCCTCGTAAAACTGACTATCCTACCGATCCTTGGCTTCAGCAATGTCATTTACAAAATAGCCTCCAACACTCTGCTCAGCAAATTGGATGCAGTCTACCACAGTGCCATCTGTTTTATCACCAAAGCCCCATATACTACCCACCACTGCGACCTGTATGCTCTTGTTGGCTGGCCCTCGCTTCATATTCGTCGCCAAACCCACTAGCTCCAGGTCATCTGTATGTCTTTGCTCGGTAGAGCCCCGCCTTATCTCAGCTCACTGGTCACCATAGCAGCACCCACCCGTAGCACTCGCTCCAGCAGGTATATTTCACTGGTCACCCCCAAAGCCAATTCCTCCTTCGGCCTTCTTTCCTTCCAGTTCTCTGCTGCCAATGACTGGAACAAACTGGGAAAATCACTGAAGAAGGAGACTCATATCTCCCTCACTAGCTTTAAGCAACAGCTGTCAGAGCAGCTCACAGATCACTGCACCTGCACATAGCCCATCTGTAAATAGCCCACCCAACTACCTCATCCCCATACTGTTATGTATTTAATTTATTTAGCTCCTTTGCACCCCAGGAGCTCTACTTGCACACTCATCTTCTGCACATCTATCACTCCAGTGTTTATTTGCTATATTGTAATTATTTTGCCACTATGGCCTATTTATTGCCTTACCTCCCTAATCCTACCTCATTTCCACACACTGTACATATACTTTTTCTATTGTATTATTGACTGTATGTTTGTTTATTCCATGTGTAACTCTGTGTTGTTGTTTGTGTCGCACTGCTTTGCTTTATCTTGGCCAGATCGCAGTTGTAAATGAGAACTTGTTCTCAACTAGCCTAACTGGTTAAATAAAGGTGAAATAAAATAAAACATGTAATTAAATCAACTAGGTAAGATTCATAGAATTATAAAACATTTTTAAATCATCAGATACCGGCTTTAACCAACACCAGTTGAGATCACCAATCAAGATCATTTCACTGTAAAGAAGTTTAGACCTAAGGTGCATCAGAGAAGAAAACGAATCACAGAGAGCAGAGGGGAGTCGATTACAGCCAATCACAGTTATAGAGAGACCTTTGAAACCTCAATATTCAAAGCAAGAAATTCCAACTGTTTACAAATAGTTTCAGACTTTGCCACACTTATAAGGAATTTAGTTTTTACATATATAGCCACACCCCAACTTTCTTAACTTGATCAGTGCGATACACATTGTAACCATTTATACAAATATCCTTATCAAAAACAGACTTGCTGAGCCAGGTTTCAGAAAACACAATTACATCAGCATCAGTTGATTTAGCCCAAATACTAACCTATACCTTTTTGACAACAGGCTGCATACATTTAAATGAAAAATACCAAAACCAGATCTTGATTTAAAATCAGAGGGGGTTTGGAGACATTGCATATCAGGGCCAGGGTTAGGTTGCACGTTACCTGATATCAACAAAAGAAGAATAACTAGGCACCTCTGTTTAATAACCTTGCACGGCTTCTCTTTTTTAAGAGACCTACTGCAAGCGAATTCTACAAGTGCGTTTCCAGACAATACAAAGCAGTCAATTAAAACCATTAGACTTTGGTAGTGACATAAGTTCGTACTGTTCACATCATGCCACAAATGCATCGGCACGTGGACGGAGTGAAAAAGAGCGAGTTCCCGCAGACAGAATGTCAGATGTACTCACCCAGCGAGTTCAGTAAAGTCAGTGCATAAGGCAATACCACGAAAATTATAATTTTCTCTGAGAGATGTAAGAAATAGAGGCCAATGAAAGGTAAAGGGAGAGAGGGACAGTGTGTATTGATGAGTCTGTATGGGAGTGTGTGTGCATGTGAGTAGATTGGGTGTGGGGGTTATAAAACGGGTTGGGGATTGTTGAGCTGCCTCTGACAGCCATGCGGAGAGCGAAGAGGAGCAGCTTGGACGAGACACTCTGCAGAGGGGAAGCTGAGGAAAGAACTCAGGCCAGCCAGACATAGGGTTACTTTGGTCAACTTTCAGTAAAGAAGTGTGAATTGCGAGAAAAATTAAACCATTTAAAAAAAAATGAGTTGTGGGAGACCCGTGATCTTTACACCAGCAAAACAAAATAGTTTGCACTACACAACAAGGAAATTGTGGGTTTACACAACCATAAATGTACATGTTATTAGTAGGTTAAAATCTACTAGTCACAGACAAAGGACTTGACATGCTGCCATCTTGGATTTGAACAGATAAATTGGTAGATGGGTAAAACATTGAATATCCCTTTGAGCATGGTGAAGTTATTAATGACATTTTGGATTGTGTATCAGTACAACCAGTCACTACAAAGATAGAAGCGTCCTTCCTAGCTCAGCTGCCGGAGAGGAAGGGCACCGCTCAGGGATTTCACCATGAGGCCAATGGTGACTTTAAAACAGGTACAGAAATAAATGGTTGTGATAGGAGACAACGGAGGATTGATCAACAACATTGTAGTTACTCCACAATACTAACCTAATTGACAGAGTGAAAAGAAGGAAACCTGTACAGAATAACAATATTCCAAAACATGCATCCTGTTTGTAACAAGGAACTAAAGTAATACTGCAAAAGATGGCAAAGGAATTAACTTTTTGTACTGAATGCAAAGTGTTATGTTTGGGACAAATACAATACAACACATTTCTGAGTACCACTCCATATTTTCAAGCATAGTTGTCACTGCATCATGTTATGGGTATGCTTGTAATTGTTAAGGACTGGGAAGTTTTTCCGGATAAGAAATAAACGGAATCGCAAATCCTAGAGGAAAACTTGGTTCAGTCTGCTTTTCAACAGACACTTATTGTCCTGCCTTTCAGCAGGACAATAACCTAAAACACAAGGCCAAATATACACTGGCGGTGCTTACCAAGATGACACTGAATGTTCCTGAGTTGCCTATTTACAGTTTTGACTTAAATCGTCTTGATAATCTATGGCAAGACTTGAAAATGGCTATCTAGCAATGATCAACATCCAACTTGACAGAAATTTGAAAAAATGCTTTGTAAATATGTGCAAATATTGTACAATCCAGGTGTGCAAACCCAGAAAGACTTACAGCTGTAATCACTGCCAAAGGTGATTCTAACATATATTGACTCAGGGGATTGAATACTTATCTAATCAAGATATATTAGTGTTTTAAAAGTGTGTAAACCGTTGACAAAAAATGACAATTAAAACCATTTTAATCCCACTTTGTAACACAACAAAATGTGGAAAAAGTAATGGGGTAAAGCCACTGTAACAGCAGAAAATGTCCATAAAAAGTAGAACCAGCTTATCTGCTTTAATACTCTGATTTGACCATTAGATGTTCAATGGCGATCTTATTGGATTTCTTCCCACGGTTTACCATGGCAGTGCACCATTATATAATCATCTGAACTGTTTATTTTTTGCATGGTGTCATTGTAATCCTTGACCATCAACACATATGGGTAGACATCACCATTTCTGTAATATCATGTTTGGTTCAGGAGATATGACACAAATACATTATTTAGTTTCGGAATGAAACATTTCCGTCGTGATTTTTCGATGCCTCCATTTCTGAAAATGTTCACGGCCCCAAACTGTACAAAGGAACCAATTTTCATGCTTTTATGAAAACGTTTACATCATTTTCACAGAACACCTGGATTATAAACACATTTCATGCTTTACAAAAAAGGTGGCAAAAGGGTTTTAGTACTACATTTGGCCAAGATTCAGAACCAGTCCAACTGTCAGTAGAAGATGACGGTACCTGTGAGTAGTAGGCGGCCAGGAAGGGGGTGGTGAGGGAGAGGCACAGGTTGGACATGCCCAGGTGGAACAGGTAGACATGGGTGGAGGTCTGGGTGGGAATACTCCTCAGGAACACCCAGATAGAGAGAGCGTTGCCCGGGAGACCCGTAAGGAAGAGGAGGACATAGAGGGAGGGGAGGATGAAGCGGGTGGTGAAGGAGGGGCAGAGGGGGGAGACAGGGAAGGGGGTTATGGCAGAGAAGGAGGAGCGATTGAGGCAGAAGGTGTTAGACACAGGTGGGAAGGGTTGAGATGTGTTCTCCATTGATCTGTCAGACTAACAGAGAGAAATAGTAGATACAGGAGGGGAGGGAGAGAAAGGCATTTTCAGTAGTTTAGACATGAATCCCTAACTGTATATGAAACAGTGGCTCTGTCCGAATACCCACACTAGCATCCTACATATTAAACTGAATAGTATGTACTCATCGTCGCATACTGTTTTTGTAATGACCCTGGGTTTATAATGATGTAATGTTTAGTAAAAAAGTAGGCAGCATGCCATGGCTACAGCTTCGAATATATAACTGGTTAGCTAGGTTAAATATGATGTTGTCGCTCAATAACTGCATGCTTATCGGGTATCCAGCTAACTTAACAACTAAAGCACGTTGTAACAGCCCTCGTTGGTGGTAGGAAGAGTAGACCAAAGCGCAGCGGGGAAAGTGTTCATGATACTTTTATTCAAAACACACTCAAACATAATAACGAAAACGAAAGCCCACAGTTCTGTCAGGCTAAGACACTAAAGAGAAAACAAGATCCCACAACTTAATGGTGGAAAAAAGGGCTGCCTAAGTATGATCCCCAGTCAGAGACAACGATAGACAGCTGCCTCTGATTGGGAAACACACTGGCCAAAAAACAAAGAAACAGAAAACCTAGAATTTCCCACCCGAGTCACACCCTGACCTAACCAAACACAGAGAATAATAAGGATCTCTAAGGTCAGGGCGTGACACACGTAGCTAATGTAAGCTACAGTATTTAGCTAAAGTAAAGGCACGGCAGGTTGCAAGTAACAATCATTTTTCAAAGATATGCCATTAAATAGTTGTGATCATTTTAAGGACAACAAAAAATGACTTAGATTTGAACACTGCAGGAGACTCTTTGCTTGTCCTCTTTGCCATCTTCCATTTGTTTGTTTTTATCAAATCTCGAAGACCTTTTATCCAGTTTGAATGCATTTTGGCTGTGAAATTCCCAAAAAGTTTACAATAAATTCATACTACATGAGAAGCCGAAACGAGTATGACATTTGGGCATTTAAAGTGCCGTATACAATTGTTTTACAAACTCTAACACCGTACCCATACCGGCCGCGCATGTGCGCTATCATGCACAAATTAATTTTGTCCTCCCACACCAAACGCGATCACGACATGCAGGTTTAAATTTTTAAAAATAACTCTGAACCTATGATATTCATTTGGGGACAGGTCGAAAAGCGTTAAAACATTTATGGCAATTTAGCTAGCTAGCTTGCAGTTGCTAAAAAATGTGTCCTATTTAGCTAGCTTGCTGTTGCTAGCTAATTTGTCCTGGGATATAAACATTGAGTTGTTATTGTACCTTAAATGCACAATTAATCGAAACACAAAACGGTCAACCAAATCGTTTCTAGTCATCTCTCCTCCTTCCAGGCTTTTTCTTCTTTGGACTTTATATGGCGATTGGCATCTTAACTTTCATAGTTACCACGACGATGACCGAAATCAGTTCATCTTTCAATCTACGCCCTCCCCGTGTTGTAATCAGACACTGAACATAGACATGCAATACAGTAACTGAATGTAAATCTAGCAAGTGTCAGCTTTATGCAATTACATACAAATGTAGCATAGGAGCTAGATTTAAAAAATCTGGTTATAAACAAGGTACCAGTTCTTGTATCACTAAGATAATAGCTGTTAGTAAAGAGCACATTACGAATGAGCAGTCAGTAGACATTATTTACATTGAAGCAAGTTCCCGTCCGAACAGTTCCTATTTCCTACTGATGGAATATTGACAACAATGGTATTGTGTTGTTCTGGTCACCAAGAAGCCAAACAAAACCATAACATGCTCATTTGTTTAATTTGTAAATCTATTCACATTGTGTGTTTTCATACATTTTTTCTGTAATTACTGTTTAACCATTCATATTAATGGTCCTCGTATCATGTCAGAAGTATCAAAACATGTAAGTCAACTGTTGTACATATTATAATAGCACTATAATTTGAAGTGTTCATGATTGTTTGTTTGTCCTTTCTTTTGTTAAACTTAAAACAGCAACTAAGCATTCAACCTCAGTAAAACTCTTAACTAACCAAAAATGCTAGTGTAGAAAACTGTGACCATTTTCTCATAAAGCCAATTCCTACTTTCTGTTAAACCCACAGCCATTTTCACACTAACAGTTGTTTTTTTCAAGAAATGTTTTCACAAAGATTAATACTTACAGTACAGAGATCAATGATATATATATTTACGAGGTAGTGAATTGTAAGATATGTTGGTATGAAAGGTGTATGTAGAGCATAAAATATCCTGTTTGTCCCCTGAGCTTTTAATAGGGGAAGTGTGTGAGAAAGAGAACAGAACGCAAGAGAGTGTATGTGTGTGTCTATGTTTGAATGCATGCGATGTGGGTTGGTTCACGATGTGAGTTATTTTCAGATGTCTGGGTGAGATGTGATCATAGGAAGACGAAAGCGAAACATGTCGTCTTACAGGTTGAATGCTCACACAAAGACATCTGCTTAGAAACACTCACGTCTATTGTTGTTGAGTTTAAAATAGATTTATTGGTAGATGATCAGGGTTACGTTAAAATGGGGTTTGTGTGATTTGACAGGGAGAGGCAGTACTGAAAGAGCAGTGGGAGAAGTTGTGGTCCACAGCCTCTTACAGTCGCCCACAGGAGCGGCTCTGTCTGTCTGTCTGTCTGTCTGTCTGTCTGTCTGTCTGTCTGTCTGTCTGTCTGTCTGTCTGTCTGTCTGTCTGCGTACCCTCAGACTACGACGCCACGCCTCCTGCCTCTCTCCTGCCCCTGAACACCCCCCCCCAAGTTTACACCCCATTTGTTCTCACCCATGCCCTCCCTCTCCCCTAAACTCACCCCACACCCCTCTTTCACCCCCAAACTCAACCCCCTCCCCTCCATTACCCCTCCTTCACTAGTGTGTGTGGTTGTGCCAGGCCCCCTGACCCTCTTCAGATGCAGAATTAGTCCCTCGTAGCTGACCTAAATAAAGGTTATAATCAGGAAAAACAGCCCCACTCCAAGGCAGTGCTGGTTATGGAACCCTTCTCTGTGGTGAATCTCCACCAGGTCAAAGCAGCCGTCTGGCCTTGCTTTTCCTCCTCTGATCTGAAGTACCACATTGGCACTCACCACCATTGCCACGGTTACCAGGGTGACGTGGCAGAGTACCCAACAGATTCTGGGCCTGGTGAGGGGCGTAAGGAGGGCAGGGTGAGGCTTTACCTATAAGCAGAAAAAGATTTGAGAGCAAAATTGAATGGTTAATTTAATAACTGATTATTTGAAAAAAAATCTGAATCAACCGGTCAGTTTTACATTTGAAGCCTTTTTGTGGTCACACTGGTCCAGAGAATCAACATTATGTTACAGGAGAGGTTGACGTAGAAGACTGTTATCATGGTTAGCGTGGTGACCTGACACTCCCTGTCCTCTCCGGACCAGATCTGACCCCTCAGGTCATACATCACCTGGAAAAGGAAGCTGGTGCACAGCAAGAGGTCAGTGGTCACCATGTTAAGGGTCAGGATGATGGTTGGTGTCCGCCCCAACCTCCAGCAGTTACGCATGGTCAGGCCGTTGCCTAGGAAACCCAGGAGCGACAGAGCAGGTAGAGCCAGGGCTTGACGTGTGTGTAAAAGAGGTCAGGGTATAGCCAACACTGTCTGGAAGAGGAGAGAGAGAAAGTGAGGAGGAGGGTGAGGGGAGGGGAGGAGGAGGAAGATGGGAGAGGATGGGGGAGAGAGAGTGAGGAGGAGGGTGAGGGGAGGAGGAGGAAGATGGGAGAGGATGGGGGAGAGAGAGTGAGGAGGAGGGTGAGGGGAGGAGGAGGAAGATGGGAGAGGTTGGGGGAGAGACCGATGTGAACACACTGTACAGTGAATGTGGTTACATGCACACAATCATGCGATTATTGTGGATAGTCAGATTAATATAATAGTTAGATTAAAACTTTTACATGCTTTGCAAGAAGAACGATTTCCATAATAATCCTGTTTACATGGACACATCTGAAATCAGGCTACCTGATGATACTCTGAAAATGTAGAACATCTATGTGTATAGCCTCTAAAGTATGTAGGGCAGCAACCCCTCTTTGATGCACCTGAACTACCCTCGCCTTCTGGATGATAGCGGGGTGAACAGGCCGTGGCTCGGGTGATGTCATTACATTTAGTAATGACAGAATGCATTTTAAAGTTCACCCACAGTACCACTTTTGTATGACTTACTAAAATGATTTGGTCGATATTGTTGTGCATTGATAAGTAATATAATAAAAGCATATTTCACACCGTAGCCTGGGGAATGTGCAAGATAACCTTTCTTTCACAAATTCAAATGTGGCACTCAGTCCACCCCATTGCCTCAATGAAGAGTTTGGCGTTTGACGAGACAGTTACACGCCTGCTAGAGTTAGTGGCAGTTGGATGAGCAATATCCACTGTCGTAGTACGGATGAAGCCTGTGCTGGAATGTGAAGCTAACTGAAGCTAACCCTGAATAGATCTAGCTTGGTTTGTAGGATACCCCTCAGGTCTACACCTTTGACTGAGTCCCAAGACAGATCTACACCTGCGTACAGTATCTCAGCCCAAATACCCATAGGAACCAGGTTTACACCTGTGGCTATGTCTCAATGCTCTGATAAACCAGGTCTACACTTCTGACTATTCAGCAAAACACACATTAACCAGGTCTACCATTGTGCAAGAGACACTAAACAAACAACAACCCACAGGGCAGACATCCCAATTATTCGCAAAAGAAAGCGACGGAGAGGACGAAGAGGCGGATGCCTCGTCCGGACCCGCAGAAGACAACGAGGAAAGCTGCCGTTACCGTCAATATTACTCGCCAACAATAAACTAGACGAGATAAGATCACGAATATCCTACCAACGGGACATAAGAAACTGTAATATCCTATGCTTCACGGAATCGTGGCTGAATAACGATATGGATATTCACTCTGCACCGGCAGGATAGAACAGCACACAACGAGGGGGGGCGGTCTGTGCATATTTGTAAACAACAGCTGGTGCACGAAATCTAAGGAAGTCTCTAGATTTTGCTCGCCTGAAGTTGAGTATATTGTGATAAACTGCAGGCCACACTACTTGCCTAGAGAGTTTACAGCTATACTTTTCGTGGCTGTTTATTTACCATCACAGACAGATGCTGGCACTAAGACAAATCAAATCAAATCGAATTGTATTTGTCACATACACATGGTTAGCAGATGTTAATGCGAGTGTAGCGAAATGCTTGTGCTTCTAGTTCTGACAATGCAGTAATAACCAACAAGTAATCCAGCTAACAATTCCAAAACTACTACCTTATAGACACAAGTGTAAGGGGATAAAGAATATGTACATAAAGATATATGAATGAGTGATGGTACAGAGCGGCATAGGCAAGATACAGTAGATGGTATTGAGTGCAGTATATACATATGAGATGAGTATGTAAACAAAGTGGCATAGTCAAAGTGGCTAGTGATACATGTATTACATAAAGATGCAGTAGATGATATAGAGTACAGTATATACATATACATATGAGATGAATAATGTAGGGTATGTAAACATTATATTAGGTAGCATTGTTTAAAGTGGCTAGTGATATATTTTACATAATTTCCCATCAATTCCCATTATTAAAGTGGCTGGAGTTGAGTCAGTGTGTTGGCAGCAGCCACTCAATGTTAGTGGTGGCTGTTTAACAGTCTGATGGCCTTGAGATAGAAGCTGTTTTTCAGTCTCTCGGTCCCAGCTTTGATGCACCTGTACTGACCTCGCCTTCTGGATGATAGCGGGGTGAACAGGCAGTGGCTCAGGTGGTTGTTGTCCTTGATGATCTTTATGGCCTTCCTGTGACATCGGGTGGTGTAGGTGTCCTGGAGGGCAGGTAGTTTGCCCCCGGTGATGCGTTGTGCAGACCTCTGGAGAGCCTTACGGTTGTGGGCGGAGCAGTTGCCGTACCAGGCGGTGATACAGCCCGACAGGATGCTCTCTATTGTGCATCTGTAGAAGTTTGTGAGTGCTTTTGGTGACAAGCCGAATTTCTTCAGCCTCCTGAGGTTGAAGAGGCGCTGCTGCGCCTTCTTCACGATGCTGTCTGTGTGGGTTGACCAATTCAGTTTGTCTGTGATGTGTACGCCGAGGAACTTAAACGTACTACCCTCTCCACTACTGTTCCATCAATGTGGATGGGGGTATTCCCTCTGCTGTTTCCTGAAGTCCACAATCATCTCCTTAGTTAGTGACAGCACACTCCGAGGGCCCTCACCTCCTCCCTGTAGGCCGCCTCGTCGTTGTTGGTAATCAAGCCTACCACTGTTGTGTCGTCCGCAAACTTGATGATTGAGTTGGAGGCGTGCGTGGCTACGCAGTCGTGGGTGAACAGGGAGTACAGGAGAGGGCTCAGAACGCACCCTTGTGGGGCCCCAGTGTTGAGGATCAGCGGGGTGGAGATGTTGTTGCCTACCCTCACCACCTGGGGCGGCCCGTCAGGAAGTCCAGTACCCAGTTGCACAGGGCGGGGTCGAGACCCAGGGTCTCGAGCTTGATGACGAGCTTGGAGGGCACTATGGTGTTAAATGCCGAGCTGTAGTCGATGAACAGCATTCTCACATAGGTATTCCTCTTGTCCAGATGGGTTAGGGCAGTGTGCAGTGTGGTTGAGATTGCATCGTCTGTGGACCTATTTGGGCGGTAAGCAAATTGGAGTGGGTCTAGGGTGTCAGGTAGGGTGGAGGTGATATGGTCCTTGACTAGTCTCTCAAAGCACTTCATGATGACGGAAGTGAGTGCTACGGGGCGGTAGTCGTTTAACTCAGTTACCTTAGCTTTCTTGGGAACAGCAACAATGGTGGCCATCTTGAAGCATGTGGGAACAGCAGACTGGAATAGGGATTGATTGAATATGTCCGTAAACACACCAGCCAGCTAGTCTGCGCATGCTCTGAGGGCGCAGCTGGGGATGCCGTCTGGGCCTGCAGCCTTGCGAGGGTTAACACGTTTAAATGTCTTACTCACCTCGGCTGCAGTGAAGGAGAGACCGCATGTTTTAGTTGCGGGCCGTGTCAGTGGCACTGTATTGTCCTCAAAGCGGGCAAAAAAGTTATTTAGTCTGCCTGGGAGCAAGACATCCTGGTCCGTGACTGGGCTGGTTTTCTTTTTGTAATCTGTGATTGACTGTAGACCCTGCCATACCTCTTGTGTCTGAGCCGTTGAATTGAGATTCTACTTTGTCTCTATACTGACGCTTAGATTGTTTGATTGCCTTGCGGAGGGAATAGTTACACTGTTTTGTATTCGGTTATGTTTCCGGTCACCTTGCCCTGATTAAAAGCAGTGGTTCGGGCTTTCAGTTTCACGCGAATGCTGCCATCAATCCACGGTTTCTGGTTTGGGAATGTTTTAATCGTTGCTATGGGAACGACATCTTCAACGCACGTTCTAGCGAACTCGCTCACCGAATCAGCGTATTCGTCAATGTTATTCTCTGACGCAATACGAAACATATCCCAGTCCACGTGATGGAAGCAGTCTTGGAGTGTGGAATCAGATTGGTCGGACCAGCATTGAACAGACCTCAGCGCGGGAGCTTCTTGTTTTAGTTTCTGTTTGTAGGCAGGGATTAACAAAATGGAGTTGTGGTCAGCTTTTCCGAAAGGAGGGTGGGGCAGGGCCTTATATGCGTCGCGGAAGTTAGAATAGCAGTGATCCAAGGTTTTTCCAGCCCTGGTTGCGCAATCGATATGCTGATCAAATTTAGGGAGTCTTGTTTTCAGATTAGCCTTGTTAAAATCCCCAGCTACAATGAATGCAGCCTCCGGATAAATGGATTCCAGTTTGCAAAGAGTCAAATAAAGTTCGTTCAGAGCCATCGATGTGTCTGCTTGGGGGGGAATATACGGCTGTGATTCTCTCCAGTGAGCCATGTTTCCGTGAAGAAAAGAACGTTACAGTCTCTGATGTCCCTCTGGAATGCTACCCTTGCTCGGATTTCATCAACCTTGTTGTCAAGAGACTGGACATTGGCGAGAAGAATGCTAGGGAGTGGTGCACGATGTGCCCGTCTCCGGAGTCTGACCAGAAGACCGCTCCGTTTCCCCCTTTTACGAAGTCGTTTTTTTGGGTCGCCGGCTGGGATCCATTCCGTTGTCCTGGGTGAAATGCAGAACACAGGATCTGCTTCCCGAAAGTCATATTCTTGGTCGTACTGATGGTGAGTTGACGCTGCTCTTATGTTCAGTAGTTCTTCTCGACTGTAAGTAATGTATGTATGTAATGAAACCTAAGAAGACCTGGGGTACCAATGTAAGAAATAACACGTTAGAAAAAACAAAAAACTGCATAGTTTCCTAGGAACGCGAAGCGAGGCGGCCATCTCTGTCGGCGCCAGAAGTTCACCGACTTTAATGCAGGGGAACTTAAATCAGTTCTACCAAATCTCTATCAACATGTTAAATGTGAAACCAGAGGGAAAAAAACTTCTAGATCACCTTTACTCCACACACAGAGACACGTACCAAGCTTTCCCTCGCCCTCCATTTGGTAAAAACTATATCCTCCTGATTCCTGCTTACAAGCAAAAATTAAAGCAGGAAGCACCAGTGACTCGGTCTATAAAAAAATGGTCAGTTGAAGCAGATGCTAAACTACAGGACTGCTTTGCTATCACAGACTGGAACATGTTCCGTGATTCTTCCGTTGACATTGAGGAATACACCACATCAGTCACTGGCTTTATCAATAAGTGCATTGAGGACGTCATCCCCATAGTGACTGTACGTCATACCCCAACCAAAAGCCATGGATTACAGGCAAAATTCGCACTGAGCTAAAGGGTAAAGCTGTCGCTTTCATGGTGCGGGACTCTAACCCGGAAGCTTACAAGAAATCCCGCTATGCCCTGCGACGAACCATCAAATAGGCAAAGCATCAATACATGGCTAAGATTGAATCATACTATACCGGCTCCGATCCTCGTTGGATGTGGCAGGGCTTGCAAACTATTACAGACTACAAAGGAAGCACAGCCGCGAGCTGCCCAGTGATACGAGCCTACCAGACGAGCTATCACTACACAAGGCTGCGGGGCCAGACGGATTACCAGGACATGTGCTCCGGGCATGTGCTGACCAACTGGTAGGTGTCTTCACTGACATTTTCAACATGTCCCTGATTGAGTCTGTAATACCAACATGCTTCAGGCAGACCACCATAGTCCCTGTGCCCAAGAACACAAAGGCAACCTGCCTAATGACTACAGACCCGTACCCATCACATCCGTAGCCATGAAGTGCTTTAAAAGGCTGGTAATGGCTCACATCAACACCATTATCCCAGAAACCCTAGACCCACTCCAATTTGCATACCGCCCAAACCGTTCCACAGATGATGCAATCTCTATTGCACTCCACACTGCCCTTTCCCACCTGGACAAAAGGAACACCTATGTGAGAATGCTGTTCATTGACTACAGCTCAGCGTTCAACACCATAGTGCCCTCAAAGCTCATCACTAAGCTAAGGATCCTGGGACTAAACACCTCCCTCTGCAACTGGATCCTGGACTTCCTGACAGGCCGCCCCCAGGTGGTGAGGGTAGGTAGCAACACATCTGCCACGCTGATCCTCAACACTGGAGCTCCCCAGGGGTAAGTGCTCAATCCCCTCCTGTACTCCCTGTTCACCCACGACTGCATGGCCAGGCACGACTCCAACACCATCATTAAGTTTGCTGACGACAGACCAGTGGTAGGCCTGATCACCGACAACGACGAGACAGCCTATAGGGAGGAGGTCAGAGACCTGGCCGGGTGGTGCAAGAATAACAACCTATCCCTCAATGTAACCAAGACTAAGGAGATGATTGTGGACTACAGGAAAAGGAGCACCGAGCATGTCCCCATTCTCATCGACGAGGCTGTAATGGAGCAGGTTGAGAGCTTCAAATTCCTTGGTGTCCATATCAACAACAAACTAGATTGGTCCAAACACACCAAAACAGTTGTGAAGTGGGCACGACAAAGCCTATTCCCCCTCAGGAAACTAAAAAGATTTGGCATGGGTCCTGAGATCCTCAAAAGGTTCTACAGCTGCAACATCGAGAGCATCCTGACCGGTTGCATCACTGCCTGGTACGGCAATTCCCCGGCCTCTGACCGCAAGGCACTTCAGAGGGTAGTGCGTACAGCCCAGTACATCACTGGGGCAAAGATGCCTGCCATCCAGGACCTCCACACCAGGCGGTGTCAGAGGAAGGCCCTAAAAATTGTCAAAGACCCCAGCCATAGACTGTTCTCTCTACTACCGCATGTCAAGTGGTACCGGAGTGCCAAGTCTAGGACAAAAAGGCTTCTCAACAGTTTTTACCCCCAAGCCATAAGACTCCTGAACAGGTAACCAATGGTTACCCGGACTATTTGCATTGTGTCCTCCCCCCAATCCCTCTTTGCTGCTACTCTCTGTTTAGCTTATATGCATAGTCACTTTAACTATACATGCATGTACATACTACCTCAATTGGCCCGACCAACCAGTGCTCCCACACATTGGCTAACCGGGCTATCTGCATTGTGTCCCACCACCCGCCAACCCCTCTTTTTACGCTTCTGCTACTCTCTGTTCATCATATATGCACAGTCACTTTAACGATACCTACATGTACATACTACCTCAATAAGCCTGACTAACAGGTGTCTGTCTGTATATAGCCTTGCTACTCTTTTTTCAAATGTCTTTCTGTTGTTTTATTTCTCTACACACACACACACACACACACACACACACACACACACACACACACACACACACACACACACACACACACACACACACACACACACACACACACACACACACACACACACACACACACACCTTTTGTTTTTCTTTTTCTTTGGCACCATTGGTTAGAGCCTATAAGTAAGCATTTCACTGTAAGATTTACACCTGTTGTATTCGGCGCACGTGACAAATAAACTTTGATTTGATTTGAATTTATTTGTAACCCCCCTTTTCATGGTATCCAATCAGTAGTTACAGCCTTGTCTCATCACTGCAACTCCCTTGCATCCTCTGAAACACAACCCAACCAAGCCACACTGCCCACTTAACCCAGAAACCAGCTGCACCAATGTGTCGGAGGAAACACTGTACACCGAGCAACCGTGTCAGCGTGCACTACACCCGGCCCACCACAGGAATCTCTAGTGTGTGATGGAACAAGAACATCCCTGCCGGCCAAACCCTCTCCTAACCCGGACGACACTGGCCCAATTGTGCTCCGCCCCATGGGTCTCCCGGTCGCAGCAGAGCCTGGACTCAAACCCAGAATCTCTAGTGGCACAGCTAGCACTGCGAGGCAGTGCCTTAGACCGCTGCGCCACTCAGGAGTCCAGATCCAGCTTTGACTAGCCTCCGACATGAACACTTCCTTTTAACCTTTTACCTTTGTCTAGCTCACTGGCTGTGTATCTCTCACTTCATCTAAATATTGTACCTCCCTCGCTCTCACCTCACGAAGACAAGATCTATCTCTCTCTTTCTCACTCTGTCACACATCCTGTGTTACTGTGGGCAAAGATTGTTGCTGCATATTACAGGAATTGACATTAAGGGTTGCCCTTTGCCAGGGCAAGTTAACTGAGCAGTGGCACATGTTGAGCCTGCTCTGCTGAGGTTGCCTCATTGGACAATTTTGTTGTTGTGGTATGTGTGAAACTGCAAAGAATTGCGGTAGTCTAAAACTGGTCTTTCTGTTTCCTCCCCATTGTTTAAGTGAAAGACAGACACTTTATGTCAATTCTGTCAGTCGGGCAAATTGAGCCTGATCTGAGAATTTTGTTAACTGATAACAACCAAAATACAAAGAGTACTGATCCAGTACTGCTCTTTCTGATTCCTCCCCTATGTGTAGGTGAAAGGCAGCCAGTAGGCCTATATGGCCTTCTGCATGTAAATAGATAAATATCATTTTCGGGAAAGTATTCATGTCTTCGGGCACCCAAGAAATACTCCTGACTTGCCCAATGGGCATGTGCTTTTCCGACTTTAAAGTCAATCCCTGCTATTTTCTCACTGTTATCTCAACTCAACCCATGTGTGTCCAGACAAGGGTGCCCTGTAGTGGCTAGTAGTGGTGCGCGGGTCAGCTGTTTTTGCACCCGCACCCAAGAGCAATTGCTAATAACCCATCCTCAACCTCCCGACTATATGTGATAAAATGAAAATCTGAGGCCCACAGCCAACCCTAACCCACTAATATAGAAAAAGTGCTGTAGGCTACAGTCAGAGATGGTGGAAAGATTTTGAGGCATGGGGTGCAGGATTTATTTTGCCTGATTACGGCCATGTTTCTGCACATAATTTCCAACATTTTGGTAGGCTATTTGTTAGTCAACTTGTCTATAGATACATGTAGCTCAGTGTCGGTCGGTGCCGTTTAAGATTAAAGGGGAAATATTTAAAAAATGTATGAGCCTTATTTCTATTACATCATATTGGATGACTGTCATTCATAATCCATTCACCCAGTTCAATGTAACAGCAAGAGGTTTAGGCTACTACACGGTACTCAAATTTTCCCTATATCCATCATTAGGTTGCTACAACGTCGAGAATTTTGAGGAATCAAGGTGACAGACAGTGACACATTCAATACCACCTGGCACACTCTTGCCTGCATCTAGCTGATCTAGGGAATAATCATCATCCCACTTCTGACACATGTTTGAGGTAGCCTAGTGGTTAGAGTGTTGGGCTAGCAACCAAAGGGTTGCTGGATCAAATATGTTGTTCTGCCCCTGAACAAGGCAGTTAACTCACTGTTCTCCAGTAGGCAGTCATTGTAAATAATAGCTTGTTCTTAACTGACTTGCCTAGTTTAATAAAGGTAAAAATTGTCCAACTGTTGCAAAATCTGAAATTCTATTGCACAAATTCTGGTATTTTTTTATCTCCATTTGCTTTCGTTTAAGAAATGTTTTTCAACAGAATCGGCAGAATGAATACACCCTTGATCACTTACAAACCCAGTTCACTTTCATAGCAGCCATACACAAAACAGTATTATCACCCTGCTCGTTGTATATACCATACAATTTATTCTCGCCACTATCTATGTGCTCTCCTCCTTTTCCTTTTCGCCTGTGGACTTCAGCTGTCTAAGCCAAACCGTCATATCATGACCGCTATAACTGCTACACACAGCCTACATCGTTGTCACGTCATAGTCAGCGTAGCTACAAAAACTAACGCATTAGTAAACCTGTTAGCTACAATCATGCAGTACAGTGTTCATTCAGAAAGCAATAACAAACAAAAAAGATTTTCTGTACAAAATTTTGGCCGGTTGTAAGGAAATTGAAAGCTGTGAAAACGACCCGACATGTTTCTGATATGATTTCATTTCGGCTTGTATGCATATTTTATATGGTTGAAATGCTATCAGCTTTTATGATGTTGATAAAGGAAGCACCTCAACAGATGATATCTAACTGCACATCTGTTCTTTCAAGATGCTGAAAGAAATCAATTATATTTCTCCACTCCAGTTCCAAAGTCCACATTGCAAATTAGACTACATTTGGTGTATCTCAAATGCTAAATTCTGCAGGAGTTGTTGGCTGCTTTTCCTTCACTCTGCAGTCCAACTCATCCCAAGCCCTCTCAGTTGGGTTGAGGTTGGGTGATTGTGGAGGCCAGGTCATCTGATGCAGCACTCCTTCACTCTGCAGTCCAACTCATCCCAAGCCCTCTCAGTTGGGTTGAGGTTGGGTGACTGTGGAGGCCAGGTCATCTGATGCAGCACTCCATCACTCTCCTTCTTGGTCAAATAGCCCTTACACAGCCTGGAGGTGTGTTGGGTCATTGTCCTATTGAAAAACAAATGATATTCCCACTAAGAGCAAAACAGATGGGATGGAGTATCGCTGCAGAATACTGTGGTAGCCATGCTGGTTAAGTGTGCCTTGAATTCTAAATAAATCACAGACTGTGTCAACAGCAAATCACCCCCACACCATCACACCTCCTCCTCCATGCTTCATGGTGGGAACCACACATGCAGAGATCATCTGTTCACCTACTCTACGTCTCACAAAGACACGGTGGTTGGAACCAAAAATCCCAAATTTGGACTCATCATACCAAAGGACAGATTTTGACCGATCTAATGTCCATTGCTTGTGTTTCTTGGCCCAAGCAAGTCTCTTCTTCTCATTTGTGTCCTTTAGTAGTGGTTTCTTTGCAGCAACCATGAAGGCCTGATTCACGCAGTCTCCTCTGAACAGTTGATGTTGAGATGTGTCTGTTACTTGAAATCTGTAAAGCATTTATTTGGGCTGCAATCTGAGGCTGGTAACTCTAATGAACTTATTCTCTACAGTAGCTGTAACTCTGGGTCTTCCTTTCCTGCGGTGGTCCTCATGAGAGCCAAATTCACGATAGCACTTGATGGTTTTTGTGACTGCACTTGAAAAAGTGTTCAAAGTTCTGGAAATGTACCATATTACCATATGACGTTTCTCTTTGCTTATTTGAGCTGTTCTTGCCATAATATGGACTTGGTATTTTACCAAATTGGGCTATCTTCTGTTTAGCACCCCTACCTTGTCACAACGCAACTGATTGGCTCAAACGCATTAAGAAGGAAAGAAATTCCACAAATTAACTTTTCAAATCAAATTGTATTTGTCACATACACATGGTTAGCAGATGTTAATGCGAGTGTAGCGAAATGCTTGTGCTTCTAGTTCCGACAATGCAGTAATAACCAACAAGTAATCTAGCTAACAATTCCAAAACTACTACCTTATAGACACAAGTGTAAGGGGATAAAGAATATGTACATAAAGATATATGAATGAACACTTTTTTCCGGTTCCGGGTTGGAGCGAGCGGTCGCATTCGCACTTCGCTCTGCAGGTTGTATAACTTTTTCTTTTTTTTTTTTATATATTTATATATTATATATTATTTTTCATTACATTTCATTATAGTACAACGGTTGATTTGTCTAATCTTAGCAATTCTTCTTAGCTAGCTACATAGCCGTCCTTGTATCAGAGATAATTGCATAATTATCGTATTTCGTCGCCCTAACGTAGCCTTCACTGCTATTCGCCCAGGAGCTAGCAAGCGCTAGCTAACGCACACAGATTAGCATCACTGTAGTGCTATTCACTCAACTGTACGACTTGATTAGTCTAGTGTTAGCTAGCTACATAGCTGTCTTTGTTTCCAAGATAATTGTGTAGTTTAGTGTGTGTAGCCTTGGAGTGATTATCTTAATTCACTGAGGTTCGCTAGCCAGCTATTTGTCGTCCTTAACGTAGGAGACTCTGCTAGCTAGCCAACAGCTAACAGCTAACAGCTAGCCAACAACAACCCGGTCGCATTCCGCTTCGCTCCACAGTTAGTATCACATTTTCATTTCATTTCATTACAGTACAACGGTTTGATTTGTTTGATCGTAGCTAGCTACATAGCCGTCTTTGTTTCAAAGATAATTGTGTAGTCTAGAGCGATTTCCTAGGTTAGCTAGCCAGCTATTGTCGTTCTTTAACGCAACGTAACGAAACAACACTGCTAGCTAGCCAGCTAGCCCCCGATTAGCAGCACTGTAGAAACTATTACACTCAACGGAACGACTTGATTAGTGTAGTCTCAACAACGCAGCCACTGCCAGCTAGCCTACTTTAGCAGTACTGTATCATTTTAATCATTTTAGTCAATAAGACTCTTGCTACGTAAGCTTAACTTTCTGAACATTCGAGACGTGTAGTCCACTTGTCATTCCAATCTCCTTGCATTAGCGTAGCCTTTTCTGTAGCCTGTCAACTATGTGTCTGTCTATCCCTGTTCTCTCCTCTCTGCACAGACCATACAAACGCTCCACACCGCGTGGCCGCGACCACCCTAATCTGGTGGTCCCAGCGCGTACGACCCACGTGGAGTTCCAGGTCTCCGGTAGCCTCTGGAACTGCCGATCTGCGGCCAACAAGGCAGAGTTCATCTCAGCCTATGCCTCCCTCCAGTCCCTTGACTTCTTGGCACTGACGGAAACATGGATCACCACAGATAACACTGCTACTCCTACTGCTCTCTCCTCGTCCGCCCACGTGTTCTCGCACACCCCGAGAGCTTCTGGTCAGCGGGGTGGTGGCACCGGGATCCTCATCTCTCCCAAGTGGTCTTTCTCTCTTTCTCCCCTTACCCATCTGTCTATCGCCTCCTTTGAATTCCATGCTGTCACAGTTACCAGCCCTTTCAAGCTTAACATCCTTATCATTTATCGCCCTCCAGGTTCCTCGGAGAGTTCATCAATGAGCTCGATGCCTTGATAAGCTCCTTTCCTGAGGACGGCTCACCTCTCACAGTTCTGGGCGACTTTAACCTCCCCACGTCTACCTTTGACTCATTCCTCTCTGCCTCCTTCTTTCCACTCCTCTCCTCTTTTGACCTCACCCTCTCACCTTCCCCCTACTCACAAGGCAGGCAATACGCTTGACCTCATCTTTACTAGATGCTGTTCTTCCACTAACCTCATTGCAACTCCCCTCCAAGTCTCCGACCACTACCTTGTATCCTTTTCCCTCTCGCTCTCATCCAACACTTCCCACACTGCCCCTACTCGGATGGTATCGCGCCGTCCCAACCTTCGCTCTCTCTCCCCCGCTACTCTCTCCTCTTCCATCCTATCATCTCTTCCCTCTGCTCAAACTTTCTCCAACCTATCTCCTGATTCTGCCTCCTCAACCCTCCTCTCCTCCCTTACTGCATCCTTTGACTCCCTATGTCCCCTATCCTCCAGGCCGGCTCGGTCCTCCCCTCCCGCTCCGTGGCTCGACGACTCCTTGCGAGCTCACAGAACAGGGCTCTGGGCAGCCGAGCGGAAATGGAGGAAAACTTCGCCTCCCTGCGGACCTGGCATCCTTTCACTCCCTCCTCTCTACATTTTCCTCCTCTGTCTCTGCTGCTAAAGCCACTTTCTACCATTCTAAATTCCAAGCATCTGCCTCTAACCCTAGGAAGCTCTTTGCCACCTTCTCCTCCCTCCCGAATCCTCCCCCCTCCTCCCTCTCTGCAGATGACTTCGTCAACCATTTTGAAAAGAAGTTCGACGACATCCGATCCTCGTTTGCTAAGTCAAACGACACCGCTGGTTCTGCTCACACTGCCCTACCCTATGCTCTGACCTCTTTCTCCCCTCTCTCTCCAGATGAAATCTCGCGTCTTGTGACGGCCGGCCGCCCAACAACCTGCCCGCTTGACCCTATCCCCTCCTCTCTTCTCCAGACCATTTCCGGAGACCTTCTCCCTTACCTCACCTCGCTCATCAACTCATCCCTGACCGCTGGCTACGTCCCTCCCGTCTTCAAGAGAGCGAGAGTTGCACCCCTTCTGAAAAAACCTACACTCGATCCCTCCGATGTCAACAACTACAGACCAGTATCCCTTCTCTCTTTTCTCTCCAAAACTCTTGAGCGTGCCGTCCTTGGCCAGCTCTACCGCTATCTCTCTCAGAATGACCTTCTTGATCCAAATCAGTCAGGTTTCAAGACTAGTCATTCAACTGAGACTGCTCTTCTCTGTATCACGGAGGCGCTCCGCACTGCTAAAGCTAACTCTCTCTCCTCTGCTCTCATCCTTCTAGACCTATCGGCTGCCTTCGATACTGTGAACCATCAGATCCTCCTCTCCACCCTCTCCGAGTTGGGCATCTCCGGCGCGGCCCACGCTTGGATTGCGTCCTACCTGACAGGTCGCTCCTACCAGGTGGCGTGGCGAGAATCTGTCTCCTCACCACGCGCTCTCACCACTGGTGTCCCCCAGGGCTCTGTTCTAGGCCCTCTCCTATTCTCACTATACACCAAGTCACTTGGCTCTGTCATAACCTCACATGGTCTCTCCTATCATTGCTATGCAGACGACACACAATTAATCTTCTCCTTTCCCCCTTCTGATGACCAGGTGGCGAATCGCATCTCTGCATGTCTGGCAGACATATCAGTGTGGATGACGGATCACCACCTCAAGCTGAACCTCAGCAAGACGGAGCTCCTCTTCCTCCCGGGGAAGGACTGCCCGTTCCATGATCTCGCCATCACGGTTGACAACTCCATTGTGTCCTCCTCCCAGAGCGCTAAGAACCTTGGCGTGATCCTGGACAACACCCTGACGTTCTCAACTAACATCAAGGCGGTGTCCCGTTCCTGTAGGTTCATGCTCTACAACATCCGCAGAGTACGACCCTGCCTCACACAGGAAGCGGCGCAGGTCCTAATCCAGGCACTTGTCATCTCCCGTCTTGATTACTGCAACTCGCTGTTGGCTGGGCTCCCTGCCTGTGCCATTAAACCCCTACAACTCATCCAGAACGCCGCAGCCCGTCTGGTGTTCAACCTTCCCAAGTTCTCTCTCACGTCACCCCGCTCCTCCGCTCTCTCCACTGGCTTCCAGTTGAAGCTCGCATCCGCTACAAGACCATGGTGCTTGCCTACGGAGCTGTGAGGGGAACGGCACCTCAGTACCTCCAGGCTCTGATCAGGCCCTACACCCAAACAAGGGCACTGCGTTCATCCACCTCTGGCCTGCTCGCCTCCCTACCACTGAGGAAGTACAGTTCCCGCTCAGCCCAGTCAAAACTGTTCGCTGCTCTGGCCCCCAATGGTGGAACAAACTCCCTCACGACGCCAGGACAGCGGAGTCAATCACCACCTTCCGGAGACACCTGAAACCCCACCTCTTCAAGGAATACCTAGGATAGGGTAAGTAAGGGTAAGTAATCCTTCTCACCCCCTTCTCTCCCCCAAAAAAAAAAAAAAAAAAAAAAAAAGATTTAGATGCAAGTGGCTGTTCCACTGGATGTCATAAGGTGTATGCACCAATTTGTAAGTCGCTCTGGATAAGAGCGTCTGCTAAATGACTTAAATGTAAATGTAAATGTAAATGATGGTACAGAGCGGCATAGGCAAGATACAGTAGATGGTATTGAATGCAGTATATACATATGAGATGAGTATGTAAACAAAGTGGCATAGTTAAAGTGGCTAGTGATACATGTATTACATAAAGATGCAGTAGATGATATAGAGTACAGTATATACATATACATATGAGATGAGTATGTAAACAAAGCGGCATAGTTAAAGTGGCTAGTGTTACATGTATTACATAAAGATGCAGTAGATGATATAGAGTACAGTATATACAGTGCCTTGCGAAAGTATTCGGCCCCCTTGAACTTTGTGACCTTTTGCCACATTTCAGGCTTCAAACATAAAGATATAAAACTGTATTTTTTTGTGAAGAATCAACAACAAGTGGGACACAATCATGAAGTGGAACGACATTTATTGGATATTTCAAACTTTTTTAACAAATCAAAAACGGAAAAATTGGGCGTGCAAAATTATTCAGCCCCTTTACTTTCAGGGGGGCCGAATACTTTCGCAAGGCACTGTACGTATACATATGAGATGAATAATGTAGGGTATGTAAACATTATATTAGGTAGCATTATTTAAAGTGGCTAGTGATATATTTTACATCATTTCCCATCAATTCCCATTATTAAAGTGGCTGGAGTTGAGTTAGTGTGTTGGCAGCAGCCACTCAATGTTAGTGGTGGCTGTTTAACAGTCTGATGGCCTTGAGATAGAAGCTGTTTTTCAGTCTCTTGGTCCCAGCTTTGATGCACCTGTACTGACCTCACCTTCTGGATGATAGCGGGGTGAACAGGCAGTGGCTCAGGTGGTTGTTGTCCTTGATGATCTTTATGGCCTTCCTGTGACATCGGGTGGTGTAGGTGTCCTGGAGGGCAGGTAGTTTGCCCCCAGTGATGCGTTGTGGAGAGCCTTACGGTTGTGGGCGGAGCAGTTGCCGTACCAGGCGGTGATACAGCCCGACAGGATGCTCTCGATTGTGCATCTGTAGAAGTTTGTGAGTTCTTTTGGTGACAAGCCGAATTTCTTCAGCCTCCTGAGGTTGAAGAGGCGCTGCTGCGCCTTCTTCACGATGCTGTCTGTGTGGGTGGACCAATTCAGTTTGTCTGTGATGTGTACGCCGAGGAACTTAAAACTTACTACCCTCTCCACTACTGTTCCATCGATGTGGATAGGGGGTGTTCCCTCTGCTGTTTCCTGAAGTCCACAATCATCTCCTTAGTTTTGTTGATGTTGAGTGTGAGGTTATTTTCCTGACACCACACTCCGAGGGCCCTCACCTCCTCCCTGTAGGCCGTCTCGTCGTTGTTGGTAATCAAGACTACCACTGTTGTGTCGTCCGCAAACTTGATGATTGAGTTGGAGGCGTACGTGGCCACGCAGTCGTGGGTGAACAGGGAGTACAGAAGAGGGCTCAGAACGCACCCTTGTGGGGCCCCAGTGTTGAGGATCAGCGGGGTGGAGATGTTGTTGCCTACCCTCACCACCTGGGGGCGGCCCGTCAGGAAGTACAGTACCCAGATGCACAGGGCGGGGTCGAGACCCAGCAATTGGCGTGAAGGATATTTAGCACATGTGTACAGTTATGCCCTAAAATATAGTCTTACCCACTAATGCCAGATAGCCTAAAACAGGGTTTTCCTGAATTTGACCCCTCTGGTGGTTTTATTTGACACCCCACGTAAATAAAAAATGAATTTTCATTTTTTTGCAGAAAAGACTATCAAGACACCAGGAAATCATATCCAGTTGATTTTAGTTTTGGAAATCTTTTCCCAAGTATTCCCACGCATTCAATTTGCAGTCTACAAAATATTGTTAATTATGTTTATTATTATTATGTTAATTATGTACCCTCCGGTCAAGAAAAAAATAATCCCGTGGCTGAATCTAGTTGATGATCCCTGGCTTAAAGTAATGAAAGAAAAACCTTAATGTAGACTATAGATATAAATTGCACAATAATTAATGTTTTCTCTTTAATCAATCCGCCCGCCACCCACCAATTTGGGGTGGTGCTCCCAAAGATGGTGGATTATAAAGATGACTAAAAAACATTTTAAAAAATGGTCACAGTTTCTGTCTTCTTAACCTGTCTAGGACTTGGGTTCCGCTAGTGGAAAGCTCCACAAACGATTATGTTAGGTCACCACCAACTCACAGAAAAACCCAGCCATTTTTCCAGCCAAAGAGAGGAGTAACAAAAAGCACAAATAGAGATAAAATGTATGACTAACCTTTGAGGATCTTCATCAGATGACACTCATAGGACTTCATGTTTCACGATACATGTATGTTTTGTCCGGTACAGTTGATATTTATATCCAAAAATCTTATTTTATATTGGCGTGTTACGCTCAGTAGTTCCACAACATGCAGTGATATTGCAGAGAGCCACATGAATTCACAGAAATACTCATTATAAATGTCGATGAAAATACAATTTTTAGACATGGAAATATAGATACATTTCTCCTTAATGCTACCGCTGTGTCAGATTTCAATAAAACTTTATGGAAAAAGCATAATCTGAGTACGGCGCTCAGAGCACAAACCAGCCAGAGAAATATCCGCCATGTTGGGTAGTCAACATTATTCATACATAGTATTAGAAATATTCACTTACCTTTGATGATCTTCATCAGAATGCACTCCCAGGAATCACAGGTCCACAATAAATGCTTGTTTTATTTGATAATGTCCATCATTTATGTCAATTTATGTCCAATAGCTTCTTTTGTTAGGGTGTTTGGTAAACAAATCCAAATACGCAATTTGTTCCATTCGGACGAAACGTTCAAAATGTTATATTACAGGTCGAAGAAACTTGTCAAACTAAGTATAGAATCAATCTTTAGGATGTTTTTATCATAAAAGTTCAATAATGTTCCAACCGGAGAATTCCATTGTCTGTTGAAAAGGAATGGAACAACAGCTACCTCTCAAGTGAAAGCGCGTGACTGAGAACGAGGCTGTAGGCAGACCATTGACTCAAAGAGCTCCCATCCAGCTCCACATCACAGTAGAATCCTCATTCAAGTTTCTAAAGATGGTTGACATCTAGTGGAAGCCGTAGGAAGTGCAACATAACCAATATCCCACTGTGTATTTAATAGGGGTGAGTTCAAATACTACAAACCTCAGATTTCCCACTTTCTGTTTGGATTTTTTCTCAGGTTTTTGCCTGCCATATGAGTTCTGTTATACTCACAGACATCATTCAAAAGGTTTTAGAAACTTCAGAGTGTTTTTATCCAATACTAATAATAATATGCATATATTAGCATCTGGGAAGGAGGCAGTTCACTCTGCGCACGCTATTCATCCAAAAGTGAAAATGCTGCCCCCTATTCCAAAGAAGTTTTAAGGGTTGGCTCTCTCATAGGCACCAATGCGGTAGTAGCTTGATCTGGTCTACTTAGTTCATTGACTGTATATGACTTGTTGTACTACTTGCTGTAGTCAACTATTCTCATTCTCTGATGTAACAAGTCTTTCTTTATTGTAAATGCATTTACTGTAAGAAAAATATATAAAAAAAATTAAAAAATAAAGTATTTATTACAAATCAATGCTTTGGTTTTCACTGTGGACCAATGTTGCAGTATTTACTATACACCAATAGTATGAACATTTATGTTAATATAGTTTCCCAACCATTTAATGTCTAAAAACAATTCTGTCACTTAAAGGCAGGGCTGGATAGTTATTTTACTAGTCGGATTACTGATGAAACTAACAGTTGGCTGCTCCCCGAGGCTCCTCTCACTATCCACACTGGACTCCAGGTCCCTCAGTTGGAACACGTTATTGATCAATCGGAGGGTCTCTTTCCTCACAGATGCCGATAACAGGAAGTACATCACAGGGTCCAGGCAACTGTTGAGGGCGGAGAGTAGCAACACCACTTCATTGGCTTTGTCGAAATTGCTCCTCTAGAAGCAGGAAGTGTCGCTGATCTGGGAGATGACGTAGAACACCGGGACCATGTGATAAGGGACGAAGCAGACGGTAAACAGGAAGAGGACGAAGAACGACTTCCTTGCTGTGCAGGTGTAGCGGGGGTGCCTTGGGGAAGTCCGGTTTCTCTCTCGACATCCTCAGCAGCCTGAGGCCGATTTTCCCATAAGACACCACAAGGAAGACAAACACGAGCCAGAACGTGACATTAATTAAACCCACTTGAGGATCATGGGTGTAATGGAGGCAAGGTCCAGGACCCGGATTGTCCCACAGATGGCGGAGCTCCATCTGGTGGCCTTGAGGTGGTACTGGCCCCTGGCGTCACACTGGATCTTCAGATAGCGATCCACACTGATCACCCCTAAAAAGGTGATACTGATGTACATATTCATATAGAAGAGGTTCCCCACTACCTTACAGAGGTTGGGGCCCAGGTCCCAGCGGTTTGCTTTACTGTGGTAGAGCACTCTGAATGGAAGACAAATGACCAGTAGCAGGTCGGCTAAAGCTACGTTGATGAGGAACACTCTGACAGAGTCATTTTTGGAGCCAGGATGTTGCCGGTCAGGCCCAAGAAGAAAAGGACTTAGTAAAGGACAGCTAGAGGGATCCGGAGGGAGATGTCGTCAAGGTGACCATGCTCCATGGGGTCAGGGATCATGGGCAAGAGGGTCGTGAAGGTTTTCTCCGTGGTGACGAGTGGGTGGGAGGAGTTGGAAAAGGGAAAGGCAGTGACGAATGGTGGGGAAGATGTTCATCATGATGTCGGTTTCACTCTTCAGTTCTCAGTCCTGCAGGACAAAGTGAAGAAAAATACAGTTTCAGCCAGAAACATTGTCTACCTCCTTAAATCAAACAAAAGTCAGTTTTTGGCGAGTGGGAAGCAGTTGTGTTTTGTTGTAACTCAATTCAGGATTAAGTTAATGTGTTTCTTGGTTCTTCCAGATAGTTCTCTTGGGAAAGTTCTTCGCTCTCATTAGTGCTGGTCTGTTTTGATGGCAGGAGGCCAAACTGGACGATTTAGGTCCAGATCAGCACCTAATCCACTAATCATTCATTATACATCACTCGGGCACTGAGCACATACTGCCCAGCTGACTGACCACTACTGACTACACTACCGGGCCTATAGGGAAACAAGAGGGGAATAACATACATTTTTACTTGAATTCTCAAGTGGCTAATTGAGGTAAAACAGTCATTCTGCTCATAGATTATGCATGTATCAACTACACATTGATACATCCTGCCCAAAGTGGGAGGTCTAAAAAATACAGAGTATGTCTTTAATTCAACAAAACCTTATCCCCTTGCAAAATACTTCAGAGACCCGCCAGTTACACCTTGAAATGGTTGGAAAATATTGTGGTTGGTATTTTGTAGCAGTGTAGTTCCATTACTTTGGGCTCTATCCAGTAAAAGAAAAGAGCTTGCTCTTTGCTCTGTGAGAATGTCATTTGGAATTGACGTAATCAAAGAAACAATGGGTTTGGTTTGAAATAAGAATGGCAACACAATAATTCACAACACAATCTCTCACAGTGTAACGATGGTCGTTGGTGGAATTAGACCAAGATGCAGCGTGGGGTAGGTTAATCATATTCTTTAATGATAACCCGCAAAACAAGAAAGAGAGAACCAACGAAACGTACAGCCTTGTAGGGCTCAACAGCAACAATACAAGATCCCACAACATAGGTGGGGAAAAAAGGCTAAAACGACAGCTGCCTCCGATTGGGAACCACACTCGGCCAAACGCAAAGAAATACAAAACATAGAATGCCCACCCAAATCACACCCTGACCAAACCAAATAGAGACATAAAAAGGCTCTCTAAGGGTCAGGGCGTGACACATAGCACATAAAGAAGAGGATTTTACCTTACCATTTAAATCTGGCAACAGCTTTTCATTCAATACACACAGTACTCACCGTGTGAATTGTGTCCATTTGAAATGTTGTTTCTCTTCTCTCTTTGTGAATGTGCTTTTGTGGCAAAATATCTCTTTCTCTCTCTCTCAGAGATTAATAGTTCCGCTTTCTTTTCTTAATCCAGTCGGTCTTTTATTTTCTTAATCCAGTCTATTTGTTATTTTCTTAATCCAGTCTGTCTTTTATTTTCTTAATCCAGTCTATTTTTTATTTTCTTAATCCAGTCTATTTGTTATTTTCTTAATCCAGTCTGTCTTTTATTTTCTTAATCCAGTCTATTTTTTATTTTCTTAATCCAGTCTATTTGTTATTTTCTTAATCCAGTCTGTCTTTTATTTTCTTAATCCAGTCTGCCTTTTATTTTCTTAATCCAGTCTGCCTTTTATTTTCTTAATCCAGTCTGTTTTTTATTTTCTTAATCCAGTCTGTCTTTTATTTTTTAATCCAGTCTGTCTTTTATTTTTTAATCCAGTCTGTCTTTTATTTTCTTAATCGTCTGTCTTTTATTTTCTTAATCCAGTCTGTTTTTTATTTTCTTAATCGTCTGTCTTTTATTTTCTTAATCCAGTCTGTCTTTTATTTTCTTAATCCAGTCTGTTTTTTATTTTCTTAATCGTCTGTCTTTTATTTTCTTAATCCAGTCTGTCTTTTATTTTCTTAATCCAGTCTGTTTTGCTCTAGCTTTTTCTCCCTCTTTCTTAGAAAAGTGGAGCTGTTCCAAATAGATGGCTGTAGTCGAAGGTTCCAGTTCTTTAGGTTCTCTTCTTTAGAACCCACAGTATCTGCTGTTCTTCCACTCTCTCTTTCCTCTCCTCTGCTTTGCCTCTAGCTATTAACAGCCTTCAGTTGTGCTCTAGTCTCGAAAGCTGTGAAACGTTAAAGTGCAAAATCTGATGAGGGCTCAGCCCACTGCTGATTACACATGCTAGAGCAACCACCAACAGCACAGACCGCCAATATACACTAATTATACAGCATACCTGAAGTATGCATATTATTTATATATAACCGCGATTGCAGATCTTTTTTATGCTGTGTCCCACCTAAAGCCTTTCTAATGTCATTGAGACCTTCTAGGTTATCGAAACAATGTTTTAGTAGCCACTATGGTTCAAGCATCAGCCCAGTTTTAATCTACCACCCAGGAACTAGCCGTAACCTAACCCTTGATCCAACCCACCATTTTGAGAAAAACAAAAAAATGGAATACTAAATAGAGACAAAAGTAACTTTGTGTCTGTGTTGAAAATGAGTTTGTGTTGCGTTTGTTGTCCTTGTATGAGAATATTGAAACGTATGTGTGGGTTCTTCATTGGAGCGAGTCTTCAAACAGCTGGTAGTGAAAGCAGCACTGTCTTCGATGTGTAGGTTTCTTTAATGATGTTTTAATGGCTGTAGCGGTCTAGGGCTAATGGCTAGGGCTGTGGCGGTCTAGGGCTAATGGCTAGGGCTGTAGCGGTCTAGGGCTAATGGCTAGGGCTGTGGCGGTCTAGGGCTAATGGCTAGGGCTGTGGCGGTCTAGGGCTAATGACTAGGGCTATGGCGGTCTAGGGCTAATGGCTAGGGCTGTGGCGGCCTAGGGCTAATGGCTAGGGCTGTGGCGGTCTAGGGCTAATGGCTAGGGCTGTGGCGGTCTAGGGCTAATGGCTAGGGCTGTGGCGGTCTAGAGCTAATGGCTAGGGCTGTGGTGGCCTAGGGCTAATGGCTAGGGCTGTGGCGGTCTAGGGCTAATGGCTAGGGCTGTGGCGGCCTAAGGCTAATGGCGAGGGCTGTGGTGGTCTAGGACTAATGGGTAGGGCTGTAGCGGTCTAGGGCTAATGGCTAGGGCTGTGGCGGTCATGACATTTTGGTAGACGGTTGTCATGCAAATAAAAAATAACTTCCGGACTTACACTAATTGACCGTTAATTAACATAAACACATTTTGCATCTCCAAGCTTCCACACGTAATATACAAGCCACTGATGTGGACCTTTAGAACATGTACATTTTAAAAAGTATAATAAATCCATTTAATATAGCCTACACAATCGTTATTTTAGACAGGTCTAAAGAACCATGATATGACGAAAATGTCAGAGGAAGGCCCAAAAAATAGTCATAGACTCCAGTTACCCAAGACATAGACTGTTCTCTCTGCTACTGCACGGCAAGTGGTACCGTAGCTCCAAGTCTAGGACCAAAAGGCTCCTTAACAGCTTCTACCCCCAAGCCATAAGACTGCTGAACAATAAATCAAATGGCCACCCTGTCTATTGAGACCCCCCCATTTGTTTTTATACTGCTGCTACTCGCTGTTTATTATCTATGCATAGTCACTTTACCCCTCTTCTACATGTACAAATTACTTAGACTAATCTGTACCCCCGCACATTGACTCTGTACCAGTACCCCCTATATTAAGCCTCGTTATTGTTATTTTATTGTGTTACTTTTTATTATTTTTTACTTTTGTTTATTTGGTAAATATTTTATTAACTCTTTCTTGAACTGCATTGTTGGTTAAGGGCTTGTAAGTAAACATTTCACTGGAAGGACGACACTTGTTGTGTTCGGTGCATGTGACAAATTAAGTTTGATTTGATGTAGCCTATTTCTCAAGAACAGAATAACATATTCTGAGTTGTCCTTATGTTAGGCCCTGATCGGGCTATGCCATATGGCTGTGGGCTACACTAGTTCATTTAGTTGTCCTTATGTTAGGCCCTGATCGGGCTATGCCATATGGCTGTGGGCTACACTAGTTCATTTAGTTGTCCTTATGTTAGGCCCTGATCGGGCTATGCCATATGGCTGTGGGCTACACTAGTTCATTTAGTTGTCCTTATGTTAGGCCCTGATCGGGCTATGCCATATGGCTGTGGGCTACACTAGTTCATTTAGTTGTCCTTATGTTAGGCCCTGATCGGGCTATGCCATATGGCTGTGGGCTACACTAGTTCATTTAGTTGTCCTTATGTTAGGCCCTGATCGGGCTATGCCATATGGCTGTGGGCTACACTAGTTCATTTAGTTGTCCTTATGTTAGGCCCTGATCGGGCTATGCCATATGGCTGTGGGCTACACTAGTTCATTTAGCAGACAAGATTTGCTTAGAACTGTGGCATTATTTTTATTTTACAGTATGACGAATACAACTGAACATAGCTGAGTAAAATAGAAAGGATATTTTCCCAAAATGTTTTCTGAGGGAATGCGCACATGCGGCTATTCTGTGTTGAGTGGTTAATAAAGAATCAGGTCATCCTATATGCTTAGTTTAGAGTTATTTATGCAACTGTAAAAATCCTTTCAATCTACACAATACCCCATAATGACAATGCAAAAATAGTTTTTAGAAATGTATGCAAATGTAAAAAAAAAAAAATTGAAACGGAAATATCACATTCACATAAGTATGCATAAGTATTCAGACCCTTTAGTCAGTGCTTTGTTAAAGCACCTTTGGCAGCGATTACAGCCTTGAGTCTTCTTGGGTATGACGCTTGGCACACCTGTATTTGGGGAATTTCTCCCATTATTCTCTGCAGATCCTCTCAAGCTCTGTCAGGGGAGCGTCACTGCATAGCTATTTTCAGGTCTCTCCAGAGATGTTCTATCGTGTTCAAGTCCGGGCTCTGGCTGGGCTACTCAAGGACATTCAGAATCTTGTCCTGAAGCCACTCCTGCGTTGTCTTGGCTGTGTGCTTAGAGTTCTTGTCCTGTTGGAAGGTGAACCTATCGCCCCATGTCTGAGGTCCTGAGTGTTCTGGAGCAGGTTTTCATCAAGGATCTTTTTGTACTTTGCTCCGTTCATCTTTCCCTTGATCCTAACTAGTCTCCCAGTCCCTGCCACTGAAAATCATCCCCACAGCATGATGCTGCCACCACCATTCTTCACCGTAGGGATGGTGCCTGGTTTCCTCCAGACGTGATGCTTGGCGTTCAGGCCGAAGAGTTCAATCTTGGTTTCATCAGACTAAAGAATCTTGTTTCTCATGGTCTTAGAGTCCTTTACGTAACTTTTGGCAAACTCCAAGCAGGCTTTCATGTGCCTTTTACTGAGGAGTGGCTTCCGTCTGGCCCCTCTACCATAAAGGCCTGATTGGTGGAGTGCTGCAGAGATGGTCCTTCTGGAATGTTCTCCCATCTTTACAGAGGAACTCTGTCAGAGTGAACATCTGGTTCTTGGTCTCCCCCGATTGCTCAGTTTGGCCGGGCGGCCAGCTCTAGGAGTCTTGGTGGTTCCAAACTTCTTCCATTTAAGAATGATGGAGGCCACTGTGTTCTTGGGGACCTTCAATGCTGCTGAATTTCTTTGGTTATATTCCCCATATCGGTGCCTCGACACAATCCTGTCTCTGAGCTCTACGGACAATTCCTTCGACCTCATGGCTTGGTTTTTGCTCTGACATGCATTGTCAACTGTGGGACCTTATTGTGCATAGATTGATGAGGATTTTCATTTTATCTAATCAATTTTAGAATAAGGTTGTAAAGTAACAAAATGCGGAAAAGGGGAAGGGGTCTGAATACTTTCCGAAAGCACTGTATGTTATAGTAGCTACTGTATTCTATAAAATCATTTATACATGTTCTCTCTCTCTCGCTCCCCCCCCACCCCGTCATCCAGCCCCATTGTGTCCTCCTGGCGTCTAAAGAGAACAGCGCTCCAGTGAAGCTGGGAGGGTTTGGCGTGGCCATCCAACTGGGAGAGTCAGGACTGGTGGCTGGAGGTAAGCAACGCAATGCATGCTGGAAATGTCTGGCTGTCACGCTCTGTCCAAGATCCACACTAGCATACCACATGGAAAGAAGAAGAATGTACTGGCGCCATGTCTTCTAAATGGTATGCTAGTGTGGATATTGTAAAAGGAGGCTATATCGTGTTTTACAGATGTAGGATCTTAGTTTAATTACCCTGATGGAAGATAACTTTTGTGCAATGCAGGAAATGTAAAACCTGTAGTGTATTTGAGGTTTAAAAAGGCTTATGTTTGTCATTTCCACCTTAAAATTTCAGACTTGATTTTCCCATACAAGCAATGTACCAACCCCCTACAAAAGTGTCCATTAATTACAATCCACATAATAATTTACATTTCCTCTTGGTGCAGGACTATTTTCCTGCTGTTGCAAACTGGCTCAAGATCTCACACCTGTATGTTCCAATATCCACACTAGTAAACCATTTAGAATGCATGGCCAGTGTTTATGCTAGTGAGTAACATAGCTTCTCACTTCTCGCTCTGATTTCTCAAAATCAGAAATGCTACAACGTTTATCAACGTAATCTGTACTTGCAAACTTGTACTTTTCATATTTTTTCTGCTGTTTGTACAAACATTTCAGACATAGGTCAGAGAGTATCTGGGCTTCATGGGTTCATTAATAATACAACCAAATAAATGGGAAATATCGGCACCATCTAATCGGACAAACTTTGGGGTGAACTATCTCTTCAATGTCTTTGCCACATGTACCAGCTGTATGAATTAATTGTTAAGTTAACATCACCTTTAAATGAGTGTTTTAACAGCAGCCAAAATAAACATACACACTGTGTTCCACAGTGCTATCCATTCACACTGACTCAGGAAGAACTAGAAATGTATCTTCATCCCTGTAATGCATTACTCATATCAATGACATATATAAGCTTTCTTCAGACGATGGTTTGACTAGGTGACCCAATAACCCAACTTCCTCTTACTAACCACGACTCTGTTGTTCATCTGAAACAGTTCCCTATGTGTTTTAACTTGAATGTGAGAATGTTGAGCCAGTAACTGAAAGGTTGCATGTAACTCCAGAGGTGTCGTACCACTATGCCTGACCCTGTAAAACAATACATTTCAAAATCAAATCAAATCTAATTTTATTTGTCACATACACATGGTTAGCAGATGTTATTGCGAGTGTAGCGAAATGCTTTTGCTTCTAGTTCCGACCATGCAGTAATATCTAACAAGTAATCTAACCTAACAATTTCACAACTACCTTATACACACAAGTGTAAAGGAATGAATTAGAATATGTACATAAAAATATATGAATGAGTGATGGCCGAACGGCATAGGCAAGATGCAGTAGATGGTATAGAGTACAGTATATACATATGAGATGAGTAATGTAGGGTATGTAAACATTATATAAAGTGGCATTGGTGAAAGTGGCTAGTGATAAATTTATTACATCAATGTTTCCATTATTAAAGTGGCTGGAGTTGAGTCAGTATGTTGGCAGCAGCCACTCAATAACAGTCTGATGGCCTTGAGATAGAAGCTGTTTTTCAGTCTCTCGGTCCCCGCTTTGAATCACATTTACTGACCTCGCCTTCTGGATGATAGCGGGGTGAACAGGCAGTGGCTCGGGTGGTTGTTGTCCTTGATGATCTTTATGGCCTTCCTGTGACATCGGGTGGCGTAGGTGTCGTGGAGGGCAGGCAGTTTGCCCTCGGTGATGCGTTGTGCAGACCTCTGGAGAGCCTTACGGTTGTGGGCGGAGCAGTTGCCGTACCAGGCAGTGATACAGCCCGACAGGATGCTCTCGATTGTGCATCTGTAAAAGTTTGTGAGTGTTTTTGGTGACAAGCCAAATTTCTTCAGCTTCCTGAGGTTGAAGAGGCGCTGCTGCACCTTCTTCACCACGCTGTCTGTGTGGGTGGACGAATTCAGTTTGTCCGTGATGTGTATGCCGAGGTATTTCCACCCTCTCCACTACTGTCCTGTTGATGTGGATAGGGGGGGTGCTCCCTCTGCTGTTTCCTGAAGTCCACAATCATCTCCTTAGTTTTGTTGACGTTGAGTGTGAGGTTATTTTCCTGACACCACACTCGGAGGGCCCTCACCTCCTCCCTGTAGGCCGTCTCGTCATTGTTGGTAATCAAGCCTACCACTGTAGTGTCGTCTGCAAACTTGATGATTGAGTTAGAGGTGTGCATGGCCACGCAGTCATGGGTGAACAGGGAGTACAGGAGAGGACTGAGAACGCACCCTTGTGGGGCCCCAGTGTTTAGGATCAGCGGGGTGGAGATGTTGTTACCTACCCTCACCACCTGGGGGTGGCCCGTCAGGAAGTCCAGGACCCAGTTGCACAGGGCGGGGTCGAGACCCAGGGTCTCAAGCTTAATGACGAGTTTGGAGGGTGCTATGGTGTTAAATGCTGAGCTGTAGTCGATGAACAGCATTCTTACATAGGTATTCCTCTTGTCCATGTGGATTAGGGCAGTGTGCAGTGTGATTGCGATTGCGTCATCTGTGGACCTATTGGGGCGGTAAGCAAATTGGAGTGGGTCTTGGATGTCAGGTAGGGTGGAGGTGATATGGTCCTTGACTAGTCTCTCAAAGCACTTCATGATGACGGAAGTGAGTACTATGTGGCGGTAGTCATTTAGCTCAGTTACCTTGGCTTTCTTGGGAACAGGAACAATGGTGGCCCTCTTGAAGCATGTGGGAACAGCAGACTGGGATAAGGATTGATTGAATATGTCCGTAAACACACCAGCCAGCTGGTCTGCGCATGCTCTGAGGACGCGGCTGGGGATGCCTTCTGGGCCTGCAGCCTTGCGAGGGTAAACACGTTTAAATGTTTTACTCACGTTGGCTGCAGTGAAGGAGAGTCCGCAGGTTTTAATAGCGGGCCGTGTTAGTGGCACTGTATTGTCCTCAAAGCGAGCAAAGAAGCTGTTTAGTTTGTCTGGGAGCAAGACATCATGGTCCGCGACGGGGCTGGTTTTCTTTTGTAGTCCGTGATTGACTGTAGACCCTGCCACATACCTCTCGTGTCTGAGCCGTTGAATTGCGACTCTACTTTATTTCTATACTGACGCTTAGCTTGTTTGATTGCCTTGCGGAGGGAACAGCTACACTGTATTCGGTCATGTTTCCGGTCACCTTGCTCTGATTAAAAGCAGTGGTTCGCGCTTTCAGTTTGCGCAAATGCTGCAATCAATCCACGGTTTCAGGATGGGAAATGTTTTAATAGGTCCTGTGGGTACAACATCACCGATGCACTTGCTATTAAACTCGCTCACCGAATCAGCGTATTCATCAATGTTGTTGTTCGACGCTATGCGGAACATATCCCAGTCCACGTTATCAAAGGAATCCGATTGGTCGGACCAGCGTTGAACAGACCTGAGCACGGGTGCTTCCTGTTTTAGTTTCTGTCTATAGCCTGGGAGCAACAAAATGGGATCGTGGTCAGCTTTTCCGAAAGGAGGGCGGGGGAGGGCCTTATATGCGTCGCGGAAGTTAGAATAACAATGATCCAGGGTTTTGCCAGCCCGGGTCGCGCAATTGATATGCTGTTAAATTTAATTTAATTTTTCAGATTAGCCTTGTTAAAATCCCCAGCTACAATAAATGCAGCCTCAGGATATATGGCTTCCAGTTTACATAGAGTCAAATTAAGTTCTTTGAGGGCCGTCGATGTGTCTGCTTGGGGGGGAATATACACGACTGTGATTATGATCGAAGAGAATTCTCTTGGGAGATAATGCGGTCTGCATTTGATTGTGAGGAATTCTGCACCTATCCGGTGTATGTTACAATAAAACATATACAAATGAATACAAAATTACATACAGTACATAACACCAAACATACATAACAACAAACATCCATGCATACAGTACATGGAACGATGTGCGCTGAGAGTTGGGAAGCAAGTTCAGGGAGTGAGTGATTTAATAAATAAACGTAACATCATACAAAACAAGAAACCACGAACAACATACAGACATGACACAGAAACAGAAACAATGACGCCTGGGGAAGGAACCAAAGGGAGTGACAAATATAGGGAAGGAACCAAAGGGAGTGACATATGTAGGGAAGGAACCAAAAGGACTGACATATATAGGGAAGGAACTAAAGGGTGTGACAAATATAGGGAAGGAACCAAAGGGAGTGACATATGTAGGGAAGGAACCAAAAGGACTGACATATATAGGGAAGGAACTAAAGGGTGTGACAAATATAGGGAAGGAACCAAAGGGAGTGACATATATAGGGAAGGAACTAAAGGGAGTGACATATATAGGGAAGGAACCAAAGGGAGAGACGTATATAGGGAAGGAACCAAAGGGAGTGACATATATAGGGAAGGAACCAAAGGGAGTGACATATATAGGGAAGGAACCAAAGGGAGTGACCTATATAGGGAAGGAACCAAAGGGAGTGACATATATAGGGAAGGAACCAAAGGGAGTGACCTATATAGGGAAGGAACCAAAGGGAGTGACCTATATAGGGAAGGAACCAAAGGGAGTGACATATATAGGGAAGGAACCAAAGGGAGTGACCTATATAGGGAAGGAACCAAAGGGTGTGACAAATATAGGGAAGGAACCAAAGGGAGTGACATATATAGGGAAGGAACTAAAGGGAGTGACATATATAGGGAAGGAACCAAAGGGAGTGACATATATAGGGAAGGAACTAAAGGGAGTGACATATATAGGGAAGGAACCAAAGGGAGAGACGTATATAGGGAAGGAACCAAAGGGAGTGACATATATAGGGAAGGAACCAAAGGGAGTGACCTATATAGGGAAGGAACCAAAGGGAGTGACATATATAGGGAAGGAACCAAAGGGAGTGACCTATATAGGGAAGGAACCAAAGGGAGTGACATATATAGGGAAGGAACCAAAGGGAGTGACCTATATAGGGAAGGAACCAAAGGGAGTGACATATATAGGGAAGGAACCAAAGGGACTGACATATATAGGGAAGGAACTAAAGGGAGTGACATATATAGGGAAGCAACCAAAGGGAGTGACCTATATAGGGAAGGAACCAAAGGGAGTGACATATATAGGGAAGGAACCAAAGGGAGTGACCTATATAGGGAAGGAACCAAAGGGAGTGACATATATAGGGAAGGAACCAAAGGGAGTGACCTATATAGGGAAGGAACCAAAGGGAGTGACATATATAGGGAAGGAACCAAAGGGAGTGACCTATATAGGGAAGGAACCAAAGGGAGTGACATATATAGGGAAGGAACCAAAGGGACTGACATATATAGGGAAGGAACCAAAGGGAGTGACATATATAGGGAAGGAACCAAAGGGAGTGACATATATAGGGAAGGAACCAAAGGGAGTGACCTATATAGGGAAGGAACCAAAGGGAGTGACCTATATAGGGAAGGAACCAAAGGGAGTGACATATATAGGGAAGGAACCAAAGGGAGTGACCTATATAGGGAAGGAACCAAAGGGAGTGACATATATAGGGAAGGAACCAAAGGGAGTGACATATATAGGGAAGGAACCAAAGGGAGTGACCTATATAGGGAAGGAACCAAAGGGAGTGACATATATAGGGAAGGAACCAAAGGGAGTGACATATATAGGGAAGGAACCAAAGGGAGTGACCTATATAGGGAAGGAACCAAAGGGAGAGACATATATAGGGAAGGAACCAAAGGGAGTGACATATATAGGGAAGGAACCAAAGGGAGAGACATATATAGGGAAGGAATCAAAGGGAGTGACATATATAGGGAAGGAACCAAAGGGAGAGACATATATAGGGAAGGAACCAAAGGGAGTGACATATATAGGGAAGGAACCAAAGGGAGAGACATATATAGGGAAGGAACCAAAGGGAGAGACATATATAGGGAAGGAATCAAAGGGAGTGACATATATAGGGAAGGAACCAAAGGGAGAGACATATATAGGGAAGGAACCAAAGGGAGTGACCTATATAGGGAAGGAACCAAAGGGAGTGACATATATAGGGAAGGAACCAAAGGGAGTGACCTATATAGGGAAGGAACCAAAGGGAGTGACATATATAGGGAAGGAACCAAAGGGAGTGACATATATAGGGAAGGAACCAAAGGGAGAGACATATATAGGGAAGGAACCAAAGGGAGTGACATATATAGGGAAGGAACCAAAGGGAGTGACATATATGGGGAAGGAACCAAAGGGAGAGACATATATAGGGAAGGAACCAAAGGGAGTGACATATATAGGGAAGGAACCAAAGGGAGTGACATATATAGGGAAGGAACCAAAGGGAGTGACATATATAGGGAAGGAACCAAAGGGAGTGACATATATAGGGAAGGAACCAAAGGGAGTGACCTATATAGGGAAGGAACCAAAGGGAGTGACATATATAGGGAAGGAACCAAAGGGAGTGACATATATAGGGAAGGAACCAAAGGGAGTGACCTATATAGGGAAGGAACCAAAGGGAGAGACATATATAGGGAAGGAACCAAAGGGAGTGACATATATAGGGAAGGAACCAAAGGGAGAGACATATATAGGGAAGGAATCAAAGGGAGTGACATATATAGGGAAGGAACCAAAGGGAGAGACATATATAGGGAAGGAACCAAAGGGAGTGACATATATAGGGAAGGAACCAAAGGGAGAGACATATATAGGGAAGGAACCAAAGGGAGAGACATATATAGGGAAGGAATCAAAGGGAGTGACATATATAGGGAAGGAACCAAAGGGAGAGACATATATAGGGAAGGAACCAAAGGGAGTGACCTATATAGGGAAGGAACCAAAGGGAGTGACATATATAGGGAAGGAACCAAAGGGAGTGACCTATATAGGGAAGGAACCAAAGGGAGTGACATATATAGGGAAGGAACCAAAGGGAGTGACATATATAGGGAAGGAACCAAAGGGAGAGACATATATAGGGAAGGAACCAAAGGGAGTGACATATATAGGGAAGGTAATCAGGGAAGTGAATGTGTCCAGGTGAGCGTAACGATGGTGACAAGTGTTCGCCATAACAAGCAGCCTGGTGACCTAGAGGCCAGAGAAGGAGCACACGTGACAGTACATAACAACATACATACATACATACATACATACATACATACATACATACATACATACATACATACATACATACAGTACATAACAACAACCATGCATACATACAGTACATGACAACATACATACATACACAACCAGTCAAAAGTTTTAGAACACCTAATCATTTGCAGATTTTTCTTCATTTTTACTATTTTCTAAATTGTAGAATAATAGTGAAGACATCAAAACTATGAAATAACACATACGGAATCATGTAGTAACCAAATAAAGTATTTAACAAATCAAAATGTATATTTGAGATTCGAGGTCGACCGATTATGATTTTTCAACGCCGATACGGATTATTGGAGGACCAAAAAAGCCGATCCCGATTAATCGAACAATTTTTTAAAACGTATTTGTAATAATGACAATTACAACAATACTGAATGAAACACTTATTTTAACTTAATATAATACATCAATAAAATCAATTTAGCCTCAAATAAATAATGAAACATTAAATTTGGTTTAAATAATGCAAAAACAAAGTGTTGGAGAAGAAAGTAATATGTGCCAATATGCAAAATGTGCCATGTATGTGCCATGTAAAAATATGTGCCATGTAAAAATATGTGCCATGTAAAAAAGCTAACGGAACGTTTCAGTTCCTTGCTCAGAACATGAGAACATATGAAAGTTGGTGGTTCCTTTTAACACGAGACTTCAATATTCCCAGGTAAGAGGTTTTAGGTTGTAGTTATAATAGGAATTATAGGACTATTTCTCTCTATATGATTTGTATATCCTATACCTTTGACGATTGGATGTTCTTATAGGCACTATAGTTTTGCCAGTGTAACAGTATAGCTTCCGTCCCTCTCCTCGCCCCTACCTGGGCTCGAACCAGGAACACAACGACAAAAGCCACACTCGAAGCATAACTCCACTCCAAATCTAAAAGTGAGTGACGTTTGAAACAGTATTAGCGCACATCCAGCTAACTAGCTAGCCATTTCACATTGGTTACACAAGCCATTAGGCTGATAGGCTTGAAGTCATAAACAGCGCTGTGCTTGCGAAGAGCTGCTGGCAAAACGCATGAAAGTGCTGTTTGAATGAATGATTACGGGCCTGCTGTTGGCCAGTCAGACTTGCTCTATCAAATCCGACTTAATTACAACATAATAACACACAGAAATACGAGCCTTTGGTCATTAATATGGTAGAATCCGGAATCCATTTTGTAAACAAAACGTTTATTATTTCAGTGAAATACGGAACCGTTCTGTATTTTATCTAACGGGTGGCATCCCTAAGTCTAAATATTCTATTTACATTGCACAACCTTCAATGTTATGTCATAATTACGTAAAATTCTGGCAAATTAGTTCGCAATGAGCCAGGCAGCCCAAACTGTTGCATATACCCTGACTCCGCGTGCAATGAACGCAAGATAAATGACACAATTTCACCTGGTTAATATTGCCTGCTAAACTGGATTAGTAGTTATAACTAGTGATTATGATTGATTGTTTTTTATAAAATAAGTTTATGCTAGATAGCAATTTACCTTGGCTTCTACTGCATTCGCGTAACAGGCAGGCTCCTCGTGGAGTGTAATGATTAGAGCATTGGACTAGTTAACTGTTCAGTTGCAAGATTGGATCCCTGAGCTGACAAGGTGAAAATCTGTGTGCCCCTGAACAAGGCAGTTAACCCACCGTTCCTAGGCCGTCATTGAAAATAAGAATGTGTTCTTAACTGACTTGCCTAGTTAAATAAAGGTAAAATTTCAAAAAAATCCTATTAATCGGTCAACCTCTATTTGAGATACACCTATTCATTCAAAAGTTTTTCTTAATTTTTTTATATATTTTCTACATTGTCGAATAATAATGAAAACAAATAAAAATATATTTTACTTTTGAGATGCTTCAAATAGCCACCCGTTTCCTTGATGACAGCTTTGCACACTCTTGGCATTCTCACAACCAGCTCCACCTGGAATGCTTTTCCAACAGTCTTGAAGGGGTTCCCACATATGCTGAGCACTTGTTGGCTGCTTTTCCTTCACTCTGAGGTCCAACTCATCCCAAACCATCCCAATTGGGTTGGGGTCGGGTGATTGTGGAGGCCAAGTCATCTGATTCAGCACTCCATCACTCTCCTTCTTTGTCAAATAGCCCTTACACTGCCTGGAGGTGTGGTGTGTCATTGTCCTGTTGAAAAACAAATGATAGTCCCACTAAGCACAAACCAGATGGGATGGCATATCGCTACAGAATACTGTGGTAGCCATGCTGATGAAGTGTGCCTTGAATTCTAAATAAATCACTGACAGTGTCACCAGCAAAGCACCGTCACACCTCTTCCTCCATGCTTCATGGTGAGAACCACACATGCGGAGATCATCCGTTCACCTACTCTGCGTCTCACAAAGACATGGCGGTTGGAACCAAAAATCTCATATTTGGACTCATCAGTCCAAAGGACAGATATCCACCGGTCAAATGTCCATTGCTTGTGTTTCTTGGTGCAAGCTTCTTCTTTTTTGTGTCCTTTTAGAAGTGGTTTCTTTGCAGCAATTTGACAATGAAGGCCTGATTCACGTAGTCTCCTCTGAACAGTTGATGTTGAGATGTGTCTTTTACTTGAACTCTGTGAAGCATTTATTTGGGCTGTAATTTCCGAGGCTGGTAACTAATGAACTTATCCTCTGCAGCATAGGTAAATCTGGGTCTTCCTTTCCTGTGGCGGTCCTCATGAGAGCCAGTTTCATCGTAGCGCTTGATGGTTTTTGCGACTGCACTTTTGACTGACCTTCATGTCTTAAAGTAATAATGGACTGTTGTTTCTCTTTGTTTATTTTAGCTGTTCTTGCCATAATATGGACTTGGTCTTTTACCAAATAGGGCTATCTTCTGTATACCACCCCTACCTTGTCACAACATAACTGATTTGCTCAAACGCATTGAGAAGGAAAGAAATTCCACAAATTAACTTTTAACAAGGCACACCTGTTAATTGAAATGCATTCCAGGTGACTACCTCATGAAGCTGGTTGAGAGAATGCCAAGAGTGTGCAAAGCTGTCATCAAGGCAAAGGGTGGCTACTTTGAAGCATCTCAAAAGTAAAATCGAATTTTATTTGTCTTCACTCTTATTCGACAATGTAGAATTAAAAAATGTAAAATAAAGAAAAACCCTTGAATGAGTAGGTGTAAGCAAATTGTTGATTAGTACAGTACATACGTACATACTTACATGTATGTATCTCCTGAGTGGCACAGCTGTCTAAGGCACTGCATCTCAGTGCTAGAGCTGTCACTACAGTCCCTGGTTCGATTCCGGTATGTATCCCAACCGGCCGTGATTGGGAGTCCCATAGGGCGGCGCACAATTGGCCCAGCGTCTTCCGGATTAGGGTTTGGCTGGGGTAGGCCGTCGTTGTAAATAAGAATTTGTTCTTAACTGACTTAACTGACTAGTTAGTAAAGGTTAAATAAATAAAATAAAAATGCATACAGACCAACAAACATACATACATATTGTATTTCTCTCTCTCCCCTCCCAGGTCGTGTAGGCACGCCCCATTTCATGGCCCCAGAGGTGGTGAAGAGGGAACCGTATGGGAAGCCTGTAGATGTGTGGGGCTGTGGAGTCATCCTGTTCATCCTGCTATCTGGCTGCCTGCCATTCTACGGTACTAAGGAACGCCTGTTCGAAGCCATCTGCAGGGGAAAATACAAGGTAGTAGTTGATTCACAAAACGCCAGTAACACTGCTCAGTGTACCTACAGTATGGTATTAGTAGCCTTATCCTGAAAGCATCCATGTGTGCTTCTTTCTCTGTTTGTGTGTCTGTGCGTGTGTGTGTGTGTGTGTGTGTGTGTGTGTGTGTGTGTGTGTGTGTGTGTGTGTGTGTGTGTGTGTGTGTGTGTGTGTGTGTGTGTGTGTGTGTGTGTGTGTGTGTGTGTGTGTGTGTGTGTGTGTGTGTGTGTGTCCAGCTGAACCCCAGGCATTGGGGACATATCTCAGAGAGTGCTAAGGACCTGGTGAGACGGATGCTCATGCTAGATCCTGCAGAGAGAATCACTGTCTACGAGGCACTCAACCACCCCTGGCTCAAGGTACACACACACATATATATATACATACACACACATACACATATGTACACACACACACACACAAAAACACACTTTCTTCAACCACCCCTGGATCAATGTAGACACACACATAATGACTTCTTGGGCTAGTGATAGGCTAGTAAAGTGTGAGTGTGTGTATGTATGCGTGCGTGCGTGTGTGTGTTGATCAGGAGAGAGACCGTTATGCCTATAAGATCCACCTGCTAGAGACGGTGGAACAGCTGAGGAAGTTCAACGCCAGGAGAAAGCTCAAGGTTAGCTCCACAAATTCTACTTTCCTTTTCTAGTTGGAATGACAATATGAGAGTTATTGTTTTGGAACGTTTGGTGCTAAAATGGAGGACGGTTTATCTAACTGTCTGTGTCTGTCTCAGGGAGCCGTACTGGCAGCAGTCTCCAGTCACAAGTTTAACTCCTTTTATGGAGACCCACCAGAGGAGATGTCTGACTTCCCTGAAGACCCCACATCCTCAGGTAGAAGGAACACACGCACGCACGCACGCACACACGCGCACACACACACACACACACACACACACACACACACACACACACACACACACACACACACACACACACACACACACACACACACACACACATACATACATACATACATACATACATACATACATACATACATACATACATACATACATACATACATAAACAAACACACACCTACACACACCAACACACACACAGAAACATCAACACAGACACACCCATGACAACAAAGCTGTTACCACAGCGAGGTGAAAATCCAGAGACACTACTATCATTCACGAAGAGGCAGTCCAGGGGCCTTCCGAGTGGTGTAGCAGTCTAAGAGGTCCAGGGGCCTTCCGAGTGGCGTAGCAGTCTAAGAGGTCCAGGGGCCTCCCGAGTGGCGTAGCAGTCTAAGAGGTCCAGGGGCCTTCCCGAGTGGCGTAGCAGTCTAAGAGGTCCAGGGGCCTTCCGAGTGGCGTAGCAGTCTAAGAGGTCCAGGGGCCACCCGAGTGGCGTAGCAGTCTAAGAGGCGTTACTAAGGTCCAGGGGCCTCCCGAGTGGCGTAGCAGTCTAAGAGGTCCAGGGGCCTCCCGAGTGGCGTAGCAGTCTAAGAGGCGTTACTAAGGTTCTAGGGTTCATATCCCGGGCTGTCCCACAACAGCCTATAGTCCTATAGTACGGCGCACAATTGGCCCATTGTCGTCCGGGTTAGGGGAGGGTTTGGCCCATTGTCGTCCGGGTTAGGGGAGGGTTTGGCCCAGCGTCGTCCGGGTTAGGGGAGGGTTTGGCCCAGCGTCGTCCGGGTTAGGGGGAGGGTTTGGCCCAACGTCGTCCGGGTTAGGGGAGGGTTTGGCCCAGCGTCGTCTGAGTTAGGGGAGGGTTTGGCCCAGCGTCTTCCGGGTTAGGGGAGGGTTTGGCCCAGCGTCGTACGGGTTAGGGGAGGGTTTGGCCCAGCGTCGTTCGGGTTAGGGGAGGGTTTGGCCGGTGGGGCTTTACTTGACTCTTCGTGCTCTAGCAACTCCTTGTGGCGGGCCTGGTGCCTGCGGGCTGACCCCAATGCCAGTTGAACGGTCAATGGAAGAGGCAGTCCTGTGTCCTATGAGGTTTTGTCTTTTTCAAGGTGTTGTTTTCACAAAGAAAGTATATCTGTTATCATCTATGCATAAGTCACATGAATAACTCTATCCACATGTACATGTTACCTCGATTACCTTGACTAACCGGTGCCCCCACACATTGACTCTGTACCGGTACCCCCTGTATATAGCCTCGCCATTGTTATTTTACTGCTGCTCTTTAATTATTTGTTACTTTTATTTCCTTTTTTTCTTTTTTTTTCTTCTTAAAACTGCATTGTTGGTTAAGGGCTTGTAATTAAGCATTCCATTGTTGTATTCAGCGCATGTGACAAATAAGTTTGATTTGATTTTTGTCTAGTAACCTAACTCTTACACAGGTTTCTCAAACTTCAGTCCTGGACTGGGTACTGTACTGGGCCTGCAGGCTTTTGTTCCAGTCCATCAGTAGTACACCTGCTTTGAAAAAATCTATAAATCATTGTCTCTAGACTGAAGAACATGATTAATTGATCATTTAAATAAGGTGTGTTACAGCAAGAGTGGAGTCTCTAACCTCTGACACAGTACTGCTGTTATTTTTGTTGGACTAACAAGTCAATTCAGCATCTCAGAAATGTTTGGGTGGTCTGCACTGTTTAGTCAGGGAATGTTTTCAGGGAATGTTTCAGGGAATGTTTTCAGTGAATGTTTTCAGAGAATGTTTCAGTGAATGTTTCAGTGAATGTTTCAGGGAATGTTTTCAGAGAATGTTTCAGTGAATGTTTTAGGGAATGTTTTCAGTAAATGTTTTCAGAGAATGTTTCAGTGAATGTTTCAGGGAATGTTTTCAGATAATGTTTCAGTGAATGTTTCAGGGAATGTTTTCAGTAAATGTTTTCAGAGAATGTTTCAGTGAATGTTTCAGGGAATGTTTTCAGATAATGATTCAGTGAATGTTTCAGGGAATGTTTTCAGTAAATGTTTTCAGAGAATGTTTCAGTGAATGTTTCAGATAATGTTTTCAGGGAATGTTTTCCGGGAATGTTTCCAGAGAATGTTTCAGGGAATGTGTTCTGGGAATGTTTCAGGGAATGTTTTCAGTGAATGTTTCAGTGAATGTTTCAGGGAATGTTTTCAGATAATGTTTCAGTGAATGTTTCAGGGAATGTTTTCAGTAAATGTTTTCAGAGAATGTTTCAGTGAATGTTTCAGATAATGTTTCAGATAATGTTTTCAGGGAATGTTTTCCGGGAATGTTTTCAGAGAATGTTTCAGATAATGTTTTCAGGGAATGTTTTCCGGGAATGTTTTCAGATAATGTTTCAGGGAATGTGTTCAGGGAATGTTTCAGGGAATATTGTCAGAGAATGTTTCAGGGAATGTTTTCAGGGAATGTTTTCAGTAAATGTTTTCAGAGAATGTTTCAGTGAATGTTTCAGATAATGTTTCAGATAATGTTTTCAGGGAATGTTTTCCGGGAATGTTTTCAGAGAATGTTTCAGGGAATGTGTTCAGGGAATGTTTCAGTGAATGTTGTCAGAGAATGTTTCAGGGAATGTTTTCAGGGAATATTTTCAGAGAATGTTTCAGGGAATGTGTTCAGGGAATGTTTCAGGGAATGTTGTCAGAGAATGTTTCAGGGAATGTTTTCAGAGAATGTTTCAGTGAATGTTTCAGGGAATGTTTTCAGATAATGTTTCAGTGAATGTTTCAGGGAATGTTTTCAGAGAATGTTTCAGGAAATGTGTTCTGGGAATGTTTCAGGGAATGTTTTCAGTGAATGTTTCAGTGAATGTTTCAGGGAATGTTTTCAGTGAATGTTTCAGTGAATGTTTCAGGGAATGTTTTCAGTGAATGTTTCAGTGAATGTTTCAGGGAATGTTTTCAGTAAATGTTTTCAGAGAATGTTTCAGTGAATGTTTCAGATAATGTTTCAGATAATATTGTCAGGGGATGTTTTCAGAGAATGTTTCAGTAAATGTTTCAGCCACAATTCCAGTTCTTATTTACCATTTTTGTGTCCATGTAGTGTAATGTAGTCCCTATATGACAATGACATGTAATCTGTAATGTGATTGTGTTGTTTGTGTTAATGCTGCCATGGTGATAGGACTACTAGTAGCAGAACGTAGGTATCCCTCCTCTAGGTATATACTGCTCTGTGTGTCTGTTCTCTAACTGTCTGTGTTGTCCCTAGTTCCCTAGCAGTAAACTATGAGATAGTTCTCTAGCAGTCAACTCTTAGATACTTCTCTAGCAGTCATCTCTGAGATAGTTCTCTAGCAGTCAACTCCGAGATAGTTCGCTAGCAGTCAACTCTTAGATAGTTCGCTAGCAGTCAACTCTTAGATAGTTCTCTAGCAGCCAACTCTGAGATAGTTCTCTAGCAGTCAACTCTGAGATAGTTATCTAGCAGTCAACTCTGAGATAGTTATCTAGCAGTCAACTCTGAGATAGTTCTCTAGCAGTCAACTCTTAGATAGTTCTCCAGCAGTCAACTCTGAGATAGTTCTCTAGCAGTCAACTCTGAGATAGTTCTCCAGCAGTCAACTCTGAGATAGTTCTCCAGCAGTAAACTCTGAGATGGACCTCTAGCAGTCATCTCTGAGATAGTTCTCTAGCAGTCAACTCTGAGATAGTTCTCTAGCAGTCAACTCTGAGATAGTTCTCCAGCAGTCAACTCTGAGATGGACTTCTAGCAGTCATCTCTGAGATAGTTCTCTAGCAGTCAGCTCCGAGATAGTTCTCCAGCAGTCAACTCTGAGATAGTTCTCCAGCAGTCAACTCTGAGATAGTTCTCCAGCAGTCATCTCTGAGATAGTTCTCCCGCAGTCAACTCTGAGATAGTTCTCTAGCAGTCAACTCTGAGATAGTTCTCCAGCAGTCAACTCTGAGACAGTTCTCTTGCAGTCAACTCTGAGATAGTTCTCTTGCAGTCAACTCTGAGATAGTTCTCCAGCAGTCATCTCTGAGATAGTTCTCTAGCAGTCAACTCTGAGATAGTTCTCTTGCAGTCAACTCTGAGATAGTTCTCCAGCAGTCAACTCTGAGATAGTTCTCCAGCAGTCATCTCTGAGATAGTTATCCCGCAGTCAACTCTGAGATAGTTCTCCAGCAGTCAACTCTGAGATAGTTCTCTTGCAGTCAACTCTGAGATAGTTCTCCAGCAGTCAACTCTGAGATAGTTCTCCAGCAGTCAACTCTGAGATGGACCTCTAGCAGTAATCTCTGAGATAGTTCTCCAGCAGTCAACTCTGAGATAGTTCTCCAGCAGTCAACTCTGAGATAGTTCTCTAGCAGTCAACTCTGAGATAGTTCTCCAGCAGTCAACTCTGAGATGGACCTCTAGCAGTCATCTCTGAGATAGTTCTCTAGCAGTCAGCTCCGAGATAGTTCTCCAGCAGTCATCTCTGAGATAGTTCTCCCGCAGTCAACTCTGAGATAGTTCTCCAGCAGTCATCTCTGAGATAGTTCTCCCGCAGTCAACTCTGAGATAGTTCTCTAGCAGTCAACTCTGAGATAGTTCTCTTGCAGTCAACTCTGAGATAATTCTCCAGCAGTCAACTCTGAGATAGTTCTCCAGCAGTCATCTCTGAGATAGTTCTCCAGCAGTCAACTCTGAGATAGTTCTCCAGCAGTCAACTCTGAGATAGTTCTCCAGCAGTCATCTCTGAGATAGTTCTCCCGCAGTCAACTCTGAGATAGTTCTCCAGCAGTCATCTCTGAGATAGTTCTCCAGCAGTCAACTCCGAGATAGTTCTCCAGCAGTCATCTCTGAGATAGTTCTCCAGCAGTCATCTCTGAGATAGTTCTCCAGCAGTCATCTCTGAGATAGTTCCCCAGCAGTCATCTCTGAGATAGTTCTCCAGCAGTCAACTCTGAGATAGTTCTCCAGCAGTCATCTCTGAGATAGTTCTCCAGCAGTCATCTCTGAGATAGTTCTCCAGCAGTCATCTCTGAGATAGTTCTCCAGCAGTCAACTCTGAGATAGTTCTCCAGCAGTCAACTCTGAGATAGTTCTCCAGCAGTCATCTCTGAGATAGTTCTCCAGCAGTCATCTCTGAGATAGTTCTCTAGCAGTCATCTCTGAGATAGTTCTCCAGCAGTCATCTCTGAGATAGTTCTCCAGCAGTCATCTCTGAGATAGTTCTCCAGCAGTCATCTCTGAGATAGTTCTCCAGCAGTCATCTCTGAGATAGTTCTCCAGCAGTCATCTCTGAGATAGTTCTCCAGCAGTCATCTCTGAGATAGTTCTCCAGCAGTCATCTCTGAGATAGTTCTCCAGCAGTCAACTCTGAGATAGTTCTCTAGCAGTCATCTCTGAGATAGTTCTCCAGCAGTCATCTCTGAGATAGTTCTCCAGCAGTCATCTCTGAGATAGTTCTCCAGCAGTCATCTCTGAGATAGTTCTCCAGCAGTCATCTCTGAGATAGTTCTCCAGCAGTCATCTCTGAGATAGTTCTCCAGCAGTCATCTCTGAGATAGTTCTCCAGCAGTCATCTCTGAGATAGTTCTCCAGCAGTCATCTCTGAGATAGTTCTCCAGCAGTCATCTCTGAGATAGTTCTCCAGCAGTCATCTCTGAGATAGTTCTCTAGCAGTCAGCTCCGAGATAGTTCTCCAGCAGTCAACTCTGAGATAGTTCTCCAGCAGTCAACTCTGAGATAGTTCTCCAGCAGTCATCTCTGAGATAGTTCTCCCGCAGTCAACTCTGAGATAGTTCTCTAGCAGTCAACTCTGAGATAGTTCTCCAGCAGTCAACTCTGAGACAGTTCTCTTGCAGTCAACTCTGAGATAGTTCTCTTGCAGTCAACTCTGAGATAGTTCTCCAGCAGTCATCTCTGAGATAGTTCTCTAGCAGTCAACTCTGAGATAGTTCTCTTGCAGTCAACTCTGAGATAGTTCTCCAGCAGTCAACTCTGAGATAGTTCTCCAGCAGTCATCTCTGAGATAGTTATCCCGCAGTCAACTCTGAGATAGTTCTCCAGCAGTCAACTCTGAGATAGTTCTCTTGCAGTCAACTCTGAGATAGTTCTCCAGCAGTCAACTCTGAGATAGTTCTCCAGCAGTCAACTCTGAGATGGACCTCTAGCAGTAATCTCTGAGATAGTTCTCCAGCAGTCAACTCTGAGATAGTTCTCCAGCAGTCAACTCTGAGATAGTTCTCTAGCAGTCAACTCTGAGATAGTTCTCCAGCAGTCAACTCTGAGATGGACCTCTAGCAGTCATCTCTGAGATAGTTCTCTAGCAGTCAGCTCCGAGATAGTTCTCCAGCAGTCATCTCTGAGATAGTTCTCCCGCAGTCAACTCTGAGATAGTTCTCCAGCAGTCATCTCTGAGATAGTTCTCCCGCAGTCAACTCTGAGATAGTTCTCTAGCAGTCAACTCTGAGATAGTTCTCTTGCAGTCAACTCTGAGATAATTCTCCAGCAGTCAACTCTGAGATAGTTCTCCAGCAGTCATCTCTGAGATAGTTCTCCAGCAGTCAACTCTGAGATAGTTCTCCAGCAGTCAACTCTGAGATAGTTCTCCAGCAGTCATCTCTGAGATAGTTCTCCGCAGTCAACTCTGAGATAGTTCTCCAGCAGTCATCTCTGAGATAGTTCTCCAGCAGTCAACTCCGAGATAGTTCTCCAGCAGTCATCTCTGAGATAGTTCTCCAGCAGTCATCTCTGAGATAGTTCTCCAGCAGTCATCTCTGAGATAGTTCCCCAGCAGTCATCTCTGAGATAGTTCTCCAGCAGTCAACTCTGAGATAGTTCTCCAGCAGTCATCTCTGAGATAGTTCTCCAGCAGTCATCTCTGAGATAGTTCTCCAGCAGTCATCTCTGAGATAGTTCTCCAGCAGTCAACTCTGAGATAGTTCTCCAGCAGTCAACTCTGAGATAGTTCTCCAGCAGTCAACTCTGAGATAGTTCTCCAGCAGTCATCTCTGAGATAGTTCTCTAGCAGTCATCTCTGAGATAGTTCTCCAGCAGTCATCTCTGAGATAGTTCTCCAGCAGTCATCTCTGAGATAGTTCTCCAGCAGTCATCTCTGAGATAGTTCTCCAGCAGTCATCTCTGAGATAGTTCTCCAGCAGTCATCTCTGAGATAGTTCTCCAGCAGTCATCTCTGAGATAGTTCTCCAGCAGTCATCTCTGAGATAGTTCTCCAGCAGTCAACTCTGAGATAGTTCTCTAGCAGTCATCTCTGAGATAGTTCTCCAGCAGTCATCTCTGAGATAGTTCTCCAGCAGTCATCTCTGAGATAGTTCTCCAGCAGTCATCTCTGAGATAGTTCTCCAGCAGTCATCTCTGAGATAGTTCTCCAGCAGTCATCTCTGAGATAGTTCTCCAGCAGTCATCTCTGAGATAGTTCTCCAGCAGTCATCTCTGAGATAGTTCTCCATCAGTCATCTCTGAGATAGTTCTCCAGCAGTCATCTCTGAGATAGTTCTCCAGCAGTCATCTCTGAGATAGTTCTCCAGCAGTCATCTCTGAGATAGTTCTCTAGCAGTCATCTCTGAGATAGTTCTCCAGCAGTCATCTCTGAGATAGTTCTCCAGCAGTCATCTCTGAGATAGTTCTCCAGCAGTCATCTCTGAGATAGTTCTCCAGCAGTCATCTCTGAGATAGTTCTCTAGCAGTCATCTCTGAGATAGTTCTCCAGCAGTCATCTCTGAGATAGTTCTCCAGCAGTCATCTCTGAGATAGTTCTCCAGCAGTCATCTCTGAGATAGTTCTCTAGCAGTCATCTCTGAGATAGTTCTCCAGCAGTCATCTCTGAGATAGTTCCCCAGCAGTCATCTCTGAGATAGTTCTCTAGCAGTCATCTCTGAGATAGTTCTCTAGCAGTCATCTCTGAGATAGTTCCCCAGCAGTCATCTCTGAGATAGTTCTCTAGCAGTCATCTCTGAGATAGTTCCCCACCAGTCATCTCTGAGATAGTTCTCTAGCAGTCATCTCTGAGATAGTTCTCCAGCAGTCATCTCTGAGATAGTTCCCCAGCAGTCATCTCTGAGATAGTTCTCCAGCAGTCATCTCTGAGATAGTTCCCCAGCAGTCATCTCTGAGATCCTGCCTACAGTATGTGTGCTTTGTGATTTGTGCATTTGTTGTTTTATTATTATTATTTGTCCCTTTAGCTTTATCATATTCAATGTATTCTCTTTTGTGCTACTGTTGTGTTGACTACATAACTGATGTGTGCGTGTGTGTGTGTGTGTGTGTGTGTGTGTGTGTGTGTGTGTGTGTGTGTGTGTGTGTGTGTGTGTGTGTGTGTGTGTGTGTGTGTGTGTGTGTGTGTGTGTGTGTGTGTGTGTGTGTGTCTGTGTCTGTGTGTGTCTGTACAGGGGCTGTGTCTCAGGTGCTGGACAGCCTGGAGGAGATCCATGCATTGACAGACTGCAGTGAGAAAGATATAGACTTCCTACACAGTGTCTTTCAAGATGAGCATCTACACACACTCCTAGATGTGAGTAGACACACACACACACACACACACACACACACACACACACACACACACACACACACACACACACACACACACACTATACAGATGCTACTTGAGAGGACTGCAAACACCTACACAACACACACACATACAGTATACGCATTCTACATGAGAGGACGGCAGGGCAGCCTAGTGGTTAGAGTGTTGGATTCGTAACGGAAAGTTTGCAAGTTCAAATCCCCGAGCTGACAAGGTACAAATCTATCATTCTGCCCCTGAACAGGCAGTTAACCCACTGTTCCTAGGCCGTCATTGAAAATAAGAATTTGTTCTTAACTGACTTGCCTAGTTAAATAAAGGTTCAAATGAATTTAAAAAATACACCTAGATGCCACTATCTGTCATGAGATGCCTCTCTATCTGTCATGAGATGCCTCTCTATCTGTCATGAGATGCCTCTCTATCTGTCATGAGATGCCTCTCTATCTGTCATGAGATGCCTCTCTATCTGTCATTGGATGCCTCTCTATCTGTCATTAGATGGCTCTCTATCTGTCATGAGATGCCTCTCTATCTGTCATTAGATGCCTCTCTATCTGTCATTAGATGCCTCTCTATCTGTCATGAGATGCCTCTCTATCTGTCATTAGATGCCTCTCTATCTGTCATGAGATGCCTCTCTATCTGTCATTAGATGCCTCTCTATCTGTCATGAGATGCCTCTCTATCTGTCATTGGATGCCTCTCTATCTGTCATGAGATGCCTCTCTATCTGTCATTGGATGCCTCTCTATCTGTCATGAGATGCCTCTCTATCTGTCATTAGATGCCTCTCTATCTGTCATGAGATGCCTCTCTATCTGTCATTGGATGCCTCTCTATCTGTCATTAAATGCCACTATCTGTTATTAGATGCCTCTCTATCTGTCATTAAATGCCACTATCTGTTATTAGATGCCACTATCTGTTATTAGATGCCACTATCTGTTATTAGATGCCACTATCTGTCATTAAATGCCACTATCTGTTATTAGATGCCACTATCTGTTATTAAATGCCACTATCTGTTATTAGATGCCTCTCTATCTGTCATTAAATGCCACTATCTGTTATTAGATGCCACTATCTGTTATTAAATGCCACTATCTGTTATTAGATGCCTCTCTATCTGTCATTAAATGCCACTATCTGTTGTTAGATGAGATGCCTCTCTATCTGTCATTAGATGCGACTCTATCTGTCATTAGATTTCTGTCTGCCTCTGTCTGCCCCCACTCTGTCTGCCTCTGGCTCTGTGTCCCCCTGTTTCTGTCTGCCTCTGTCTGCCTCTGTCTCTGTGTGCCCCTGTTTCTATCTGTCTGCCTCTGTCTCTATATGCCTCTGTCTCTATATGCGTCTGTCTCTCTCTGTCTGCCTCTGGCTGCCTCTGTCTGCCCCCACTCTGTCCGCCTCTGGCTTTGTCTGCCTCTGGCACTGTCTACCTCCCTCTGCCTCTGTGTCTGTCTACCTCTGTCTTCCTCTGTCTGCCTCTGCCTCTGTCTCTGTCTGCCTTTGTCTCTGTCTGCCTCATGTCTCTGTATGCCTCTATCTGCCTCTGTCTGCCTTTGTCTCTGTCTGCTTATGTCTCTGTATGCCTCTGGCTCTCACACACTTACGGCTCCATTCCAATACTCTAACTCCGGTCTGTCTGTAGGTCCTAGCTGACTACATTAACGGCTCCATTCCAATACGCTAACTCCCGTCTGTCTGTAGGTCCTAGCTGACTACATTAACGGCTCCATTCCAATACTCTAACTCCGGTCTGTCTGTAGGTCCTAGCTGACTACATTAACGGCTCCATTCCAATACTCTAACTCCCATCTGTCTGTAGGTCCTAGCTGACTACATTAACGGCTCCATTCCAATACTCTAACTCCCGTCTGTCTGTAGGTCCTAGCTGACTACATTAACGGCTCCATTCCAATACTCTAACTCCGGTCTGTCTGTAGGTCCTAGCTGACTACATTAACAGCTCCATTCCAATACTCTAACTCCCGTCTGTCTGTAGGTCCTAGCTGACTACATTAACGGCTCCATTCCAATACTCTAACTCCCGTCTGTCTGTAGGTCCTAGCTGACTACATTAACGGCTCCATTCCAATACTCTAACTCCGGGCCTGTCTGTAGGTCCTAGCTGACTACATTAACGGCTCCATTCCAATACTCTAACTCCTGTATGTCTGTAGGTCCTAGCTGACTACATTAACGGCTCAATTCCATTACGCTATTGGTGGGAGAAAGATTTTGCAAACATCATTGAGTTGAAGTTGATTTATAACCATATTGCCATGTTGTTCTTACAGAAAGAGAGGTGGTGAAAACAGTGGATAGTTTACTCTCTCTCAATTTCAATTCAATTCAAGGGCTTTATTGGCATGGGAAACATGTGTTAACATTGCCAAAGCAAGTGAGGTAGACAACATACAAAGTGAATATATAAAGTGAAAAACAACACAAATTAACAGTAAACATTACACATACAGAAGTTTCAAAACAGAAAAGACCTTACAAATGTCATATTATATATACATATATACAGTGTTTTAACAATGTACAAATGGTTAAAGGACACAAGATAAAATAAATAAGCATAAATATGGGTTGTATTTACAATGGTGTTTGTTCTTCACTGGTTGCCCTTTTCTCGTGGCAACAGGTCACAAATATTGCTGCTGTGATGGCACACTGTGGAATTTCACCCAGTAGATATGTGAGTTTTTCAAAATTGGATTTGTTTTCGAATTCTTTGTGGATCTGTGTAATCAGAGGGAAATATGTCTCTCTAATATGGTCATACATTGGGCAGGAGGTTAGGAAGTGCAGCTCAGTTTCCACCTCATTGTCCGTCTCTCTCTCTCTCTCTCTCTCTCTCTCTCTCTCTCTCTCTCTCTCTCTCTCTCTCTCTCTCTCTCTCTCTCTCTCTCTCTCTCTCTCTCTCTCTCTCAATCATCTCTCTCTCTCTCTCTCTCTCTCTCAATCATACTCTCTCTCTCTCTCTCTAACAATCATCTCTCTCTCTCTCTCTCTCTCTCTCTCTCTCTCTCTCTCTCTCTCTCTCTCTCTCTCTCTCTCTCTCTCTCTCTCTCTCTCTCTCTCTAACAATCATACAGTCTGTCCTCTAACAATCATGCCGTCTGTCCTCTAACAATCATACCGTCTCTCCTCCTCTAACAATCATACCGTCTCTCCTCTAACAATCATACAGTCTCTTCTCTAACAATCATACCGTCTCTGCTCCTCTAACAATCATACAGTCTCTCCTCATCTAACAACCATACAGTCTCTCCTCTAACAATCATACCGTCTCTCCTCCTCTAACAATCATACAGTCTGTCCTCTAACAATCATACAGTCTCTCCTCTAATACTCATACCGTCTCTCCTCCTCTAACAATCATACAGTCTGTCCTCTAACAATCATACCGTCTCTCCTCCTCTAACAATCATACAGTCTGTCCTCTAACAATCATACCGTCTCTCCTCCTCTAACAATCATACAGTCTGTCCTCTAACAATCATACAGTCTCTCCTCTAATACTCATACCGTCTCTCCTCCTCTAACAATCATACAGTCTGTCCTCTAACAATCATACCGTCTCTCCTCCTCTAACAATCATACAGTCTGTCCTCTAACAATCATACCGTCTCTCCTCCTCTAACAATCATACAGTCTGTCCTCTAACAATCATACCGTCTCTCCTCCTCTAACAATCATACAGTCTCTCCTCTAACAATCATACAGTCTGTCCTCTAACAATCATACAGTCTCTCCTCCTTTAACAATCATACAGTCTGTCCTCTAACAATCATAGTCTCTCCTCCTCTAACAATCATACACTCTCCTCTAACAATCACACCGTCTCTCCTCTAAAAATCATACAGTCTCTCCTCTAATAATCATACCGTCTCTCCTCCTCTAACAATCATACAGTCTCTCCTCCTCTAACAACCATACAGTCTCTCCTCTAACAATCATACCGTCTCTCCTCTAACAATCATACAGTCTGTCCTCTAACAATCATACAGTCTCTCCTCTAATAATCATACCGTCTCTCCTCCTCTAACAATCATACAGTCTCTCCTCCTCTAACAACCATACAGTCTCTCCTCTGACAATCATACCGTCTCTCCTCCTCTAACAATCATACAGTCTCTCCTCTAACAATCATACAGTCTCTCCTCTAACAATCATACCGTCTCTCCTCTAACAATCATACCGTCTCTCCTCTAACAATCATACAGTCTCTTCTCCTCTAACAATCATACAGTCTCTCCTCCTCTAAAAATCATACAGTCTCTCCTCCTCTAACAATCATACCGTCTCTCCTCCTCTAACAATCATACCGTCTCTCCTCCTCTAACAACCATACAGTCTCTCCTCTAACAATCATACCGTCTCTCCTCCTCTAACAATCATACAGTCTCTCCTCTAACAATCATACAGTCTCTCCTCCTCTAACAATCATACCGTCTCTCCTCCTCTAACAACCATACAGTCTCTCCTCCTCTAACAATCATACCGTCTCTCCTCCTCTAACAATCATACCGTCTCTCCTCCTCTAACAATCATACAGTCTCTCCTCCTCTAACAATCATACAGTCTCTCCTCTAACAATCATACAGTCTCTCCTCTAACAATCATACAGTCTCTCCTCTAACAATCATACAGTCTCTCCTCTAACAATCATACAGTCTCTCCTCCTCTAAAAATCATATAGTCTCTCCTCTAACAATCATACAGTCTCTCCTCCTCTAACAATCATACAGTCTCTCCTCTAACAATCATACAGTCTCTCCTCCTCTAACAATCATACAGTCTCTCTAACAATCATACAGTCTGTCCTCTAACAATCATACAGTCTCTCCTCCTCTAACAATCATACAGTCTCTCCTCCTCTAACAACCATACAGTCTCTCCTCTAACAATCATACAGTCTCTCCTCCTCTAACAACCATACAGTCTCTCCTCTAACAATCATACAGTCTCTCCTCTAACAATCATACCGTCTCTCCTCCTCTAACAATCATACAGTCTCTCCTCCTCTAACAATCATACAGTCTCTCCTCTAACAATCATACAGTCTCTCCTCTAACAATCATACAGTCTCTCCTCTAACAATCATACAGTCTCTCCTCCTCTAAAAATCATATAGTCTCTCCTCTAACAATCATACAGTCTCTCCTCCTCTAACAATCATACAGTCTCTCCTCTAACAATCATACAGTCTCTCCTCCTCTAACAATCATACAGTCTCTCTAACAATCATACAGTCTGTCCTCTAACAATCATACAGTCTCTCCTCATCTAACAACCATACAGTCTCTCCTCTAACAATCATACCGTCTCTCCTCCTCTAACAATCATACAGTCTGTCCTCTAACAATCATACAGTCTCTCCTCTAATACTCATACCGTCTCTCCTCCTCTAACAATCATACAGTCTGTCCTCTAACAATCATACCGTCTCTCCTCCTCTAACAATCATACAGTCTCTCCTCTAATACTCATACCGTCTCTCCTCCTCTAACAATCATACAGTCTGTCCTCTAACAATCATACCGTCTCTCCTCCTCTAACAATCATACAGTCTGTCCTCTAACAATCATACAGTCTCTCCTCTAATACTCATACCGTCTCTCCTCCTCTAACAATCATACAGTCTGTCCTCTAACAATCATACCGTCTCTCCTCCTCTAACAATCATACAGTCTGTCCTCTAACAATCATACCGTCTCTCCTCCTCTAACAATCATACAGTCTGTCCTCTAACAATCATACCGTCTCTCCTCCTCTAACAATCATACAGTCTCTCCTCTAACAATCATACAGTCTGTCCTCTAACAATCATACAGTCTGTCCTCTAACAATCATACAGTCTCTCCTCCTTTAACAATCATACAGTCTGTCCTCTAACAATCATAGTCTCTCCTCCTCTAACAATCATACACTCTCCTCTAACAATCACACCGTCTCTCCTCTAAAAAATCATACAGTCTCTCCTCTAATAATCATACCGTCTCTCCTCCTCTAACAATCATACAGTCTCTCCTCCTCTAACAACCATACAGTCTCTCCTCTAACAATCATACCGTCTCTCCTCTAACAATCATACAGTCTGTCCTCTAACAATCATACAGTCTCTCCTCTAATAATCATACCGTCTCTCCTCCTCTAACAATCATACAGTCTCTCCTCCTCTAACAACCATACAGTCTCTCCTCTAACAATCATACCGTCTCTCCTCCTCTAACAATCATACAGTCTCTCCTCTAACAATCATACAGTCTCTCCTCTAACAATCATACCGTCTCTCCTCTAACAATCATACCGTCTCTCCTCTAACAATCATACAGTCTCTTCCCCTCTAACAATCATACAGTCTCTCCTCCTCTAAAAATCATACAGTCTCTCCTCCTCTAACAATCATACCGTCTCTCCTCCTCTAACAATCATACCGTCTCTCCTCCTCTAACAACCATACAGTCTCTCCTCTAACAATCATACCGTCTCTCCTCCTCTAACAATCATACAGTCTCTCCTCTAACAATCATACAGTCTCTCCTCCTCTAACAATCATACCGTCTCTCCTCCTCTAACAACCATACAGTCTCTCCTCCTCTAACAATCATACCGTCTCTCCTCCTCTAACAATCATACCGTCTCTCCTCCTCTAACAATCATACAGTCTCTCCTCCTCTAACAATCATACAGTCTCTCCTCTAACAATCATACAGTCTCTCCTCTAACAATCATACAGTCTCTCCTCTAACAATCATACAGTCTCTCCTCTAACAATCATACAGTCTCTCCTCTAACTCATACTCCTCTCTAAAAATCATATAGTCTCTCCTCTAACAATCATACAGTCTCTCCTCCTCTAACAATCATACAGTCTCTCCTCTAACAATCATACAGTCTCTCCTCCTCTAACAATCATACAGTCTCTCTAACAATCATACAGTCTGTCCTCTAACAATCATACAGTCTCTCCTCCTCTAACAATCATACAGTCTCTCCTCCTCTAACAACCATACAGTCTCTCCTCTAACAATCATACAGTCTCTCCTCCTCTAACAACCATACAGTCTCTCCTCTAACAATCATACAGTCTCTCCTCTAACAATCATACCGTCTCTCCTCCTCTAACAATCATACAGTCTCTCCTCCTCTAACAATCATACAGTCTCTCCTCTAACAATCATACAGTCTCTCCTCTAACAATCATACAGTCTCTCCTCTAACAATCATACAGTCTCTCCTCCTCTAAAAATCATATAGTCTCTCCTCTAACAATCATACAGTCTCTCCTCCTCTAACAATCATACAGTCTCTCCTCTAACAATCATACAGTCTCTCCTCCTCTAACAATCATACAGTCTCTCTAACAATCATACAGTCTGTCCTCTAACAATCATACAGTCTCTCCTCTAACAATCATACAGTCTCTCCTCTAACAATCATACAGTCTGTCCTCTAACAATCATACAGTCTGTCCTCTAACAATCATACAGTCTCTCCTCTAACAATCATACAGTCTCTCCTCCTCTAACAATCATACAGTCTCTCCTCTAACAATCATACCGTCTCTCCTCCTCTAACAATCATACAGTCTCTCCTCTAACAATCATATAGTCTCTCCTCCTCTAACAATCATACAGTCTCTCCTCTAACAATCATACCGTCTCTCCTCCTCTAACAATCATACAGTCTCTCCTCCTCTAACAATCATACAGTCTCTCCTCCTCTAACAATCATACAGTCTCTCCTCTAACAATCATACTTATTCTAATAACATATTGTCTGTTCCCCTGCCTCTCCTCTCACTCTCTCCATTTCAATCTCTCACTCTCCAGTACTTTCTCTCTCTCTATTTTTGTTTTTCTCTCTCTCTGTCTCACTCTCTGTCCCACTCTTTTGACAGTGTTTTCTGTGTTTTGTCTGTCAACCAGAACTCATAGCAGCCAGCCAAACACCAAATCTCTCTGCTCTAGAGCGAACCAGTCGTTCACTTCCATAACACACACACTGCCAGGGAAGCCAGGCTGCGCTCCTCATGATTTCATGCCACATTAGTAGAGAAGCTTTCTGGCTGGGAGAAACATGGTGTGGTGTGGTGTGTGCGTGTGTGCATGTGTGCATGTGTGCATGTGTGCGTGTGTGCGTGCGTGCGTGCGTGCGTGCGTGTGTGCGCCGTGTGTGCGCCGTGCGTGCGTGCGCCGTGTGTGTGTGTGTGTGTGTGTGTGTGTGTGTGTGTGTGCGTGCGTGCGTGCGTGCGTGCGTGTGCGTGTGTGTGTGTGTGTGTGGTGTGTGTGTGTGTGAGTGTTACTGAAGGCTAGCTGGCTTGGAGGAACTGGATGCTACTAAAGTGTTTAAAGTTCACTTGAGGCCTGTTGACTCTAGAAAATTATCTTAATCCTGTCAGGGTCTTGGGAACACTTGAAACCTTTTATCACAAGACCAACATACAACAGTTAACGTCAGCTTATGGCAGCTGATTTACTGCAACACAGACATAACACAAACCCTTATCTAGGTAAGTTGGCTGGCTAACGATAACTAGCTGACACACAGAACAGTTTGTGTCATGCCTTCATTAAGGCAGTTGTTTTAAGCTGACACATATGAAGCTGTAATGATGTACATCCTGACCTCTGTTGACCCTGTGGGCTGGTTTATTTGGTTCTTTATGAGTTAGCGTTAAGCCTTGAGAGCTACGGCCACAATATCTTAAATTTAAGGATCGGGAGTCTGGAGAGGGTTGGGAGACGGAATTACCAAATAGTGTTATAAAAGGGTTGATGGAGAATGGAGGAAGGGGGAGGAGGAAGGAGTCAGTGAGGAGGAAGGGGGGAGGAGGAAGGAGTCAGTGAGGAGGAAGTTGTTAGGGAGGAGGAAGAGGTTAGGGAGGAGGGAGGAGTCAGTGAGGAGGAAGGAGTCAGTGAGGAGGAAGGTGTTAGGGAGGAGGAAGAGGTTAGGGAGGAGGAAGAGGTTAGGGAGGAGGGAGGAGTTAGGGAGGAGGGAGGAGTTAGGGAGGGGGAAGAGGTTAGGGAGGAGGGAGTTAGGGAGGAGGAAGAGGTTAGGGAGGAGGGAGTTTGGGAGGAGGAAGGGGGGTTAAGAAGGGATTTAGGGAGGAGGGAGTTAGGGAGGAGGAGGGCGTTAGGAAGGGTGAAGGAGGAAGAAGTTGAGGAGGAGGCTATTGCTTTCAGACCCTGCCCCAGGGGCTGAATGGGTGCAAGATGAGAAGTAGAAAGAGACACTCTCCCTGGGAAGGCCTTTCACTAGGAACCTGTTGCTGCAGATGTCCATTCAAAACCCAGACCCAGCTGAAGAGAGAGCGATATAGAGAGAGCGAGACCACACTCCTGCACTGAAAATTGAGAGAAGAGCGAGCCAAACTCCATCACTAAAAGTTGAGAGAAGAGCGAGCCAGACTCCATCACTGAAAAGAGAGAAAGATAGAGCAACCACAGACTCTTTCAACTGAAAAGAGAGAAAACCCTCCACATTGCTGCTCTGAAAGCCACAGAAAGAAGGAGAGCGACATAGAGAGACCCAGCCTGAAAAGAGAGAGAGAGAGAACAATGGGTGCTATTGTCAGGCCTTAGTCCCTTTCACTGCCTTTTCTCCAGGCTCCAGACTCCTGCAGTAGGCTATCTGTGAGTACATCTGTAGGGCTGACGTTACCATCCTCTCCACTCAGACACAGAGAGGCTCAGGGAAACTACAGATCCACTCGGCACGGAATGGACGTACTGTAACAGTAGCCTCCTGAAGTCTGGATGCTAAGCTAGTTTAGCGCTTATTGTGTCTATTCTCTTCTGGGTTAGGGTGTGTGGCTACTGCTTGGGATCTGGTTGGTGAGTCGATCTTGTTGCTTGTGTGTGTGTGTGCGTGTGTGTGTGTGTGTGTGTATGTGTGTGTATATGTGTATCAGTGGTGTATTAGCGACAGTTAGCCTAGGGGTTGAGAGTGTACCCTGTGTGTTTAAACTTGAAGGTGAAAGTGAGTGTTGGGCCAGTAATCAAAAGGTCGCTGGTTCAAATCCCAGAGATGACAAGGTGAAACACTGTTCATGTGCCCTTGAGCAAGGCACTTTACCCCAATTGCTCGTGTAAATCGCACTGGATTAGAGTGTCTGCTAAATGACTAAAATGGGATGGAGTAAGGCTCTGTTTCTCTGTTTGTAAGGAGAAGATGGTTGGTTGTATGTTTTCACTGTGACTTCAGACACAACAGTGATGTTACAGTGATGTTACATGACTGTGTATATATATATATATATATATATTCACTTCATAATGATAATACTACCATTCAGCAGATGCTTTTACCAATGCGACTTACAGTCAGTCATGCATGCATACGTTTGACGTATGAGTGGCCCCAGCGGGAAATGAACCAACAACCCTTTGCTTTGCAAGCGACGTGCACTAGCAACTGAACCACACTGGAAAGCAGTTAGAATTGTTTTGGTAACACTTTCCTTGACACCCAGTGTAATAACAAAAAATGGCTACTTTGAAGAATCTCAAATATGACATTTATTTTGATTTGTTAAAAACTTTTTTTGGTTATTACATGATTCCACATGTGTAATTTCATAGTTTTGATGTCTTCACTATTATTATACAATTTAGAAAATAGTTTTAAAAAATAAAGGAAAACCCTGGAATGAGTAGGTGTGTCCAAACGTTTGATTGGTACTGTATACTCATTAAGTATGTAGTATACAGTATGTTAGTATTGGTATTTGAACACAGCTCTGGTCCCCCTACAGTAAATGAACAGTCTGTTTTATAAGAAACGTTTAATAACGGAGCACTTCACAGACGGCAAGCATCATGGTGAAAGAATGAGCTGGGACACAGATGAATAATATGTGGAACATAGTTGATCGAAAAGCAACATATCCTCTTCGCTGCTGAGACTTCCCTTCATAAAACCTACACTCACTCATAAGTATGTGTGTGTGTGTGTGTGTGTGTGTGTGTGTGTGTGTGTGTGTGTGTGTGTGTGTGTGTGTGTGTGTGTGTGTGTGTGTGTCTGTGTGTGTGTGGTTCTAAGGTAAGGAACAGTAGGAGCAGACAGAGAGACAGAGCATCTGAACTTTCTCTACTGCTCAGCCTCCCCTGTACACTCCCCATTATCACACACACAACACACAGACATCTGTCTAAACATGGTTGATTCTTTCTCCCACTGCCAATGCAGGCACCATAGACATCTCAAACATTCATAAATACTCTCCTTGTTTTCCCATAAAATAACCCCTTTAAAGGAGCTTAACAATGACACAGCAGACTAGTATCTGACCAGTATCTGAATATCACTGTGTGTTAGTGTTTACGTTACAAGTAACACACATATTTGCTCATTACAAATAAGTTGACAGGAGGAGAGCCACAGGATGTGCATGTCTCCATAAACGGTGCCGTTCCAAGCAGATCTGTAGTTAAGACTTCTAAGTGAATGAGGATTCAGGTAGCCTAGTGGGTTAAGTGCGTTGGGCCAGTAACCGAAAAGGTCGCTAGGTTCAAAATCTGTCAACGTGCCCTTGAGCAAGGCACTTAACCGCAATTGCTCCTGTAAGTTGCTCTGGGTAAGAGCATCTGTAAATGACTCAAATGTCAAATGTAGAAAGAAACATGAAATAACTGTTATCAGCTTAATTGTTTTCATGTTTGTTATTGTTGCCTCATCTCGTGGTTGAGACCAGTGGTAATCATCTCGTGATAGTACTGTCTGCCTGCCTTGTCTCTCTGGTCAATGGGAGGACACAAGGCATACATGTAGGTCTAGGGGCTATGGCGAAATACCTATTTTGAAAGAGCAGTGTTGTCTATGTGTGTGGGGGGGGGTTATGCCAGTGTACTTGCTCTCTCATGATGTCAACTGCTCTCCTTTGAAGTCCAGAATTATTACATTATTCAACCCAAATCCCTATGAAAATCATGAATTAGTTATTGTATCGTAAGAGTCATTTTATTT